>NC_079451.1:26389460-26751960 GCF_903798145.1 Danio aesculapii | reverse complement strand
CCCCAGAGAGAGTGAGACAGAGTGTTTTTAGCTACTCTGGAACCGAGAGGAGTGACATTAATGCAATTCAGACAGACAAAATATTCTCAGATATTTCTAAATCTCTGCTGCCAATCAAAGTCGCCTCTTTCTGAAACATTACAGTGGGTTACGTCACTCTCATTCATGTGAGAGACTCTACTGTCTGCTCTCAAGCTCGGCTGTGTGAATGAGTAAAACAGCCTCTACAGTCACAGTCCTCAGCTAAATCTGCACTCAATTCAATTCTGAATCATTTTTGCAGCACTTTATGTAATGGCACTTGCCACAAAGCAGCTTTATGGAGATTGAAGATGGTGGTGGGCCTGCAAAATGTCGAAGGGGATGAAGGAATAAAACCAAGGAAGGTTCAAATAATATCAATATCATTTCTGATAATGTTATATCATACAGGGGATCAAAATTTAATGTTTAAATCAGGCTCTTGAGGGATTATCTATATATTCCAAATCAAAAGGGTTTTACATTCCAGAAGGCTCTATTGTTTTTTTGTTCATCTACTTTTTTATCTGCTTTGCGTCTGTGTTTGTAAGCTATTGTCTGGGTTATTTTTAGAAGGTAGTCATTCCTCCTACTCGGCAGGCTCCTGTGGATCCCACTTGTGGTGTTCATCCCAGGAGGCCTCGACAAGATCTCCTGTATGTTTAGGTAAAACATTTGTCCTCAGGTTTAATGTTTTTTCATATTACTTGAGTTTTTTTTGAGTGACTATTATCTTACATTTATTTTCCTCCACAATGTGACCTGCATTCAAGTGTAGCAGCAATCAAAAAAAAAAGAAAAAGTATAATGAACTAGCTTGTTTCCATTTGTTTGTGGATTGAATTTTGAGATGCGAGATTTGCTCTTAACAACGGAGATGGAAGAATGCGAGTTTAAAGAGATGCATTTAGCTTAAAAAAAGATCTGCAAAGTATTTTTAAGCCAAAAAGATCTAAAATAAAAAAGCAAGCATAGCGGAATTGTTTGCGGTAGGATCAATATAATCCATTTTCACTATAGACACAATGAATTCTCATTTCATGCTGTCTTGAAGTGCCCTTAAGGCATTAGCATGCACTTTTTAGTGGTCGATAAACTATGAAGATGTACCTTTGAGATTTGTGAACCCAAGATATGTACAATTTGAATAATAGGTAAAATTTTGTATTGTTTTTCCCTCAGCAGTCAGGGTTGAGAAGGTCAACCCTTTTATTAAAAGAAATCTAATACAGTTGCCACCAAAAGCTTCAAAATAGAACAAGAGGCTAATTAAATGTCCAGCTTATGTTGCTCAAAGCTACGAGCAGTCAGTAAACATACTGAACTGACTGATGGAAACTAGAAAAAGTCAATATGTTCTGGAAGTTCTGGAAGCTCAAAACCTGCCAATCAGTCAACATGACTCTTCAGATCTTTGGCAGCATCACGTCTGGTCTGTGCATGACACCTCTCACAGATGCCATCTGCTCCCTCACATGGCCGCCTGATCTGCCGTGTCATGACGGATATCATCAGAGGCTCAAGCCCTGTGTTCTGAATCACCTATTTTGTCTGTCATTTCAGCATTAAACCACCCACCCCCTCCTCTTATTCAATCTCATTTTGAATACCTTCATCTTTTGACAGTTAATTTTAGAGATGAAAGATTTGAATAGGTTTGAGTGGGACTTTCGGGGTAGACTCCGGTCCTGTGCAGACTTGAGATGCTGATGATACACACCTGTCACAGCACCTGTCTGCTTAATAGGTTTGTGCAGCGAAGCTATTATCTGTATATGATTCTGTATCAGATGTAATGACTTAATTATGTCTGTCTGTATTCAGATAGAACATGATGTAGATGAGTGTGTTACATACTAAGCCAAATGAAAAGCATGTAGAGTTTATTTCTGCTGTTAAATGTAAGAGATGTTCTGAAGATCGCTAAACTAGCAAAATCTTATCAGTAGCTATGTTTCCATCAAAAAATGCTAATTAAATTTATGCCCAAAACTGGAATATCACATAAAAGACGTGCGAATAAAGCAGCGTTTCCATCCAACTAGTCAAAGAGAACAAAACTAGCTACATTTCCAGCCACTTATTTTTATGCACATTTTGGATATGTAACACCAAGATGCGAATAACTTTTAAAAATGCGCATAAAAAATGTTTACGCAACACTGAGTAGAATAAACTTTTTATTCGATAAGAAAAGATGCACATAAACTACGATGGAGACATTTTACCGAACAATTTCTGTATGCGCAATAAAAAATTCATATGATTTTGTTATAAGAGATCATGGGATGATAAAAATGTGTGTGTGAATGGACAAACCAACAGGCTGAGCACATTGTAAAGCATCTGAAATGTTGTTTTGGTGATTGTAAAACACCTTAACCGTTTCAGTATTAGTGTTACTATATTATTAATTGCCTCCTGAATCAATCGTCTGTGCTCCGCAACTCACACCTTCAAATTAAACTGCGAGTTCATTGTGTGTCAGCATTGTCTTCTGAGGTGGAAGTCATTAAATAAATAAGGAAAAGATTGACGCAGCCTCTCCTACCACAGCAAATTCCATTTTTACTGTTGATATTTTCACCAGTTAATCAGAAAATGACGTTTTTGTTCTTTGACTCATTTGATGGAAACACTGCTTTATTCGCACATCTTATTTGCAGGGCCAGACAGAATCTGCAGACATTTTTTGCTATTTCTGCACAGAATATTGTAAAAAATCTGCGGGTTTATGCGGAATGATTTTGGGTGGATTGTAGCTAAAAACTAATATGTTAAATTAAAATTTTCTACATTTTTAACTTTTATTTAATGTTTACAATGCAAATCCAATTAGATCCATTTATTTGGTAAACAAAGCAAGTTTCTTATATAATATATCTCCCATATATCTACTAAAAGACAGAAATTATTACTTTACAAACTGTATTGTAAGTAAATCAAATGAACATTTTCATATTTGTCAGTAATATTACTGAAATTAATGGAAAATTAAAAATAAATTTATACACATTTACACACAACTAAATAAATTGACTCAATGATGGGCTGAAATCTGCAGATTTCTGCGCACGTGTCGGCCTACTTATATACGATGTTTCAGATTTGCGCATAAAGATAATTGACATTTTTGGATGAAAACATAGCTACCGTCACTTTCTGATTAACTGGCGGCAAATGTCAACAGTAAAAACTTAACTTAATGCGGGAGGAGAAGCTGCGTCAGTCTTTTCCTAATTTAATAAATGACTTGCACCTCAGAAGACGATGCCGACATGCAATGAACACGTGGTGGTTTTTGAAGCCATGAGACACAGAGTGCAGACACTCTTGACAGTTCTGGAGGTAATTAATAATATAATAACACTAATAGAGAAACGGTTAAGGCGTTTTAGAATCACCAAAACAACATTTCAGATTTTTTACAATCCTGTCAGCCTGCTGGTTTATCCATTATCACATATTTATCATAACATGATCTCTTATAACAAAATCACATGACTTTAATGCACATACTGGATTTTGTACAGTAAAAGTGCTTCCATCGTAGTTTATGCGCATCATCGTAGTTTATGCGCAAATAGGTGGATGGAAACATAGCTAATTATTCATGTTTCAGTTTTTAGTATTATTGTTATTATTTTATTTTCATTTCTTTGTCACTTTGTCATTCCTTATCACAGTGGTCTTTCTGTGGACGTAGAGTGTCTAGGTCTCTTCTAATTTATTGTGCATAAATCCTGTCCCTTTCTTGCAATCAATCTCAAGCTCACATTGAGTCGCTAGGATCTTCCTCCATCCAGTTAACACCCAATGGATTGCCCATTGATCAACAACTGATCAATGAAGCCCACCCTTTTTTATAGCCTCATTCACTTGAACTTATGCCACAATATGGGAGAACAAAACTTTAAAGATAACACTTTATTCTTGTGTGTTTTGGTCATTCATGCTAGAATACAGGCTATATTTGTTTTTATTATTCAACCAAATTTGTATTCAGGCCATCCTTACATTCTTCTGTTGTAGCTTGTGTTCAACATCTAGGCTCTTAACCAATAGATTTTAGTAGTAAAACCCCATAAGGCCAGTCCATGGCTTTATGAAGTCAGAAAGAAGTCACATGACCCTCGTTGCATCAAACAAGACACTTAACCTCAGAATGCTCCAAGGAGGATCATCTCTGTAATAGGTGTCCCCGTATGTCACTTTAAATATAGTGTCCTCAAACTTAGGAGTAGTAATTAGCCAGGTGAAAATGCACTCAAAACGATGACCCAGGGTGACAGGAACCCACCAGAACTCCTGACCCTGTCAGAAGGATCTCACCCCTTTGAATGTGGAGGTTTGCATGCGTGCTAAGGGCAATGCCTCCTTCACTGTGCACCAGACGTACTCATTAAAGCAATGTGCCATGTGCTGGGTACACCTCTTGGCTGTCACAAGCAGTTTGTTTATGCACTGTTTGAGAGCACATTGGAATAAAAGATTGATGCGTAGTAGTTTTGTTAAGCGTGTTTTTTTGTTCTTTAACATCCTTGCACTCTTTACAAAACCTACAGGGAACACATACAGCAGGTGACAAAGATTCTCTGTAACAATGTGAATGATTTATAGAAGTGCAAATGACTGAGGAGTATCGAAGTGCGCAGTAATAAATGTGCGTGGGAGAGAAATGGCATGTTTGCATCGCTCTTTAAGAACTCAGGGTTCATGTAAATGATTCATAATTATTCTCTTCAAGATCATAACAGTGTTTTTGTGCTATTAACAAGTATGCTCTAACTCTGCGTTGCAAGCGCACACTGTTATGTTAGCGGGAGAACATGTGGAGTTATTTGTTATAGCAAACAAATGCACAAAAATGCCAGTGTGAGATTCGTAAATTCAAAAGCGGGCTTCAATTACTTGTTTAACTCGTGCTTGAAGTCGTGGTGTGACTTCCCGAGGGTATTCCGTGGGTAGGGATTATACTCAGTGCCATTTCAAGACACTTGCAATATGACGCCGCATGATATCGGATTTTCAACTTGACGGGGCGGATCTGACTGTGTCCGATTCACCAGTCCGAACAGAATGAATGAGAGTGGAATAGCTGGAGCGACAAGTGCAGCGGGGGTGACAAGCAACCCTAGACGACCCGCATCTCCCAAACGGTGAGCGTAAAGAACACCCAATGGGCACAGTTACCATGCAACAGAAGCCTTCTATCCGAGACACGTCTGGACTGTCGGCAGAAGCCACTCAGAAAACACAGCTTGGAAAGAGGCTGGTCAGTGGAACATAACAGACACCTTCCATGAATGGAGACACGCAACTCCAGAGAGAAGCTCCAGTTGGATGAAGCTTGAAAGTGTCAGTTTTTATTGATTTGTATAATGTGGGATAGAAAAGCAAAAAGAAAAAAAAAAGAAATGACAGACTGCTCTAGTGTGAAGTGACAGCCTGGTGCTGGATCAAAATTATCTTGCGAACTGCTACAGATTCCCTCAGTTCTGTTTGACTTTGATTCTGTTAGATTTGGGTGTATTTCGGTTACAGTGCTTACTTTTGAAAGAGATCTTTTCTCTGCAAATACCTTAAATAAAGTTGTGGTTAGGGGGCGACACGATGGCTCTGTGGTTAGCACTGTCGCCTCACAGCAACAAGGTTGTTGGTTTGAGTCCCGTCTGGGTCAGTTGGCAATTCTGTGTGGAGTTTGCATGTTCTCCCCTTGTTCACGTGGGTTTCCTCCAGGTGCCCTGGTTTCCCCCACAGTCCAAAGACATGGGGTACAGGTGAATTTGAATTTGGAAATTGGCCATAGTGTATGTGTGTGAATGAGTGTATGGATGTTTCCCAGTACTGGATTGCAGTTTGAAGGGCATTCACTGTATAAAACATATGTTGGATTAGTTAGCGGCCCCTGATAAATAAAGGGATTGAGCTGAAGGAAAATGAATGAATGACTAATAATTTTTTCAACTAAATTAAGAAGTGACAAATTTCATTGAGATTACATTTAATAGAGGTCATGATTCTTAATAGACAACTAAAACAAGGTTTATTCAGATTTATATGCTGTATTCTTTTAAAAAACACCTTTATTTATTTATTTATTTACTTGATTAATTCTACTAAATTCATTTTAAGACATGATTTAATGATTTAATCACAACGTTGGTTTCATTACTGGATGAATCAGCATTTTTGAATGAATCTCTTGAACCAGTGGTGCATTGAAAATTTGTTTTGAATTTGTTTGCATCTAAAGCTAGCAGCTGCATGATTGTTTATATTTAAACTAATGCCGAGTTCAGACTGCATGATTTTAGCCCCGATTTTGACTCGCAGACAAATGCCTGAAATCACAGGCAAATCGGTGCTCGTTCACGTGAGTAACAATCACACAGTATGAACTATCAAAGACCCGATCTGAGAGAATCGCAGATGAGTCGCTGACACCCATGAGATATTTGGCATGCTAAATATCTTGAGCTGTCGGCGATTCAAATCATGCCGTGTGAAATGAGTTTTGACTGAAAATAACATCGTGATCACCTACAGCCAATGAGAGAGCAGCATTCACTAGTCTGGGTACCTGCAGGCCAGTGGGAGGTTGTGGGAGAAGTTAAAAGCGCTCATTTTCAGTTTATTTGGATCCAAGAAATGGAGGAAAAACTAGTGTACATTTGGCAGGAGCACCCGTGTCTGTTTGACGTGTCATGTGAGCAATACCACATCCGGGTCAAAAAAAAAAAAAGTTCAGGAGAAATTGATAATTCCCTTCAAAACCAGGTGAGCAAATATGTACATTTTCTACCCCATTAAAGGCTTCTTTCTTGTTATGTAGTTAATAACAAAAGATATACTACGTGTTTTTGGTTGTGAGATGTAGTTTGGACAAAGTTGTCGGCGGTTCTTCCTATTGTAAAGTCATGCAGCGTGAAAACCCTCTGTCATCTATTCATCTTGCAGTGTAACAAAGCAGCGACAAAGCGCTAGCACAGATAGTCATGCAATGTGAAAACATCTGTGACACGACTACTTTAAAAATCATGCAGTCTCAATTCGGCATAAGGCTGTCACAGTGTCAGATTTTTCTGTATATGCTTGTGGAAAAAAAAACACATTGTGACATCTATAGAAATGCTAATTATCAATTCAAGTTAAGCTAATTTCTACTTTATTTGATTATTATTTATTTATTTTGTCCAATAAATTGTTACAGGTCGACATGTGGCTCAGTGGTTAGCACTGTCGCCTCACAGCAAGATGGTCATTGGTCCTGGCTGGGTCACTTGGCATTTCTGTGTGTAGTTTGCACGTTCTTCCCGTGTTTCCTCCGGGTGCTCAAGCTTCCCCCACAGTCCAAAGACATGCGCTATATAAATTGAATAAACTAAATTGGCCATAGTGTATGCGTGTGAATGAGTGTGTATGGATGTTTCCCAATACTGGGATGCAGCTGGAAGGGCATCCACTGTGTAAAACATATGCTGGATAGGTTTATCCTGCTGTGGCGCCCCCTGATGAATAAAGGTACTAAGTTGAAGCAAAAAAAGCAAATGAAATTAAGTTCTGGTCACGTTAGCAAAATTTAGGCAAGAGTTTGCAGACAATATAAATATAAAATCTGTTTGCTAATAAGGTAATCATTAATACGAGTCATTTGTTTGTTTGTTGATTTCATGCATGCGTTGATTCACTAAAAAGAATAAATTGTGTTGTTTCTAGTAGTGCTCGCTGTTTTAATTAACTAAAAAGAACTGTTAATTGTTTGTGAAAAATACTGCATTGATTGCATTGTATGCTGCTTTTCCATGCAGCTTATTCAAAAGAAACCTCATACTCATATTCACAACTCAGAATCTGATTTATTTCGCTTTGGCACTGAAGAGTGTCACTGCAGGAAACACTGACACAGGAATCCTTTTAACTTTATGAATAGCCTCCTTTCAACTTTGAATGGAACACAGTTATATCTGTTGGCTGTACATCATGTTGGCATGTTCTGGAACATCTTGGCAGAAGATATGTGTTGGTATCTGCACTACTAACAAATGATATCTTACTGGCTTTGTTCTCTTTAAACAGTAGTGTAACTGAACTCCTCCAAGCCTGAGGTCGACACACACACAGACTCACAGACACTAGCGGGGTGTATTTCCAGCCTACACTCGATAATTGCTTATTACCACATTAGCTGCAGAATTTAATGACAATATCTGCACCTTAAATAATCCTGAGCAGTAGTATCTAATTCGCATGCCTATATATGCATTATGCATAAACGCATGAATAAAACAGCTCTGGGAGAGGAAGGAACGCACAGATGTCACAGCTACCTCACTGTGCGTGCTCAGCATGTGCTTTATATCGTCTCTGAGAGATTCTGTCTGAAAGTAGATGTCCGGAAGATGAAATTAAATCCTGTTACCGCAAGCAGCGTGTGTTGAACATACATAATCCTCAGGAGTGTTTAATAAAATGTAGGTTAGCGTGTGTATGCACATGCTTTTGCCAGGTGAATTATAAAGTCACCTCAGAAACCTTTGGAATTGAATTTCAAATTGACACTTTAAATTCAGTGTGCAAACTCATAGTTGAAGTTTTTGTTGAAGGAAATCAAAGCTGTGTGAAAACCATTTTTACATGTTTATGTGTTTATTAGGTCGTGTGGTATTTCAAGTCAAGTTAACTTTTTTAGCCTTCCACTAGGAAGTAAATCTAAAGCCTCACATACATTGTCTTTTTTTCTGTAGTTCTATAATTTACAGATGTTTTGCTATTATGTGTGCCTTCGTGATTCATGAAAATGCAAGCCAGCAGACATTCACTGGCCACTTTATTAGGTACACCTTACTAGTATTACACTAGTTGCCTTCAGAACTGCCTTAATCCTTCATGGCATAGATTCAACAAGGTACTGGTAATATTCCTCAGAGATTTTGGTTCATGTTGACGTGAAAGCATCATGCAGTTGCTGCAGATGTTTTGACTGCACATCCATGATGTGAATCTCCCGTTCCACCACATCCCAAAGGTGCTCTATTGGATTGGGATCTGGTGACTGTGGAGGCCATTTGAGTACAGTGAACTCATTGTCATGTCATGATTTGTGCTTTATGACATGGAACGTTATCCTGCTAGAAGTAGCCATTAGAAGAAGGGTACACTGTGGTCATAAAGGGATGGACATGGTTAGCAACAAGACTGTGGTGTTGACACAATGCTAAATTGGTACTAATGTGGCCAAAGTGTGGCAAGAAAATATTGCCCACACCATTACACCACCACCACCACCAGCCTGAACCATTGATACAAGGAAAGTTGGATCCATGCTTTCATGTTGTTGATGCCAAATTCTGACAAAATGTAGCAGCAGAAATCGAGACTCATCAGACCAGGCAACATTTTTCCAATCTTCTATTGTCCAATTTTGGTGAGCCTGTGCGAATTGTAGCATCAGTTTCCTGTTCTTAGCTGACAGGAGTGGCACATGTTGTGGTCTTTTGCTGTTGTAGCCCATCTGCCTCAAGGTTGGACGTGTTGTGCATTCAGAGATGCTCTCCTGCATACCTCAGTTGTAACAAGTGGTTGTTTGAGTTACTGTTGGCTTTCTATCGAACCAGTCTGGCCATTCTCCTCTGACCTCTGGCATCAACAAGGCCCACAGAACTGCCACTCATTTTCTCTTTTTCAGACTATTCTCTGTAAACCCTAGAGATGGTTTTGCATGCAAATCCCAGTAGATAAAAAGTTTTTGAAATACTCAGTCCAGCCTATCTGGCACTAACAACCATGCCATGTTCAAAGTGACTTTAATCACCTTTCTTCCGATTCTGATGCTCGGCTTCAGCTGCAGCAGATCATCTTGACCATGTCTAAATGCATATAGCATAATGACAAATCAATTGTTCGGTTTTTTGCACAGACCAGTCATTTCAGAAAAAAAAGGAATTCTTCTTCAAGATCCATGGGTATTAATTTTATATTGCCTGCATATGTTTTCTTAACTCTCAGTTAGTCATTGACTTGCTTTGAATCACTAATATTTTGGATGTCCTGAGGGTGGTAAAATTAAAACATTAACATATTAAAATTTTTAGTGAACTATATAACATTGGTTTGCATAGAAATATATTGTATATAATACTTTATTTTGTAAAGAAAAACATAACTTGGATGTTTACTTTCTAGACTGTTTAAATTTCTATATGTAAACTAATATGTCATTTACATTTCATTTTGTTTATCACACTCGAGGATTAATTCTAGGAACTAGTCGTTGTTAACATCGCACTTCAATTTCTTACAATCCAGTACAACCTTCATAAGATTTATACAACCTTTTCATATTCTGAAAGGATGAATAATTTACACTAAATCTTATAAACAACAAGGACGACTCAAACAATCACTAATAGCTAGTCTCCCTGTGAAAGAAGACAGGACAATCTACTGTGCAAGAAAGAGACAAAGAGAGAATTCATAGATGAGGATTAGACTCGACTGTGCTGCTTCTTAGACATCGGAAAGTGTCTTTTCATGCCCAGGCTTTATAAAAAGTGTGCTCTACGCTTTTATTGAGAAGTAGAATATAGAATGGGATCTTGTCTCGCCTCATGTAATCTTGTCTCCTTTCTTCTTTTCTTCGAGTGTCAGAGCTTAAGCGTTTGGTCGCTTGGTTTTGCGCAATACAGTACTTCTACTATTGTGCTCCGCTGCCACTAACCTATGGGTGGTTGTTATGGTTACAACTGCTCAATCAATATATTTGAAAGCACCTCCACCTGATGTCAGACTGAGAGAGATATCAAGTTTTAAATGAATCATAACCCTTCAAAACAGTGATTTTTTTTTTTCATTACAACTGTGAACTAGCTGCGTATTTTAAATGGCTATAACAGTGTTAAAGAATATATTTAATATTAATGGTAAGCTTCACATTCGTATGCATGAGACCCTTGTCATTTCTGAATTTGTAAATCAATAACAAGGACTGGCATCCTGACAGAATCACGAATGCTTTCTTCAGCATCTGACAGATGAATCGATGGGCTCTTTTTCTCAGATGGAAGAGGTGGCTTTGCTCTAAAAGATTTGAGACAGATATGAACAGCGATTATGGAGGGTCTCCAGTGACCACAAAAGAGAAAGTTTAGCACCTGATCATTTCCCTTTTTCTTTTTGATAAATCTTATCATGAATCAATTTTCCTTTGCGATTAGATAAGAAAGGATATGTGTCTGTCAGATCTAAAAAATCGAAAAGAACTGAAATGATGAGCAAAATACCAAAGTGTGATCTGTATGATGTCATTCACGAATGTTTTGATGATAGTGTTGTATATGACAGTCATATATCTTTGTTTGTAGGAATGGTCCGCAGGTCCAGGGTCAATGTCAATGGTCGTTTGCTCTAAAGGCTGATTTATACTTCTGCGTTGAGTGATTGGCTTGACCCACGGCACCTGCCTTGCACATAGTCATGCATTTATACTTGTGCGTGATGTTTGTGTTGCTCTGCAATAACACAAAATGCTAGCTGGCAGTAGGTTTTTATGTTCCTCAATGTCAAGTTTCTTTGTGGGTGTTGAACGCTACAAGTATCTAAAACTCGCTCATTCTGAGGCGGGAACCGGCGGACTCCTTTACACGATTAGACACTTGTAAACAATCGCTCCATCAGGCTCGTGGCTCTAAGCTCCACCCACGCTCATCACTACTACCAAGCCGACCAATCACAGAGCTTGCGCTACGTGACGTTGCGACGCGTAGTTGCGTTTTTTGAGAGGTGTGCGTCAGTATCAGCCATGGCGAGGGCTATGTGATGGCTGCACTTGACGCAGAAGTATAAATCCGCTTTAAGTAAGATAACTATACATTTAAAAGTAATGATAAGTATGTTTTTCTGCACATGAGCAAACAATAACATTTTGTTTATTTTTAGTTTTTGCTTTTCTTTTTGCATTACCTCTTGTAACCAGCAGATGTCCTCAATATGCTATGTTTCTAGTGCATCTGTCCAGTGAATCCAGCTCGTGTAATCTATCTTATTTAACAGTGAATTTAGTGATCACGGTCAGTGTAATGGTATTACCCTGCATTTTCAAAGGAGGCAAAGCTAAACTGAATACCTGAGGTACTTAACTTTTTTATTTGCTACTGTGACATGCAGAGGTGCCTCTTTGGGGGTGAGGGTTGAGAGGGTTGGGAGGTGGGGGAGGGGAGTAGGTTAAAATTAGGTCGAGTTCAAGGACTTTCAAGGACATTTTAGGGACCTCAGGAGTCACTATCGTCATCCTTTCTCACACACCTACCACCCAACCGCCACCCCCGCCAGACCCCCAACCCAAAGCACCCCCCCCCCCCCCCGCTCTTCATTTTTGTCTGTGAATCATCCAAATCACATCCCAACCCTATCCACCCGCTCTTCACATTATTATTATAAAAATTATTATTATTGTAATAATATTATCACAAATATTATAATTGTTCCCTTCCCCCACCGCAATATCGTTCCCGACATAACCCTCCAGATCCCTCTCCCCCATCCCAAACCCACTTGCTCCCGCTAACTGTCAAAGGGTCGGAAACTGTCAGCAACGTTCCTGGTGACATGCATAGCTTCCATTTAAATATATATCAATTTCCATCCTGTGGTATAAACAATTGTTTTTATAAAGTCCTTATCTTTAAATAATCTCTGAAAAGAGGGCTTAACATATAGTATTGATCTTCTTTCCAATGTTGTCTGTAGCTTAAAATTCCACAATCCCTTTAAATATCAATGGATTCTGACTGGCTGTCAGCATTTTATTGTTAGTAGCTTTAAAAAAAAATTCTGAAAGTGATTCCAACAAAATTGCTTGTTGTACATTTATATAATTATACAGTCGCTGTGGTCTGAACTCTGCTGTTGTTTTACATTCAGAATGATTTTTAAATGAAGTCTTTATTGTTATCTTTAGTTACGCTTGGTGTGAAAAAAAATCTTGTAGATCGATTTTCGCCTTGCAAAGTTACATGTTTGCCTTTCTGTATTGCATTTTGCATTGGTGTTGCAAATTGTGCAGATTTGGCCACAACACTTAATTTTAGTCTTGCTAATCAGTATAGATCAGGTTTTGTTGTAATATCAAAAAAGAACCAGTGTCAAAACCAGTAATTGATGTCATGCACCATATAGAAAGGATTATTACAATTAAACTTGTGGTTTTGACACACTGTCTGATACACAAAACATCCTATTGTCAACAGCTGTCATTTATGAATCCTCACTACACTGTATGTCAAACAGATGCCAAATTCAGGGATCATTGGGTAATCTGAAACTGGCATTAGTTGCAAGCGAAGCCTCACTACTGTTATACTTGGCACTTTTTTAACCCCCACCCCCTCTTTTTTAACCCCATTTCATTTTATTATTGGATATATATATATATATATATATATATATATATATATATATATATATATATATATATATATATATATATATATATATATATATATATATATATATACTTGAAATAAGTTCTATTTTTGATAATTTCCTATCTATTACTTTCCTTAATTACTGAAAAGTATATGTCATTGCTTTTCCTAATTAGTTTATCAAACTGATTCACACTACAGACCCATAAAATGTCACGGACTTAAATAGAATATGATATTCAATATATATCTATCTGTTAACCAGAAATGATTCCTTTGTTCTTAACCTGAATTGTTTAAAGCTCGATTGAAACCTTTGACTGATTTATATCTACAGCGTAGCACCTCAAGCACTATTTTAACTCTCTTGACAGACACGTCTGCCACGAAAGCCCACACATTGTAACTCTGCTCCTCAAGAGATGAATTATTACATCACCTGAGTCCTTTTTAACACACTGCAAGCTGTGATAGCAGATCACTCAAGGGTCAGCCGCAAACAAAAGTGTCACGTCCCTTAGGAAAACATCTCTGCCTGTTGGCTTTTGAATCCTTCCCTGGCGAGAAAGCGTTGGTAATGATTTCACTGAACTCATCGTGTTTGTTTTGACATTTAGTGTAATGGGTTTTCACGCTTGATTTACCCAAACCAAATCGGAGAGTGCCGAAGAGCGATCTGATGTTTTCATTCTCGCTGTAAGGTGCACATCAATCCAAGCTCACCTGTGTGATTCCCAGTGTCCTCCTAACCACTTTTTCACCGAATATGAGGTCGATTTCCTACATAATTGCATACGCGATTGGATGCGGTGATAAGGATAGGATTGGATTGGAGTAATTTTGAATTTCAGGACCATAGCGAGTGCATTTGTGCATGTTCTTGTCACGTTGATAGAGCTATAGATCAGATCTGCACATCTTTATAGACCTGCAGGCTCTTGCTTCTTCCCTGGGAGCCTTTGTCACGTCATCATGTCCTCCTCTTCCTCCCTCCCCACCATTCAGCACTATTCAGCTGGTCTTATTGCCATATTATGTCACTATTTACTCCAATTTAATCCAGTTATTTTCATCCTCTTTCTCCCAGTCTTTCTGTAAATTTGTGGCCTCAGAAGCAAGATGTGTTTAATACCATGTAAGTGTTGCAGTCTTTGGCCTGTAGTCGTAAATGTCTACCCACAAAGCCCTGTTAAAGCACACTTTGTTGCTGCCCTCTCCTGCCCCCCTCTCTTTTCTCTGGCAATAAAGAGTTTCTAAAATAGGCTTTGTAATCTCATTAGCGCAGCGGTGCATCTAGCTGATGTTAAGGAAGTCCTCCTCAAAATTGTGAAGCGGGCATCTCGGGTCGGAATGGTTTTGGGGATTAACGTTACGGATGGTGCGATTTGGAGGACTTGAGCCTGGTTCGTTGGATTACACGCTGATTAGTTTAAGATCGGGAAGCTCTCTAAATAACCGGATAAAAAAGCCGCTTTTGTCTGATAAACAAAACACTGGATTTGTAGCAAGGAAGATAACGGGCAAATGTTTTCTCTCTGAACGAGCAGCTGACTGATCATGTGAAGCTGAAGCGTGCTGGGTAGTGGAGGATAATGCCGGAATGGTCATCCAACATCAGAATAATGAAAATCCCAAGCGTATTTCATCGGGTGACTTTTCTCTGACCCAGAGAACATGATTCAATTTAGTGTTAATTTCAGCTCTTGAGTCTTTGTGCGGGGAGCTGGTTGAATCTGCTTTGTGGTATGGGACAGTTCTGCTGGTTTACAATTCTGGGAGGTATTTCTTTTTTAATAAAAAAAAAAGCTGGATTATATATTAGTTCCAATTCTTTTTTGATTAGCTGGTCACTGGGACTTTTTTTATAGTATGAGTCTGTCTTTATTTCTCCATATTTTTAGTGGTTGGGATTTTTAGAGAAGTGTAATTTAAAGGGACGCTGACAAAGGAGTGCGGATCCAAATGCAGGTTTATTATGAGAATGGTCAGGCAAGCAACAGTCAACACAGAAGCAATCAGGTTCATGCAGAGAATCCAGAGTTGTAGTCAAATAACAGTCGAGTGGTCAGAAGGCAGGCAGCAGACAGGAATAAACACTAAAACAAAGCAAGGGTCTAACACAGCAAGGCAAGAAAAGGAAAACGTGACGTAATGTTCACAATACAACTAAACAAGAATCAGCCAAGATGCGTGTGTGCGCTATATTTGAATCCATGTAATCAGTTCGTAACGATCCTTCGGCTGTGTGTGTGCTCGTGTGATCAAATTGAAACAGAAACAGCTGTTTGTGAGGTGCGTGACGGAACTTGTAGTCCATACAACGGCAGATTTGTAGATCATTAGCGAACTGCGTGTTTACCAACGATCTGCAGCCACTAGATTGCTGGTGATTATAAAAAGAAGTTATTCTGGACATTTGAATTGTTTTTTGACAAACCAATTAAATGAATCATTCAGTGATCCAGACATTTAGAGAGCCTTTGATTCATTCTGGGACAAAACAAAATTTCTCTATTTATGAGCCTTTGAATTTTTCACTCAACTGGTTTGTTTTAGAAATGAGTCGTTGAATCACAATTGATTAGTTAATAAAACTGATTCATTATAGTATAAAAAGGCAATGCTACAGATTATAATAATGCTTATTAGCAAGGCTTTAAAAAAAATTATATAATGGTCAAAACAAACAAACTTAAATAAAAATAATTTTAAAAGAGAGTATAACCAAATCAAAATTTTATTTGTCACATACAGACTCATACACAGTATGATGTGCAGTGAAATGCTTATACAACCATTCGTGACCCTAAAAATAGTAACACAACCCCCCCCCCCCCCCCCCCCCCCCCCCCCAATGATTTAAATTTTGCAGAAATAGAAGTTATGCAATAGAAAATATAAAGCAAGCAATTATTAAATATTTAAATACTTTTAATATAGAGCATGTTGAGAAAAAAAATTATTCATTCATTAATTTTCTTTTCGGCTTAGTCGCTTTATTAATCAGGAGTCACCAGAGCAGAATGAACCGCCAACTTTTTCAGCACATGTTTCTACGCAATGAATGCCCTTCCAGCTGCAACCCAGTACTGGGAAACACCCATACACTCTCATTCACACACATACACTATGGACAATTTAGCCTACCCAATTCACCTATAGCGCATGGCTTCGGACTTGTGGGGGAAACCCAAGCGAACACGGGGAGAACATGCATAATTTTCATCTGTTACCCCTGCCAGATTTGAAAAAGGCAACCTAAAATCAAACAGATTATTACGCATTCAATAACAGTAAAGTTACATACATCAAAAAGACAAAACAGATAAGACTTTCATAAAAAGCTAGAGAAAAGAATTACACATGATTACATAAAATCTGTACAAACTGAAATGGAGAAGTCTTTCTAACAAAGTGCCTGGTGCACAAGAGAGAAATGAATGCATCCTAAAGGTGGTTTGTCAAGCCCACTCAAGTAAAATAAGCAAATTTTTTTCTTCTACTGTTTACTGAATATACATATCCATATTATCATACAATTGATCTGCTGTGTTTTTCCCCCTGGCAGATTGTGCATCCTGCAACTTTTGGCTGCAGAATTGTCCTCTGTTTATTAGTATTCTCCATATGTTCAGGATGTACATGATACGCATATGGCCACACATGTCATCCAATGAGGAGTTTGCAAAGTTTGCATAAGCATATGACACGCCTCATTAATAGTTCACAGGCCGTTGTTTATAGTATTTGTGCCTCACTAATGTCAGTGCTTGTTGGCAGTATTTAATTGGCCAAAGAATATCATAAATGGTCTGTTCTCTTTCTTTTTTCTGGCGTCAGTCTCTACAACATTGGCATATCCAGAAGTGTGAAAACATTCCCTTTCTCCTCCTGTCTCCAACAGATAGCAGACAATTTATCATGTTAATTTGCCATTAACACAATTACATTTTTACTTACAACTTTAATTAACATAGTGTTAATATTGTTAACATAAACGATTAATTTTTTTTGGTGACTGAACCCAAAGCTGATGTCTGTGATGGCATAAAATGTAATTCATGAAATACGCCGCCTCATTTCAGGGCAATGAAAAGCCTCACGCTAATGGAGCCAGGATCTCTGCAGGTAATGTGGTCTTTTGTAAGACATGTCTTTTCTGTACCAGCTGAGCTGCATCACAGCCACCAGAGGTTTCAAGCACAATAAGTGTACATTTGTTACATTACTGCGTTGGCTGTTTTTGGACACAGGGAGTATAAGAGACCCGGTTTACAGGTATATGGCTTTAATGAACAGTATGACGCCTACAGTTGTTCATAAGGTTGAAAAGGTCATTTTCCTTATTTTGAAGAAATCAATACTTTTCTTCAGCAGGGATGCATCAAGTTGAACAAAAGTTGAAGAAGAGTGTTTTCGAAGACTGATCTAGAATAAGGATAAAAAAATTGTAACTTTATTTTATAATGGTCATATTTTCAGCACAGTGTATGTGTAATGTAACAGCCTTATTCCAAAATGGATTAAATTAATTTATTTTCTCAAAATTCTACACGCAATACCCTATAATCACAATGACAAAAGATTTTCTAAAAATTGTTGCAAATTTATTAAAAATAAAAAACCTGAAAATCACATGTACATAAGTATTCACAGCCTTTGCTCAATACTTTGTTGATGCACCTTTGGCAGCAATTACAGCCTCAGGTCTTTGAATATGATGCCACAAGCTTGGCACACCTTTCTTTGGGATTTTTTGGCCATTCCTCTTTGCAGTACCTCTCAAGCTCTATCAGGTTGGATGGGAAGCGATGGTGTACAGTCATTTTCAGATCTCTCCAGAGATGTTCAATAGGATTTAGGTCTGGGTTCTGGCTGGACCACTCAAGAACATTCACCGAGTTGTTGTGAAGCCACTACATTGATATTTTGGCAGTGTGCTTTGGGTTGTTGTCCTGCTGGAAGATGAACCGTCACCCC
This sequence comes from Danio aesculapii, assembly GCF_903798145.1. Classification (NCBI taxonomy): domain Eukaryota; kingdom Metazoa; phylum Chordata; class Actinopteri; order Cypriniformes; family Danionidae; genus Danio; species Danio aesculapii. Next base: position 26,733,535 of record NC_079451.1, on the reverse strand, counting down.
AGTTTGAGGTCAAGAGCACTCTGAAGCAGGTTTTCATTCAGGACATCTCTGTACATTGCTGCATTCATCTTTCCCTCTATCCTGACTAGTCTTCCAGTTCCTGCTGCTGAAAAACATCCCCACAGCATGATGCTGCCACCACCATGCTTCACTGTAGTATTAGCCTGTATTAGCCTACTATTAGGATAGTATTAGCCTGGTGATGAGCATTGCTTGGTTTTCTCCAAATGTAACACCTGGAATTCACTCAAAAGAGTTCAATTCTGGTCTCATCAGACCATAGAATTTTGTTTCTTATGGTCTGAGAGTCCTTCAGATGCCTTTTGGCAAATTCCAGACTGGAAGTGGCTTCCATCTGGCCACTCTACCATACAGGCCGGATTGGTTGGATTGCGGCACAGATGGTTGTCTTTCTGTAAAGTTCTCCTCTCTCTGCAGAAAGAACGCTGGAGCTCAGACAGAGTGACCATCAGGTTATTGATCCACCTCCATGACTGAGGCCCTTCTCCCCAATCACTCAGCTTAGATGGCCGGCCAGCTCAAGGAAGTGTCCTAGTGGTTCCAAACATCTTCCACTTATGGATGATGGAGGTCACTGTGCTTATTACATCTTTCAGAGCAGCAGAAATTTTTCTGTAACCTTCCTCAGCCTTGTGCCTCGAGACAATCCTGTCTTGGAGGTCTACAGACAAGTGCTTTGTCTTCATAGTTGGTTTGTCTTTTGACATGCACTGTCAACCCTGAGACCTTAGGTAGACAGGTGTATCGCTTTTCAAATCATGTCCAATCAACTGAATTTACCACAGGTGAACTCCAATTAAGCTGCTGAAACATCTCAAGAATGATCAGTGGAAAAAGGATGTACCTGAGCTCAATTTAGAGCTTCACGGAAAAGGCTGTGAATACTTCTGTACATGTGATTTTTCAGGTTTTTTATTTTTAATAAATTTGCAACTGTTTAAAAAAATCTTTTTTCACATTGTCATTATGGGGTATTGTGTGTAGAATTTTGAGGAAATAAATGAATTTATCCATTTTGGAATAAGACTATAACATAAAAATGTGAAAAAAGTGTAGCACTATGAATACTTTCCAGATGCAGCGTAAATGCAGTCTAGATGAGCGTGAGAGACTTATTTAAAAGAAAAAAAACGTTACAGATTTAAACATTATTTCAAGAGTTCACACAGATATTGCTTGATACTAATAGCAGGTTTGGCATGGTGTCCCGGGAGAGAACCCTGAGCTCGGAAATAATTGAGCATAGGGCTCCCGCCTGGTCAATTAGCATGTAAGATCAGGTAGTTCTCGAGAGCTCCCCCTAGTAAAGAGATGGAGTTATTCTTCAACAATGAAGATAAGGGAAGTAAGGTGAAATGGGCTATTTATTGTAGGTTTGTCAAGCTAGGAACTAGGAAGTAAGTGACTGACAGACAGGTAGCATATGCAGAACGTGAAAACACTCGACTGCTTTGTTAAGATTTTAGTAACTATAACTTTGACTTTTTATTCAGTTCGTGGTCTCGTTTTATCTGTTACACTGCAAGCTATGACATCGACTTGCTTTTTACGACAAAGATGCCATTTTCACGTGTAAGTAACATAGTAAACTATTTAAACAACAGATCTCCAGCAGAAACGGTGCCATAAACAAACAAATAACCATCCATAATTCACTACTATTGTGTCGGTGGACTAATGTGCTTAATGGGATGTTGTTCTGTGGACTCTTACCTTTCAAAGTCAACCCTGATGTACTACAATGAATGCGTGTGTGTGTGTGTGTGTGTTGTTATTTCGATAATAAGTACTCCATATCCAATAAGCGTTTTTTTTACAACTTGCACACTTATAGCAAATACATTCTTTATAAGCTTCCCGTTGAAAAACAACAATGAGGGTCGTAGCTTTAGACTGATGTATAGTTTGTCAATATTACTTGTGTTCTTTTTTATGTAATCTATTCATAAACACTGACATGTGGAAAAACAGCGCCCTAGTGTGCCCATGTCCTGGTGCTGGCTAGGAGGTTTTAATCTGATTGGTTTATCGATGATTGCAGATGAGTGACCAGCCGAGATCAATCACATCATGTGCTTCTCTCGAAATTAGTTGATAAAACGTCACTTATTTAAGCAAAGTAAGTTGTCGATAATTTGAAAAGGATTTTATTTTGTATTTTTGTAGTAAAGTGTTGGTTTATAATTCTGTATTTGAGTGAATAAGAAAGAAATGCAGATTATTACATCTGTGTTCAATTTAAATCATTTATTCATCTTGTTATATTTTTTCTAAATCCTCAAACTATATTTTTCCAGGTTTAAATATAATTTTTTTAAGTTTTGGATTTTCAGTCTGAACTTCTAAACCCTTTTGTACATACACAGATACATCCCAGCTATTTTAATAGACCAAAAAGTATATTTTACTTGAAAAATCTAAGAAAAGGGGCTTTGGATCAGAGGATTTCTTATTCACTCTCTCTCTCGCTCCTCATTATCATTAATGCCATCATCTCTAAATGGGGCTGTGCAGTATTGATCAGAGCTTTGTCAATGCTGCCTGATGTCGCAGCTCTCATTTCCTATACACTGACAGAGACGCTCAAGAATGTGTCAATCAAGTAATCATCATTCAGCCCAGATCTCCTTCCGTCCTTTAGGAAAACACCATTCTTCCTGCTTCCTCCGTTTTTCTCCATCTAGTTGGCTTCATTGATTGAAGGAACAGAGATGACCACAGGAGTTGATTGAATGAGGTGTTTTGGGTGATTGAAGTGGATGAAATGTTTGACGTCACTTGAGAACTTGATCTTATTAGTATTCAAAGGTATCGATATATACAGTGCTCTGCATAATTGAATACACCCCATTTTGAAAATAAATATTAATATCAATTTTCAGTGAATATGGTTAATGTATATTGGTGCATTTGAATAAAATAGATTTATTCAACAGATTTATTCATTAAATAAGTTTTTAGTCTCAGAATATCTTTAGAAATGGAAAAATAAATTTAAATTCATTCAAAATATTGCAAAAAACAATTACAAACTACAACATTTCAACAAAATTGTATAGATTTTTTGTTTATCAGATTTTTGCTATTTTTTAAATTATTTAATATCTTTCCCCTAACAAAAATTTGGGCTATTAATTTTTGAACCATTATAGAAAGTTATTTTGTTAAATTAGCTCCAGATTTGGCTTCATTACTGACTATGCACAAATATAATATTGTAAAGCATCCTATAGAAAATATTAATTTAAATGAGAGATTTGTGGGGGGTGTACTCATACATGCTGAGCACTGTATGGTATGTTTCTTTCAGAGTAGAATTGAATAGAATGCCTTTTATCGACACTGTACACATGTACAATGTACATTATATACATGTGCAATGAGATTAAGCGCATCTCATTACTCGGTGCAAACATGTAAATATATCCTTGCAATACAAATTACATGAAACAACAAGTTACAGTAGAAATAACTGTTTCAGATGTGTTAATTTGTTAATTTGTAAATCCAGTGCTGTATTCAGTATTACACAACACAAATTTCAACTAAAACCTTTAATGAACCAATATTTTGGTCAATCATGGCCTAAAAAAATTAAAAGTGCACATTTTTGAAAGTAATATCATCTTCATATAAACCTATCAGTTTGGATTTGTGATAATTCCAGCACACAGGAAAAATGCTTCCACTTTTTGAGTGCATTGTAGTTTAAAGCATTGATAACGACTTCATAAAAGTTAATATGGCTAAAAAATTAAGTTTCCCAAAAACATTAGAATATATTCAATTGTAAAATATATTAAAACTGAAACTTGTGACCCTAAAAGACCTTGAACAGTCCTGTAACTTTGTTGGTTACAGTACTGTTTCAGTACTGTACATGGTTTCTGTGTTTAGTTTAGTTTAGTTTCATGTTTTCATTAGTCAAGCTCTGTTGTTTCAGTTTTCACTTGTTAATTACCTAAGTTATTTAGTCTCCAACCACACAACATATTTTATTTTGAGAAACATTTGAAATATTTTGGAGCAGTAAACATGTCAGGCTAAATATAAGGCAAATGAATCATTGACTTCTGCTGTGTTTGTTTCTTTCAAAAACACAGATTTCTTTACAATTTAAAATGGCATCATTAGATATCTTTTCTGCTGGAAACACTGTTATCCTAAAAAACAACAATAAAAAACGTAACTGAATAAATCTTACACATACCTTAGGAACGATATTGCAGAAAATTTTGGCTGTTTTAAAACCTTGACTGTTCCAAACCGTGGTATACCTTGAAAACGGCTATATTCCCATGCCTACTTGCAACACACATCAGACGTGACAACAAGTGCACCCAAAAATTTAATTATTTTTCTTGCTTGTTCAAACTACTTATTTAAAAAATAGCTGAAACAGCACAATTCTTGAGATTTTGTGGGACAACTTAATTGTTTTATGTTCAATCCACTTAAATTTGCTAAGGTAACTTAATCGATTTTTGTTGGGACAACATGAACAAGTTGTGTGGAACCCTGCATTTTTTACAGTGTATCATACAAAAGTGTTCATTGTAGATGTAGTCAGCATTGATAATGTCAATACGTATTTGTTGATTAGATATTAGAAGTGATCTGATTGGGTAGAATGTTTTTGTGTCATTTTTATTGAACAACAAAAAACTGCACATCGCATCCCTGACATACTCAGATCTTACTATAGAAAGGGAGTTCAACAATAGCTTGAGAAATCCTCTGTAAAAACCCAAGTGCACTTGTCTGTTTCAAAACATTGTGTTTATGTGAACAGTACCAGACAAAAGCACTTTTAGAAAACATGCTTTAAAGTGACCCGCACGGCTCGGGAGTGGGTCGATGGTAACTGCATTAAATCCTCCCTGAAATGGCTGCTTGAGGGACGGAGATATATATCCCACTGTCCAATGGTTTAAAGTGATCAGCTAGAGTCAAGCGCTGCCAATGATTAGACTCAAAGTGCTTGTTGCTGGTATCATTTCAGATGAGTTGCATCACAGACCACAAGGCCCTGTTGCTTTTGCACGCCTTTTCAAAATCTGTTGGTGAAGTTGGGGAACATTTTGGTTTGTTTGGTTATGAAAGATTCTGGTTGGCTCAGAATAAAGCTGTCTGGTTGCTTCCTGCCAGAACGCTGACGACTCCAAGCACGAGCAGCCTTGACTTTCATGCATTTCATGCTGCATGAGCTGAAATGGTATTTCTTTAAAGTCATCAAACTGTGGTTATTTTTACTATGCATGAATGGTGACTCAGGGTCAAACATCACACAGTATTTCACTAGGGTAAAATCACTGACAACTCTCTGACAACAAAACACACATGCAACATAATGGAGATGACGTAAGATCAAGTATGAGAGGATTTTGAGCATGATGCTAAGCAAAAGCATGATCTACAAGCTTGCAATCTAGGTTGTCTGTGCACAGATTTGCCAAGAAAAAAGCAATAGAATACAGAGGAGATATTTGGTTTTGAAGGCGGTTCCTCCTACAGACATGTTCTATTCAGTCTATCTTGCTCAGTCATTGGCTGTTGGTCTATTGCATTATTACTTCCAATCAAAACACATTTTACACCATAATATTCTGAGTCAGTCATAGATATTTCATTTGTTAAATATTTCAAAAGCATCTGCATTTTCTTAAATGCTGTCATTTATATATATACATACATATAGATAGATAGATAGATAGATAGATAGATAGATAGATAGATAGATAGATAGATAGATAGATAGATAGATAGATAGATAGATAGATAGATAGATAGATAGATAGATAGATAGATAGATAGATAGATCGTTAGTTGAGACTCGTTGCTGCTTTCCAACATAACAAAATATCTCTGGCCCACACAATCAGGTTTTGCTTGGCCCACATGCTGCAGTGAATTACGGTACATGACTGGACCAGGTCTAACAAGGGCCAGACAAGGACCATATCTGGGCCAAGTCGCAGCCAAGTTAATAAACCATAACTGGGCCAGGTATGTTGGTGGGTCACGAAATTGATAAAACCATGAATCATTGTGCTTTAGGCGTGCTAGTGTTGTGCTTTTCCTCGAAGAGACCTGATTGGTGGAATTTTTTTTCTTTATTTGAAAATAATAAAAAAGTATTTTAAATGTTGGTCAAGATAGGCCAAACGTACGTGGTCTACATATCAATTATTAACATCTGGGCCAAATACTACAATTTACATGTGGCCCAAATATTGTATGGCACCTTAAAGACGTTGTCACCTCTGACAAACCAGGGCCATATTTGGCCCACATGCTGTATGCCAGTGCCAGATGAATGCCTGCTGTGCCAGATTTATGCCAAATCTTTGCCAGAATTTTTTGCTACCTGGCTTTAAACTGTGTAAGATATGTTAGTTTAGTCTTAAAGTTTCAAATTGGGCATTTGTGGAATATTGAGAGAAAATTACTAATTTCATAACATATAATTTTTGGGACTGTTGATATGCTCTTTTTAAAATAGCCATTACACAGTAATAATGTAACATTGACAAAATGGTGGGGGTGGCACGGTGGCTCAGTGGTGAGCACTGTCGCCTCACAGCAAGAAGGTTGCTGGTTTGAGTCTTTGCTAGGCAAGTTGGCATTCCTGTGTGGAGTTTCCTCCGAGTGCTCCGGTTTCCCCCACAAGTCCTAAGATATGTACTATAGGTCAATTGGATAAAGTAAATTGGCTGTAGTGTATGAGTGTGTGTAAATGAGAGAGTTTATGAGTGTTTCCCAATACTCGGTGTGGCAGAAAGGGCATCTGCTGTGTAAAACATGTGCTGGATAAGTTGGTGGTTCATTCCGCTGTGGCAACCTCTGATAAGTTCAGGAGAAACCCCCCTGCACTCCCCCCACTCACCATCATGAACAGCACTGTGGCTGCAGTAGAGTCATTCAGGTTCCTGGGCACCACCATCTCTCAGGATCTGAAGTGGGACACTCATATAGACTCTATTGTGAAGAAAGCCCAGCAGAGACTGTACTTCCTTCGTCAGCTGAGGAAGTTCAACCTGCCACAGGAGCTGCTCGTACAGTTCTACTCAGCTGTCATCCAATCCATCCTCTGCACTTCAATCACCGTCTGGTTCGGCTCAGCTACCAAAACTGACCTCCGTAGACTACAGCGAATAGTCCGGACTGCTGAACGAATCACTGGCACAACCCTTCCTACACTTCAAGAACTGTACTCTTCCAGAGTGAGTAAAAGGGCTCGCAAAATCACTCTGGACGCCTCACACCCAGCACACTACCTGTTCGAACTGTTACCGTCTGGTCGGCGCTTCAGAGCACCGAGCACAAAAACAGCCAGACACAGGAAAAGTTTCTTTCCTCAGGCTGTCTACCTTATGAACAGTTAAATATTCCCCTACTGTGCAATAAATATGTGCAATACTTTCTCATACGCACTTGTACACAGCACCTTATATCAATATACAATGCAATACTTTCTACATTCGCACTTGTACACAGCACCTTGTAACCTGTATATTTATAACAATCTGTACATACAACTCAACATCCAGGTTTCTTCACTAACCGCATCTGTTTAATGTTCATCATTTTTTATTATTATTATTTTATTTTTCAGATTATTTTGTGTTGTCACATGTCACTTTATGTACACTGGAAGCTTCTGTAGCCAAAACAAATTCCTTGTGTGTGTGAAGCACACTTGGCAATAAAACCGATTCTGATTCTGATTCTGATTCTGATTCTGATAATCAGAGTCTAAGCCGAAGGAAAATAAATGAATCAATGTCAAAATGGTCCCATTTGTTAACATACATTTATGCACTAAGTAATAAATAATTGATGATGGTCCATTGAATTATTAAGAAAGCAATGCACACCAGAGATGCAGATGTGAAAAGTAGTCGTAATCCCAGAGGTGTGCATTATTTTCTAATAATTCAACAGTTCGCAGTCAATTAATCTGCTAATACTATGGCTACCATACCTAAAGACACTGTTCAGATTTTGTATTTCAAGACATCAGGTTTTGTCCTCAAAAGTCCCCTGTGTGAAGGCTTTTCCAAAGCCTTCAGTTTTGACAGTTGTTGGCTGAGAAATAACTGAAATCATAAGCATGCAGAATAGTGAAATGGAACAGTAATTTGGTCAAGACCTGGCTGAAACTATTTGAGCTTTTTTGTTTATTTGAAAGTAATTTCACACCCTTGAATGTTCAATATCCAATCTGAATTATGTATTTAACAACCCAGTGTCTAAATAAATAAATAAAAAAATTAATTAACTAGCAATAAGCAGTACATACTTTAAATCATTTATACTTTTTAACAGTTTTCAAACATTCTCTGTTCATTGTTAGTTCATGTTATTTCAGCTTCAGTAAATAATATTGACAGGGACAACTTTTAATAATGTATTAATTAAGAGATGTGTTTTTCTTGTTGGTTTTTGTTAAGCATTGTTAACAAATGAGATGTTATGATTAAGTGTCACTAAGAATTGTAACACAAAACAGGACACATGTTCAAAATAAATCAAAGTCAAAGTGAAAACTTGGAAGAGTTTTATTTAGAGTACAAAGAAACCTTTTTTTTTAAATAAATGAAGCAGCCTGCAGCTAAACTTGTCAGCCAGCATTCGTCACATTTGCAGCATAAAAAAGAGCATATTGTGATGATGCTTTTTTTTAAAAGACTGCCATGAGTTTTAAATAAAAAGGTGCGTATATGTTGACAGAATTGTCATTTTTAAGAAGATACATTGTGTCAGATCTGACACTTTTTCACGCCTACAGTAATTGAGATCTTAATTATCAAAGAAGCAAATAGTTTTTTGAAAGTTGAAATCTACTCGAGTGAGCACTAAACGTTTGTAGACTTCAGAACAGGAGCAGAACAGCTTCTGCTGATATTTTCAGACTTTCGCCCCTTAATGAGTGAGTTTGTTTGTTCTTGCTGCTCTTTCCTTTTCTCTCTTGCACCTTTGCTCTTGCGTTTTCTTCTCTGTTCGGCTGGCTCTCTCCCCAGTCTCCCACGCTGTGGTGCTGTTGTGGTTCTTCTGTAATGCTCCGTGTGTATGTGTGTGTGTTTTATTTGTGGTTTGGGCTTGAATCCTTTACCAGGCTGAAATAATTTCAGGTGAGTAAATGCCTCTTACTCATGTTTCTCTTTGGCTGCTAATGCATTTCTTCTTGTTCATCAGACACACTTGTGCTTACATTATGCAACCTTTACAAAGCACTGTACTTTCTATGTGTAACCTCAAAAATACATTTATCTGGACGTGTTCTAGGATATAGGTCTTTTTCTATTCTCTTGCTATTGTCAGTATAGGACAAATGAAGTATAAGCAAATGAAATAAAACCAAAGCAAAACATATCACAGTTAACAAAATTAATGGTTTCTTAACTTTAAATAGAAACATTAAGTGTAATAGAATGTTTTAATGGCAAGACTTTAGATTAGAGAACACATATTTACTAATAATTGAGTTTTCCCTCCTAATTAACTCCTAATTACTGCTTGTTGACAGTAATAGTCAAGCAGAATAAGGAATTAATATGTTCTTTATTTGTACAATGTTTCTGGTGAATAGTGTTCCCTAATTTAAATTGCGAGAACAATTATGTTTTGTTTGCCCTTTTTTCCACTCAAGAGGACAGAACATTTTTTAAAAAGATGAGGTTATTGAAAAGTTGGCGAATGCTGCCAGCTAACTTAATAAAAAGTGCTAAAATGTTTTTAGATTATTTATTTTTTACATCAATAGGTAAATGTTAAAGGGTTAGTTCACCCAAAAATTACCCTCGTGTACTCTGAGACCTTTGATCATTTTCAAAAAGGACTGGAATGAGGAACAAATTGGAATTGGGGATATAATAACAGCATTATTATTTTGTGTGAACTATTCTTCGTCAAGTCACCTTTCTGTAGCACTTAATATAGATTGTTTCAGAGCAGCTTTAAATGAATAAATGTAAAAATGACAGTATTGATGTAAAGCTAAGCTGAATTTAGTTGTAGATCAGTTTGCACTCTGCAGAACTCTGCAGAAGATCAGTGTGAAAAAAAGACAACTGAAAGAAATTGAAGCAACAAGAAAACAAAACAGTACACTGTAAAAAAATCCTGGTTGACTTAATTTTTAAGCTGAATCTAATTAACCTTATAAGTCCATTGAACTTATATTATATTAAATTGACTTAAAACAGCTTGCAAAACTTATAAAATTAAGTTAGAACAAGATTAACTTAAAAAGTTACAATGACCTATTGTTATGTAACATATACTGGCAGGACTAAATGATCACATAATTTTTTTTACAGTGGATTTATGAATTTCTGTTTGATTAAGTGATGTCCTACTTGTTTGTGGGCATACAGTTATATCTACAATCTAAAGCATATGTAAGTGTCTAATGTTTCTAATTAGGGCTGCATGATATTGGGAAAAACAGACATTGCGATATTGTATTTTTTAACGATATGTATCAGATGATATGAGTAGGTCTGTTCAGAAAGAAATCATATTTTTATATACCTTGGGATGAATTTGTAAGGGTGAGCATCTACATAAAATATAATAAACCAATCACAAACATTAATGAAAACAGTAGAGCAACGATACTGTACAAATAAATGAGACAGTGCTTATGATTTTCTTGAAGACTAGCAATATTCATATACACAAATTTAATAATCAAAATTAAAGGGCACCTAGTGTACCCCTTTTTAAGATTTAATATTAATAGTATGGTTCTTCTGAGGCTGCCAGTTTAGGTTCAGTTCAAAACACAATTCAGATTTTTTATTATAATGTCTAAAAAAAAGTGTCATTTTGGTGGCGTGTACACAGGTTGTTGTTTTAGGGGTGTGTTGCTTCACATGAAAAATTAGTTTCGACTTCCCGCCCAACTCAACAAGGGTGCAGGGCCAAGACCTCCCCCGCTTTGTGTATGGCAACAGACAGGCAGACAGAGAGAAGCAACATGAGTGAGAGGACCAGCATTCAGCCGTACATCTACAACTCAGACACAGACCAAGCAGAGACTACTGTTGAGAAATCAATATTCCTAATGTGCTAGAATATGTCAGAGTGGTAGTTATAAAATCATTTGTGTCTTTGTATAGTTTTACAGCCACTATGTATCGATGCAGGCATCATCCGTATAGGGATGTAATGATTAACCAGTTTCACTATTAACCTTGCTTTAATTCGTCATGGTTAATTAATCGTAAAGGCTTCTCAACACCGTGTTTCTGCACGGAACAAAACTGCGGCAACTAAACAAAGTTATGCCAACTGTGTGCTAGTTTAAAGTTCCAAGCTTGTACGCCGAGACTAATAACCATGCACACTGGATTAACTTTGACTGAGGCTATAACTAAGGCAAGTTCGTTATTTCAAAATGGAGGGATACGCACGCGAGGCAACGCGCTCACACTTTCCAGTGGCACCTAGTTGAGATGACAGGGAGCTTCTGTGACCGCGGGAAATGCAAACGGCTGAAGTTTAAGGAAAACACAATGAAAAGTACACGTTTGCAAACCTACCTAAAGTTACAAACAATGGTGGCGATGAGAGCGATCATGTGGTGAATGTTGATCCACAATGTTGAGATCAATCGAGTGTTTTCGGAGAGAGTGCTGAAAGGCTCAGTGGATCAGCTGTTTTTAGTGGCCCGAATCTTGATACGCGTGTTTAGCGCAAATGGCCGCTACATGTAAAATCTCTGTTGCTCATTCGCAGGAAGATGATGAAGGCTATTGTGTTCAGCCCAATGAGCCGTACATCAAAAAATAGAGCAAAAGTGTTTCTTTGGTGACATAACTTTGACTCACATGCTGAAAATGGTGGACGTAAAAACAACAAACTGAGGATATGGTAATGCATGCCTGTCAATCGATATTGGTGGGCATGGGGACCGCACTCCTATGTCAAGTTGCGGTCGGTCTCAAAACCGCTCCAATTGGTCCACCGTTTTTATGTTGTTAAATTGAAAAAAAAGGACTGGTTGTGTTTATATCACTCCAATATGACGGTCTATACGCAACAGCCAAACAGCTGAAAAAGTAGATTTTTCACCATAGGTGCCCTTTAAAACAACACTCTATAGTCTTCATTGAATAGTTACTATATACATAAATGCAATTAATCTCTCTCCAAGTTCAGTCATTCAGCCGGGTCTCAAACCAACGACCTTCTTGCTATAAGGCTGTAGTGCTAATCACTGAGCCACCGTGTCACCTCTCTCTTAAAGTTAGAAACATAATTTATTATCTATGAATACTTTAAACTGATTTAAAATCCTCACAGGCCCTAAAACCTTTATGGTTAAACATTGCAGTGACTTTTAAACAATATGGCTCCTGGTCAGTTATACTACTGCTTTGACATTGCTTATTTCGATGCTGAAATGAAATTCGACAGCCCTGCTTTTAACAATTTTTGTGAAAATAAAATCTATCGAATGGTGATCCATCATCATTCAGTGTAACTATTATGATTATGATATCTACATCCCAGGGGCGTCGCTAATGCCCCAATTTACTGGGGCATGTGCCCCAGTAAAAATCTCCAGTGCCCCAGTAAAGTCATTGAGATATGATTTACTTCACATCCAAGTGTATTTATTAAGAATGATAATTCCGAAATAAAGATGTTATTCTCCATGTGCAACCGAACCAACGCTGGTGAAAGCAGTGTAATGAAAAAGCAAACTGACGCATCTCCGCTTGTGCGCAGAGAACCCGCGTGCCTCTCGCACACGCTGCTCTTCTGCCGGTACGAGTCCCGGTAGTTAACATGCGCGCCAAAAAAAGCAGGCTACTTGCTGCTCACGCGCCGCTCATGCGTTGTAAAACCGGCGTAACAGCCTTTTTTGTTTTGCAAGTTGACAAAACAAAGTTTAAACAATATGATGGTGATCTTACTAAGCATGCCTCCCGATAGATTTTTTTTTTTGTATGAAGCAAAAAGGAGGGATGACGAGTCAGAGAGGTAAGACTTAATAAACCTAATTATCTGCCATGTGTCAAGTCTAGGACAACAAATAATTCTATAAAACAACTTTTTTGGATTTTATTGAATTCTTTATAGAATTTCATTCAAATGAAATTAATATTCATGCAAAAGATTTCTTAAATGATCTTAGCATATCACTCTAGTTGTGTCTTAACATTGTTTTCCAATTACATTTAAGATTATTTAGAATAATAAATGAAAAATAACAAGAATAATTTTATTTATAATAAATATTTATTAAAAAAAAAAAAAAAATATATATATATATATATATATATATATATATATATATATATATATATATATATATATATATATATATATATATATATATATATATATATATATTTATATAGAGTGTAAAAGGGGGTGGAAGGGGGTGCGTGCCCCAGTGAAGCTTTTTGTCTAGCAACGCCCCTGCTACATCCTCTTCTTCTCGTTATTTACGTTCTGCTTCGTTGCTCACCCTGTTTCTGCTCGTTGTAAACTACGCACCTTGGGAGGTAGGGCATTTTCCTACCGTGCACCTAAATTGTGAAATGCTCTTCCTACAAACATCAGGAACACAAGTTCTCTGGACTGTTTTAAGAAACTTCTTAAAACTCACCCTTTTAGTATTGCTTAGAATTAGAGCCATACAGAATCTGATGACATTTTTTTGGTAAAAATGTAAAAAATCTGCAAATTTATTCAGAATGATTTTGGAAGTATCATAACTAAAAATTAATATATGAAATAAAAAGTAAGAGCTTTTTAACTTGTATTTAATGTTTCCATTATAAATCCAATAGATCCACTTATTTGGTAAACAAAGGTAGTATCTTATATAATATATCTTCTAAAAGGCAGAAATTATTACTTTACAAACTATTGTAAATACATCATGTGAAGATTTTCATATTAGTCAATATTTTAATGAATGAATTTAAAAAACTATATAAATATAAATTTACAAACATTTACACAAGTAAATAAATAGACTAAATTATGGGCTAAAAATCTGCGGATTTGTTAGTGCTTTGAGTCTAAGAAAAGCGCATTATAATTAAAACATTTTATTATTATTATTATTATTATTATTATTATTATTATTATACCTGCAACCATTAGAATATAGCAAAGAACAAAAATGATACAAAATTGTATTATTTTATTATAGATAATTAAAAGCTCTTGCAGACAAATGGGTAAACCCTAATAGTTTAAGCCAATATAAAGAATTAAAATAACATTCTTTTTTTTTTCATCTTTTTTTATGAAAATTTTTTGAGGCTGTATTTTGTATATAAACCCCTTTTTCTCTTAATCATTATTCAATGGTTTTGATTTAGATGGTTAATTGAGCATTTGTCATTACTACTAAAATCTTTTGAGTTATTTCAGCCGATGATGTCCATGTGTGTCTTGTAGTTGTTTCCATTATGTTCTGTCAGAGAACTGCGCAAACCCAGTGTTTGGGGATCCCGAGGGATGTTTTGTCTTCATTTAATTTTCTTTTGTCATTAAAATGACAAACAGTTCAGAAGGACAAGTTTGACTAAGAATGATTAGCATACTAACAGTTTTTATGCTAGTGATGGAGCACTAGGGAAAAGCGTGTATGCACACACACATGGACACGCACACGTTATGTGAAGTCTGAAGGGTTCTTTCTTAATTAATCTCTTTGTTATCCACATAATAGGCTGATTACTCTTTATACTGGAAATCAGGCCTGTGTGTTTGATAGCATAAATGAATTCACGTTCTTCGTAACAATTAATTTCGCTGCCCTAGGTCAACCCTACAATGGTCCTTATAATTTCCTGTAATTCGAAAACTACTTGATATCGAAATGGGTGTTTTCACACATTACGAGTGCTGATTCATATTTTATGATTCCTAATCAGGCTTTATGTCTGTTTCAGCTCCCCCTCAACACTCAGTGAATGGCAGGGCTGATCGGCTCCTAAAAATTGACATGCAGACAAGAAGCGCAAGCAGAGCTCCATAAACTATGCAGAGTTATTGACACTCCGCAGGTCTGTGTGTGTGTTCCCAGGCAGGTTTATTGACAACCTACTTTGTGGTTTGCACACAGCCTGGAGGGGATCGAGGATACATGCGCATTTCTTGCATTTATTTAGAAGACATTTTTTTAATTAATCATGCAGCACGTCTATGTTTGTATGTGTGTGTTTATGTGTCTGTCCACTGTCCCATTAGCACGCTGTGAAGCCCATTAGCTCATTGTTTGACCTTTTCCTTGTAATAATTACCCAGCAGGCCTTGCCCAGTCAGGGAGCCGCTATTCTTGACCCTGTGGGAGTTTGTACATGCGCTAACACACACTGAGCCTTCTCCACAGGGACTCTCACAATGCTTCCCAATGTGTGTTAAGAGGTTTAATGGTTTAAAATCTGCATGACCGTGTCATGAAGACATCGTCTGTCTATCGATTTACTCCTCTGGGCCGTTGTTCTCAGGGCTTTACCCGAGCAGCACTTCAGGAATATGCTAGAAACTCATAATTATGCTTTCGGTGTTACCAAGCGCAATTATTCACTCGTACCTGAACTGCTGGCTGATCCCTCAGAGATTAATTTCAAAGCACACCTCTGATCTACTGGGGCAACTTGCAACCAGTTGCGGAGTTGCTGTTTTCACACAATGTGCACATTCCTGTCAGTTTTTTGTGTTTGTTTTGATGTTCATAAACATGATCATAATTGATGATCATAAAGATTAGACATCAGCGTTGTAAATTAGCTCATCGGGGAATATGGATACTTAATCATTTCTAGTTGTAATTAATTATGCGTGTTTGGATCATCCATTCATTAATTTTCCTTTGGCTCAGTCCCTGATTTATCAGGGGTCGCCACAGCGGAATGAACCACCAACTACTCTAACATTTTATGCTGCAGATGCCCTTCCAGCCACAATCCAGCACTGGGAAAGTATTTGGATCAGTTATACATAGCTTGATAAAGCAGAATTAGGTTAGTCCTATGAACATTTAGCATTGATTGTATTACTTAATGTTATTTTTAGTGGCCCCAGAAAAAGAACTGTTGTTAATCAGATGGTTAAGCTTAGAGCATGTTAAGAGATCAGAATTGTTAAAGTAACTTTCATGCAAGCAGTAATTATCACAGCCTTAACACTTGTGTGAAATGTGCATAAAACTTTTATTAAGGTAAGCTGATAAAAAACAATGACTACACAAACAAGCAAATAGCGTCCACAGGGTTGCAGGCTGGCACACAGTTCTTTCTTCCAGTGTTTTTCATGTCTGGCTTGTCTTCCAAGTCTCAAGTTTTTCTTTGGAAACTGAGCAGCAGCCTTTAACTTCTACAGAGGCCACTCATAGTGGAGGTTATTCTGGCCAATGCTGAAAAATTTGTGTTTCTTTATTTGACTCTTTGTACATTTGCATAGTCAAAGGGGCTTTACAGTCATTTGCGTGTACACACGTTGATGAGCATACCAACATTGCTATACAATCTACACAATATACTCCACTGTACACAGAATCCAGTGAGGATCATTTTGATAATAGACATGAGATAGCTAATACATTTTCTGTAATATAATTTTTAAAAATTTGATAATATTATTTTATATAATTCTATAATATTCTGTAACTTTTATTCTGTTTAAAATATATGCACTAAAAGTATAAAATATCAAGGGCATTGTTACAAACACAATAGTGACAAATTTACAGTCCTGGTTCTCATGCTGGTTATTTATAGACATATCTGTGTATGAATAAACAGCAAACATCCTGTTCATAGGAAATGTATGTCTCTTTCAGTCTTTCTGTGACCTGTTTCTAAGAGTTTGTGGGCAAACTTAAATACTTTCAGGCCATAATCTTTCTTATCTTGATCTTGCCACAATGACCAGAGACTTGCTCTGAGATGCGGTATTTGGGGTAGCAAGTATAACACTTGTTGGGTGACAGAGGCAGTGGATTATATCCGTTAAATAATACAAATAATTACATGTCTGATCTATCTCAGGTGCCACATTTATTTATTGCGATGCATGATATTGGTGGCCATATTGGTATGTACTGATAAATGCTTATTTTTAATCTATCATTATCGGCTGGACAAGGAATTAAATTATGAAATTATTATTGTCAGATAAATTATTTATTTATATATTCAGTTTTAAGACAGTTTATTTACTTACACTGTAAAAAAATGCTGCGTTCCACACAATTCAATTCACTCGATTTGTGTTGGGACAACATGTAGGATTTAAAGAGCCCCTATTATGGGTTTTTGAAAATAAGCTTCCATGCAGTGTGTAACACATCACTAAGTGAATGAAAACATCCAGCTGAAGTTTAAATCTGAAAGTGCACCGTGTTAAATACTATTGATTCTTTAACAAAATAGTCGATTCAGAGTCGAATAAATGAATTGTGTTGGGTTCGGAGCTTTTGCCTGAATGCGTCGACGTTGATACAGTACATCACCAAATATCAAGGGCCGGATCCAGTAAAACATTAACACATCTTTCCCTTCTGACACTAGCGAAGAGCGGGGAATCATGCAACTGATCATGACATGAAGATGATGATCACAGACATAGAGATTTGTCTGTGGGTAATAAATGGTTAAAGTTCATATTCACAACAATACCACAGTATAGCCAACCTAGAGCTGTTTGTTCCTGTATTCTTTCTGATTTTTGATACAATAACCTACACTGCAATGCAGGATTCGCAGGCCGTTTGCCATTAAAGGAAGGAGCATCCGAGTCTATTATGTATGGGACACAATTCAGACTTTGACAGGGACTTTGTCAAATTACTGTTACAGTTTATATGGACCAGTTTCTTCTTCCTCCGGATCATAACATGTAAGTGTAATTAAAATGATTGCCTGGTTTTGTGTAGTTTGCAAAATATGTATTTACTTGTGTGTTGTAACTTGTAATCACTTTGCGTGGCTTGCAATCACTTATCTGTTATAGACCAGTGCTTGTGCTGTATCTCTCAGGTTAAATCTTCATGGGGCTTTTCACATATTGCATCCAAAACCACGTTGAAAACACAACAGGTGCTTTTTCCTTTACTGATTTAAATGCGTTTCTGAACTCGCAATCCTCTGCGTGCCGTTGTTACTTGGGGTTAGGGTTAAGAGTAGAGTAATATGCTGGTGTTTAACTGAATTGCTTTACTGCATTCCTGCACTGGGCTCTCACATACTCTGTGCTACTTCATAGCCATGGTGGAGTTTCTCTCTGTATCACGCTAAACCCAGTCGACCCATCAAAACAGAATGGTTCATCAGACCAATCAGCGCAGATTAGCCTCATGCAAAGGAGAGGTTTGGGAACAAATGAATTGTTGAATGAATCATATGGGAGTCGTTGGGATAATTAGGTAAAAATAAATGCATATTATAAAACAATGAAAATGTCTTTTTTTTTACCTTGCATACAAATCAGCCTGTTGTTAGAGACGCCCAAAACCAAAATATAACACTTTATGATGCATAATAGGGGCTCTTTAAGTTTATTAGTTTTTAAAAATTTAAGTGGATTGAACATAAAAGAATTAAGTTGCCCCCTCAACAAACTCAAGAATTGCTCTCTTTAAGATCTTTTTAAATAAGTCGTTTGAATAAACAGCACACATTTTTTGAGTGTACTTAACAATTTGTTTTAGTAATTAATGTTCTTTTCAGAAATACGCACTATTGACTTGCCTCTGAATAAATGTATTTCAGAAGAATTTAATTTTAAACCTTTGAATTCATATCAAAAGTTGGTATTTGACAACACTTAATGAGAGTTTGAGATGAATACCTGAAGCAACACTGGTGTCTTTTTCTTTGGAAAAAAAATAGCATGCTCCTTTTGTTCTCCATTTAATATCATTGCTGTCTAGAGAAAATCTACTTGGAAAAGTTTTCTATTGGGTAGAGTCGCCTTGCATCTCATGACTCGGTGATGTGCGAAACTTCCTCTCTTTTGACTTTTCTTCTCAAAGCTGTTAAACCAGATCACAGCTCACATTAAATTGGCATATTTTTGACTATTCCTCTGATCTGAATGCTGCTGGAGAGGCACAGTTGTTTTTTTTTTTTGAGTCTGTGCCTGACTGCTTTGAGAGGTTCACTGTACTCTCTGTCAGCTGCGAGCTTTACAATCACGCACCTGATTTGGTGCAATAGGTTGCCACTGGTGAGACAAACAGGATTTAATGTGCTGAAAATAATTTGTGATGTGTAGACTGGCTGCGTCTCTCATCTCTTCCAGTTGGTTTAATGTGGTGGCAGCTCATTTTGATCAGTAGCCTATTTGCAGTGCTTTTTTTTGGTAAGATTTATTTTAATATTTGTTTACTTGTTATTTATTTATTTGTTTACTTCTTTTTAAATAAATTTATTCATTAATTCCTGCAATATTTAATATTTACATGTTCATATTCATGTCTGCTTTTGCTTCTTTTCTGTGTTTAAGCTGCTTTTTCCACTTCTGAGTATAAATTTTTTAAAGAGTATCTCCTTATACAGTTTTTATGCTACAACCACCAAACTCGACTTGGAGCATTCTTACACACTGTGCCAATTATTTTGTTACTGATTCCACTTGATGAACTTCAAACTATTGAGTGTTGTGGAGTATTTAACATATACACTCGCCGGCCACTTTATTAAGTGCACATTACTTGTACCGGGTTTTAGTCCATGTTTACATGATAGCATCAAGCAGTTGCTGCAGATTTGTCGCTGCACATCCTTGATGCAACTCTCCCATTCCACCACTTCCCAAAAGTGCTTTATTGGATTGAGTCTGGTGACTGTGGAGACCATTTGAGTACACTGAACTCATTGTCATGTTCAAGAAACCAGTCTGAGATGATTTGCGCTTTGACATGGCGCGTTATCCTGCTGGAAGGAGCCATCAGAAGATGTGTACACTGTGGTCATAAAGGGATGGACATGGTTAGCAACAATATTCAGGTAGGACGTGGCGTTAACATGATGCTCAATTGGTACTAATAGGCCAAAATATTGCCCACACCATTACACCACCACAACTAGCCTGAACCGTTGATAGAAGGCAGGATGGATTCATGCTTTTATGTTGTTGACACCAAATTCTGTCCCTACCATCCGGATGTCACAGCAGAAATCGAGACTCATCAGACCAGGCAATGTTTCTCCAATCTTCTATTGTCCAATTTTGGTGAGCCTGTGCGAATTGTAGCCTCAGCTTCCTGTTCTTAGCTGACAGGAGTGGCACCCGGTGTGGTCTTCTACTGCTGTAGCCCATCCACCTGAAGGTTGAACATGTTGTGCGTTCAGAGATACTCTTGGTTGTAACGAGTGGTTATTTGAGTAACTGTTGTCTTTCTATCAGCTCGAACCAGTCTGGCCATTCTCCTCTGACCTCTGGCATCAACAAGGCATTTGTGCCCACAGAACTGCTGCTCACTGCATATTTTCTCTTTTTCTGACCATTCTTTGTAAACCCTAGAGATGGTTGTGCGTGAAAATCCCAGTAAATCAGCAGTTTCTGAAATACTCAGACCAGCCTGTCTGGCACCAACAACCATGCCACGTTCAAAGTCACTTAAATCACCTTTCTTCCCCATTCTGATGCTCGGTTTGAACTGCAGCAGATCGTCTTGACCATGTCTACCTGCCTAAATGCATTGAGTTGCTGCCATGTGATTGGCTGATTAGAAATTTGCATTAACAAGCAGTTGGACAGGTGTACCTAATAAAGTGGCCGGTGAGTGTAAATCTGCACAGGTCAGGACAAATAAATGTTAAATGCAAGCATAACCTTTCTGTTGTGCTCAATGTTAAAAGTCCCCTCGTGAAATATGTCAGGTAATTTCAACTGAAACATGGAGTCTGGGTGGGACATATTGATTAGCCCCTCCCCTTTTAAAAGATAAGCATGTCAGACTCTGATAAAAGACTATAATAGCAATGCTGAATCTGTCAAACTGTTTCTCACAATTCAGTGCATTTCAAATAGGTCTTGAATGCTTTGTGGTCTTTGTCGACTCATGCATTTTAATTTATTTGGCTTTTTATTGTTTTTATCTTTGATTTGTTTAGATTTGAGTATCTGGCATTGAGTCATTCTCAGCCATACCAACCAACATGGAAAGAATTATTGTTTTATCAGCACTGGCAAGAATTTTAATCTCAGTGCATCCTTAGTGTAAACTCATAAAAGTGATTTTAATGATTAATGTTTTAGCTTTAATGGAGAACTTGTGCAGTGTTCTCGCTAATGCGAATAATCCTTCACTTGCACACAATATTGATCGTTTGGGAGATTTTTAATTTACCAGCCCTTGTAATGTTTTCCAAGCAGTTTTCCAAGCATTATCATTAAGGCTCTTTAGGAACAAATCTTCTCCTGTTTATGCACAAATAATCTATCGACAGCATGTTTTCAGATTTTGCACCCTTCACCCTGTTTAGAAGGTCTGTATTAATTGGATTCGAGGGTGAATCTATATGAACGGCACAGTGGGCAATATTAACATCACAGTTATGGATGCAGTAGCAGCTCGGCTGGTCATTATGAAAGCATATCGACTGCGTGCTTTAGGTCTTGGGAATGGTGTGACATTGATTAGACGTTGTTGGAGGCGTTCCCGGTCTCTGTGGGATGCTGATGCATCTTAACTTAATAAGGTGTAGAATGATATACTGCATCACAAAACAATGAGCTCCTCCACCCAACCCATCCCTCAGCACACTGCTGGTTCACGCACACGTTCACTGATAATGGCACCTCTGAAGGCTTTCGCACATGTTTCTTGCAGCATCAGCTGATTTTTGATGGTTGTCAGCTTTTTGTTGTAAACAAGCATTCAGAAGTTTGGGATTGGTAAGATTTTAAAAATGCTTTTAAATGTGGTCTTATTTGTTATGAGTGGCCTATATTTTATGACATTTTAAATACCTGGCTTGTATTATAGTATTAGTATTATGATATTATTTTCAGCGTCCATTATTGTAACCAGTATCTTAAATAGTTAAAAAATGTATTGACCATAAATACCTGTTTTCATTATTATTATTATTATTTTTTTTATTATTATTATTATTATATTAATAATAGTAACAAATATTATATTCAAGTTATCAATATTATTAATAAAATAAACAATAATAATAAACTAAATTACAAACCAAAGTCAGTAAAGAAACGTCTATATAATACCATCAAATTATTTTATAACAGTACATTTTAATTAGGGCTGCACAATATTGGAAAAAGCTGACGTTTCTATATTTAGTTTTTCTGCAATATTTTTATTATTTTCTGCAATATTATTATTATTTTCTGCATATCGCAGTATTGCGATATGAATATAATTTTACCAGATGAATTGAATAGCTCTCTCTGGAAAGACTTCATTCATTTAGATATTTTGGGATGCTCAAGTCTTTTTCTATGCAGATTGTTTACGTAAATTATAATAAATGACAAGCATTTATAAATACAATAAAGCAAAGATGAAAGTTAAATTAGCAGCCTTTATGGTTTTCTATGCTATTTAGGTAAAGAAATTGAACAATTGAGCATAACATGGTCATCGTTGTATAAGTTATTTAAATATGACAATATTTAATAATGTCTTTATCTTTTAATCTTTAATAAATAATCAAATCCTGCGATGTGACTTTTGTTTTGTGGATACAGTGCAATATCAATGCTCAAACTATATATTCTGCAGCTCCAATAATAATAATAATAATAATAATAATAATAATAATATTTTTAATATTATTTTATGTAAATACATGGTTTGTGAAACTAATCAATAACTGATTTATTTTATCTTTGCCATGATGACAGTAAATAATATTTCACTAGATATTTTTAAATACACTTCTATACAGCTTAAAGTGACATTTAAAGGCCTAGTTAGGTTAACTAGGCAGGTTAGGATAATAAGGCAAATCATTGAATAATAATGGTTTGTGCTGTAGACTATTGAAAAAAAATTGACCTTAAAATGTTTTTTTTTTTTTAAATAAAAACTGCCTTTATTCTTGCCTAAATAAAACAAATACTTTCTGTGAAAAGTGAAAATACTGTGAAAATTTCCTTTCTCCGTTAAACATCAATTGAGAAATATATATATATATATATATATATATATATATATATATATATATATATATATATATATATATATATATATATATATATATATATATATATATATATTTTTTTTTTTTTTTAATCCTATATAATGTATAATCCTATATAATGATAATAATTGTGGAACCAACATCATTACTTGCTATACACTTTTATACACATATACACTTATTTAACAACACACTTTACATGCCAATTTGCACATAACAGCTGCACATATAACGTTGTATATAGTAATAAACACGTACATACACTTGTCAATCTGTATATTTGCACTCACTACTTCTATTAAAAAAAAAAATATATATATATATTTATTATCTGTTTTTTGTCCTGTCTCTAAGCTCTTTCTGATTCTGAGATATATATATATATATATATATATATATATATATATATATATATATATATATATATATATATATATATATATATAAAATAAAGGAGGGCCTAATAATTCTGACTTCATTATTCATGAATTATTTACAAATGTTGATGTGATTATTGCAGAAAACCTCTGCCAATGTTAGAATAGATACAAATTTAGTATGTTTGCCAAAATTCATTTTTATTTGCCTCAGGTGCAAATAATTTATTTTACACCCTGACTTTAACAGAGTGTTTTGCATATTTTTTGTGTTGATCAGTATGATCAATAAATTAAATTGATCCCAGAATTTACATTTACTGATGCACGCACGCACGCACGCACGCACGCACGCACGCACGCACGCACACACACACACACACACACACACACACACACACACACACACACACACACACAATATGGTTAAGATAACTACTCATGCTGAAACACCTTGACCTAGCAGAATGATTGTTGTAATCACTGCCATCAGAGAGTAACCCTAATTATCACTGAATCTAAGAAAAAGTGACACTTCATTAATGATTTTTCGAGGATCGCAGAACATACACTGCTCATAGAGACAGAGAGAGAGAGAGAGAAAATAGCTTGACGGGTCAGTAATTGAAATAGTTTGAAACGAATATAGTCATTACTGTGATAGCAATGTTAATACATAACTGGAAGCATGACATGCTGTTCGATAAACCAAGCATTAATGGAGGCTGTAAACACGCGTGAAACATAGAGGTTAATTCTGCAAGGAGCAAATGACTTAAAACGTTATTATTACAAGTTATTAAGTTATTTGAAATTATAGAGGCAAACAAAAATTAATTTGTCTAATGATGATGAAAAAAGCCAAGCGTTATTTTTTACATATAGATTGTCATAAACATGCTCAGGGTTGATTTTGTTTTGCCTGTGTGTTTATTTATTTGTTTTTTGATTCAAAGTGCTGGTATCACTTGCATATTATAAATCACCAAGGGCCACGGTTTCAGCTAAAAATTGCTACTAAAGAAAGAAAGCCCCCTACATTGTTTAAGTTAATTGCATTTTGTTTAAGTTAATTGCAACTTCAGAACTCTGGTGTCAATTTTTAAAAACTCTAGACACAAAATTTCACCCCATTTCAAAATGAAACTCACACTACATTTTAAATAACTTGAGTATTCATTTAATTAACAGGATGTAACTATCAACTGATACAAGCGCTCAAAATAATAAATAACTGTTGCATGACTCTCGATGCATAACTTTATGGAAACTGATGTACAATATTACATATTTAGATGATGAAACTTTCAGCGTAGATCAAATGACATCAGTTACCGCAGAAAATGACCCAACTGGACTACATTATCCATAGATTTTATCCTTATTCTTCCCTATTCCATATATATGGGTTCTATGTTCCACGTACCATTTTTTTACAGACAGTGTTTTCATATCTGACATTACTGTATGCAGGAAAGTCTAGTCACAGCACCACAGCAGATCAATGTCAGGGATGGAATCACATTGATGTTCTTTCTGAGATTCTTGACTAATGAAGACCCCACTGTGATGTGGAGGAGAACCTCTGGCCAAATCCACAACACTAGACTGTTGGAAACACAGATTTCAAAATAGAAATTTGAGATATGAAAATATATGCAAATTACATATGCGACATACCAGTTCATATGGATTTCACATATACAAATATGTTGCCATATATCGTGCCATATACAGTTAGGTCCATAAATATTTGGACAGCTCTATACACCAACACAATCGATTTGACCTGAAATGAAGATGTGCTTTAACTGCAGACTTTCAGCTTTAATTTGAGGGTATATACATCCAAATCAGGTGAACGCTGTAGGAATTACAACAGTTTGCTTATGTGCCTCCCACTTGTTAAGGGTCCAAATGTCATTTGGACAGAATAAAAATCATAAACCAAACTTTCACTTTTTAATACTTGGTTGCAAATCCTTTGCAGTCAATTACAGCCTGAAGTCTGGAACGCATAGACATTACCAGACACTAGGTTTAAAGGCCTCTACTGCATCTGTCTTCAGTTCCTGCTTTTTGCTTGGGGCATTTTCCCTTCAGTTTTGTCTTCAGCAAGTGAAATGCATGCTCAATCGGATTCAGGTCAGGTGATTGACTTGGTAATTTCATAACATTCCACTTCTTTCCCTTCAAAAACTCTATGGTAGCTTTTGCAGTGTGCTTTGGGTCATTATTCATCTGCACTGTGAAGTACCGTCCAATGAGTTCTGTAGCACTTGGCTTAGTATGAGCAGAAAATATTGGCTGAAACACTTCAGAATTTATCCTGCTGCTTTTGTCAGCAGTCACATCATCAACAAATACAAGAGAACCAGTTAAATTGACAGCCATACATGCCCACGCCATGTCACTACTACCACCATGCTTCACTGCTCAGGATCATGAGCAGTTCCTTTCCTTCTCCATACTCTTCTCTTCCCATCACTCTGGTACAAGTTAATCTTGGTCTCATCTGTCCATAGGATGTTGTTCCAGCACTTTGAAGGCTTTTTTGAACTCTAATCTGGCCTTCCTATTTTTGAGGTTCCCCAGTGGTTTGCATATTGTGGTGAGCCTTCTGGTGAAGTCTTCTCATGATTGTTGACTCTGACACACATACACCTACCTCCTGGAAATTGTTCTTGATCTGGCCAACTGTTGTGAAGGGTGTTTTCTTCATCAGGGAAAGAATTCTTTGGTCATCCACCACAGTTGTTTCCATGGTCTTCCTGGTCTTTTGGTTTTGCTGAGCTCATTGGTGCATTCTTTCTTTTTAAGAATGGTCCAAACAGTTGTTTTGGCCATGCCTAATGTTTTTGCTCTCTCTCTGATGGGTTTGTTTTTTCAGCCTAATGATGGCTTGCTTGACTGATAGTGACAGCTCTTTGGAACTGTGTCACAGTCTGGTATGGAAGCTGCTCTGTTGCTGAGCGTAAGGCACTGCAGCGGGTGGTGAAAACTGCTTAACGCATTACAGGGACTACACTGCCAGCCATTGAGGACATCCAGAAGAAACACTGTCTGCGCCGAGCATGCAGTATTCTCAAGGACACCTCTCACCCTGCTCACAGACTGTTTTCTCTCCTGCCTTTCGGCAGGCGCTTCAGGCTCCCCTGGACAAAAAAACAGCAAACTGTGGAGCAGCTTTTCCCCCATAGCTGTCTCTCTTTTGAACTCTGCCCCTCACTGCCTCTTTTGCCCCCCAATACACCCCCACTCTCCTCTAACTTATACTGCTCACAATCACTGCACTGTTTAACATTTGCACATTTAAAAATTGCACATATTCATTGCACTATATTGCACTGATACGTTTATTTGAACTGTACATACCCACTGCACATGGACATTTGTAATTATGTACACACCCACTGTGCATATACATTTGTAATTGTTTATCTATCTGCACACTTCTGATTATTAATAGCAACCTGTACATATATTAATTTATTGTAAATCTCTGTTCATAGCTAATAAAACCTGTATATAATGTTGATAGTACATCCATCTGTAAATATCACCATAGTTTTTCTATAACTGCACTTTATAACTTTTACCTGTATCCTGCACTTGCTGCTATTGCACTGCTGGTTAGACCTAAACTGCATTTCGTTGCCTTGTACTTGTACATGTGTAATGACAATAAAGTTGAATCTAATCTAAATCTAATCTAATCTGAAATGGGGAAGTGCAGTGAGAAACGCTTTTGTTACTATTCTGTTTTGTTTTACAGTGAATCTACATTAGGATTGAATGAACAAAGTTTTACATCAGTGTTTCCACTATCTGTACTATTTCCTCTACATTTAATTATAAACCATAATGAAACTTGTATCATACATTTTAAACAAGAATATTTAATTATTGTTAATGGTAGTTTTTTGAATGATATGTATCGTGTGTGTGCGTGTGTGTGTGTGTGTGTGTGTGTGTGCGTGTGCGTGTGTGTGTGTGTGTGTGATCTAAAGTTGTGGTCCTGTAGTATTTGTATGATAAAAAGATTATGTGAACCAATGATCCTGCAAATGCAAGGCTTCTTTAATTAAATGAATCCAACATGCAGAGTTTTGAACACTGTTAAAAGTACTGACTGTTTAGAGTTTTGGGTGTAAAGTTTTAAAATTGATACCAGGGTTCTGAAATTTATGGCAAAACATTTATAAAAAAACTGTAAAAGCATTTAAATCTTTGGGTGAACTGTCCCTTTAAATGCGACTGAGTTACATTTTATGGTGACGTCTCTAAAACAGGAAAAGACATTAGGAAGGGCGAGGGTCATCATTCTCTTTGACAGTTGACCCATATGCCCATTATGTGCATAGTACCATTGTGTAGAGAGTCAATAAACACATTTGTGCACTTCTTCTTCTGCTCTTCTCTCTATTCGAGTACCTCGAGACCTCACACCATGAGAGAAAATGATTAAGACCTCTTTCTTGTTGCAGTCGAGCATCTCTTACTTCTCTCCCTCCCACTCTTTTCTTTCATTTTCACTTTCTTATTCGTCTTTCTGAAGTTCAAAGGCTATGGAAAATGAATGTGCAATGGATCTATTTTCGTTCTCCGGTGCTGGAGTGTTGGACCGATACCAGAATCAAATGTTTGCACTAATAGCACAATCAAAAATGACCTTGGACTATCTGCTGGATCTTTTCATAAATACATGCTGAGAAAGCAAATTGCTGTCATACTTTGACTGTCAGCAGGTTTGCCCGGCTATTCTAAAGTATTGATCATGACCTTTCACTGTTGTGATGTGGATGTAATTTTATCTTCAAGCGCTTCATGGATTTTTTCTTGATATTGCATGATGACTAAGATGCTACACACCAGCAAACCAGTAATAATGGGCTTACTGAGTTTGTTGGCTTTGTGGTGATGCTATATAAATATAAATAGTTGACTGTAACTTTTTTGACCTTTGTTCAGATAGGAGTCATTGAATTGAATTTAGGGGAGGCATGTAGTGGGTAAGAAGTAGCTTTATCATAGATGGCTTTTTACAGAACTTAGGCTACGTTCACGCTGCAGGGAAATGTGACCTGAAGCTGCCTTTTCTGCCCACATGTGACTCAGATCTGTTTTTGTCTTGACAGTGTGGACAGCCCAATCCGCATAGAATCCGATCTTTTTAATTCAGATTTGTGCCACTTTTATATGTAGTCTCAAATCAGACACAGATCTGATGTTTTGCAATGCGACTGCCGTGTGAACGGTTATAAAGGATTTCATCTGACTTTTACATAATCTTTGAGCGACATGTATCATCATTCTGTGCTGCAAACACCATCTACTTCTCAGCAGCATGGTAGAATGGCAAACAGGGCAATAACTTTATCACAGAAATTTGGTTGTTTTTGAGAAAATTTTGAGAAAAAAATTTTTAAAGGCAAAACTGATGCTTGTTAACCAGTTTGGCTGAAGGGCGTCAGGGGTGTTGCAGATAGGGCATTCGTGCGCAAAGGAGGGGCACTTTCATTATAAGTGGAAACTTTCTCTCAGAGAAAAAATAAGGGCAGGTGTTCAAGCACCCAATTCCTCCTTCTGCATGTGCCTGTTGTTTATAATGAAGTAAAATGAAATAATTCTGCAAACAGAGATAAACCAACTCCTCTTTCACAGTTCAATCTGCTGCTTTAATCATTAACCCTTGATGGGTTCACTACACCTGTGGTCAGAAAGACGCACACTGCGGTTGTCATAAATCACAAATGATCAGTACTTTCAACCACAAGAGACTTATTTTAGCTTTCAAATGTCAAAATACACATTAGTAGTACGAGAACAACCCTTTAAAATGCATGAAATACACCATGGTTGTCTGTGAAAAGGGCAATAGTCATATTAAGCATAATCTGACAACGTGCTTACTTCATACTCATACTTCATACTTACATATACTCATTGTGTGCATAATTAGACATTTTGTGCTGTCCGTAATAGTACTTTTGTGTCTGCGGGTCAGTATAGGAACAGGATCTGTTCACACTGCAAATCTGGTATTGACCGCATTTATAACAACAATGTGAACAGCTATGCAAAAAAAATCAGATCTGCAGTGTAAACGTAGCCTTAGTATGTGCATATGTAAAATTTTATTATTATTGTATTATTGAATAATATTTGTTAATTAAATAATATTGTTATAATATTTTAATAATCAACTTTTAAAAATATATATTTTTGTTTTTATATATTGTTGTTTTGTTTATATATTTTTTTATTTGATTTAGTTGTGAGTGGGAATCTTTAGTCACTTTGCAATCTGATTCGATTCCAATTCTGGGAGTCATGATTCAATTCAAAAAGAATTGTTGACCTAAAATCTTTCTTATTTCATTGGCTGTGCAAATACATCTTTCTAACCTGACATTTCAACCAGAATTTAGAGATTGTTTGCTTTGTTTGGGATCGGAATCTATGTATGATATTATTGGCATTGTAAAAAAAAAAAAGTTCAGCATGAATAAGCTCTTAATTAGGGCTGTACGATATTGGAACTGTACTATTTTTAGTCACTATTAGCAAACCATTTTGTCTTTTGTTTCAATAAATTCCTTATTTGCTCCTTATTAATAGTTATTACGGTTGTTTAGGTATTGGGTAGGGGGATGTAAAATAATATCATCCAGAACATGTGCTTTGGAAGTACTAATAAGCAGCTAATATCTCAATAACATGCATGCTAATATGCAACTAGTTAATAGTGAGAATTATCCCTAATGTGTCACCAAATGTCTTAATTTTGATTCCATAGGGGAGTGAATCATGCATAACATGTAATAAACAAACTACAAGCATAGATAAATGCAACAAAGCACAGATGAAGTGAAATAAACAGTGCAAGCATTAAGGTTTTGTACAGTTGAAGTCAGAATTATTAGCCCCCTCTGAATTATTAGCCCCCCTGTTTATTTTTTTCCCCAATGTCTGTTTAACGGAAAGAAGCCTTTTTCAGCACATTTCTAAACATAATAGTTTTAATAATTCATTTCTAATAACTGATTCATTTTATCTTTGCCATGATGACAGTAAATAACATTTTACTAGATATTTTTCAAGACACTTCTATACAGCTTAAAGTGACATTTAAAGACTTAACTAGCTTAATTAGGTTAACTAGGCAGGATAGGGGAATTAGGCAAGTTATTGTATAACAATGGTTTGTTCTGTTGACTATTAAAAAAACATAGCTTATAGGGGCTAATAATTTTGTCCCTAAAATGGTCTCAACATTGCATATCTTTGCCATGTGACTAATGCGAATGCACACATTGCGATGATGAAACAATATATTGTGCAGCCTTACTCTGATTGTAACATTCCAGAATATGCCAGATTACAAAGAGCAATTAGAAAGAGAAAACAGTTCCAGCATAATTAAATACAACCCATTTTTAAAATGAATATTTTTGTCCATTTCTCAGTGAATATAGGCAATGTATTTTGGTGCAGATTTATGAAATATGATATGATGTGATATATTTATTAAAAAAATATTTTAGTCACCAAACATATTTAGAAATTGAAAGATAATAAAATTAAATTCAAGCAAAATATTGTAAAAAAAACTATTTTTTCCATATTTGTGTTTCTCCTAATATTTTTCTATAACATGAATTTGGGTGTACTAGTTTTTGGACCATCATCATAGGTTAGATATCATTATCATTGTTAGATAAGCTCAAAGTTTGGCTTCAGTACTGGCTAATCTAATGTATATGCACAAATATAATATTGTATAGCTTCATATTAAAATATTATTTTAAAAGATAGATTTTTGATGGGTGTATTCATGCATGCAGAGCACTGTATATGCTGTATATCTTGTTATAGATGTCAGTGGCTGCCATTTTATAACATTCTTCAAACACAACCGTGGAATAAGTTGAAATGTGAGCTAGACATTGTAATAGTGAATTGTCTGGCAATGTAAGACTAATACTTCTCTAATGTCTCTCATGATTTAGACGTGCATCTATATATATTCAACAAGCACAGTCCTGAGCCCAGCTGTCAGAGACCTCCTGCTGTGTCCAATCCATCCTTACCTGAATCAATAAATCAAGAGGTTTCTGCCTCTGTTCCAGCTCTGGCTGCTGCAGGATATTACATAATTGTGTATGCAACAATGTGGGTCTCCAAAAAAAAAAGGAAAATCCACTAGAGCCCCGGATTAATTTACTACCTGCAATGCGCCTAAAATGTTACAGTAATCCCATATCATGCAAAGCTGCTTTTAGCTGCAATGAGCTTTGAACGTGATGCTTTAGCTTCGATCCTTTTTTATGGAACACAAAATATTTTGGTTGCTTTTGTGTTCCTAGTCTCTGCTTAAGCATGAAAAACAGATCTAGGATTGGTTTCGTTACATTTTAGCCTACATTTGCCTTGCCTTCCATGTGATAAACAGATCCAGAATCGCCTCCTGCACCACTGCCCATCCTGTGATGCAAGAGGTCGCCAGATAGACCAGCGTAATGATGTGTTTTGAGTGTGTGGGGGCTGAACAAGATCGAGTGTGCATGGTTTACCCACGCAATCTATGCTTCCCATGAAACAGCTCTGTTTCACGCCACTAAACCAGCCCTCGTCACACTGAACTTCCTGTAGTCGCTGGAAAATATTCCGAAGTCATTTGACACCCAATGTATGTCATTACAGAATCCAATTAAAATGGAGAGGTCCTTTGCCAAAACCACACTAAACCTCATCTACAGACCACAATTTATTCAGGGGAGAATCACAATTGGAAAAACAACAAAAAAAGTTGACACCATAGTGAGTCTAAGAAGAAGCCCAAAATTCAATCTGTTGGTTTGCAATCATTTTATTCAGTCCGGCCCAGTAAGTCTGTGTTGAAACTCAACAGCATCCCCACAGTAATCATCTCCAGCATTAGTTTGGAAATAGAGTTGGTCCTCCCACAGATGCTGGTATTTTCCAATATGGATACCATTATATGCAGCAGCCTCTGTAGCTTTGTTTTTGTGCAAGTAATCGATGCCATTCAAAAATGAGAATCTCACTTGGGCTGTATATTTCTTTTTCTCCCTGGTCTGGTGGAGATTGTTTTTGCTTTTGCTTTTTCTTCAGTGCTCGGCGACTCCTGGAGAAATGGAGAAAGTTGCTGAGCTCTTTATCTTACTTTGAAGGTGCACTTAGTCTTTTTTTTCTCTCTTTTTTTTTTGGTTTATATTTTGTTGCCTAGTTGTCTTGGGTTTATGGGCCTGGGTACTGTATGCAAAAGAATAATTGTAATGTTTGATTTTAATGATAATAATGTAATCTTCATCATTCAAAATTTAATGGAATGAAAAGCCTTGGGTTTTTAAATGTATTTAAAGTTCACAGCATAGACTCTTGATAAAGAAGATGGCATTCAAGAATGAATTATTTATTAATTTCATGCTGGTCTGTTATATTTTCATGTATTAAACATGAACGTTGAGCCAAATGAGATTTCAGAGGCTGCTTTTTATATTAATCTTGGATGGTCTTTGACCAATGTAATCTATAATGGAGTCGAGACCTTTTGGTGTGAGTCTGCTGTGCTTATAAACTGAGCATCAACACCCTATTCACAATAAGCCAATAATTATTGATTGTAATTAGTCTATGTGTCTAGTAAAGAGGTATTACAGAGATAAATAGTAGTAAATTGAGCAGTATTGGTCTGGTCATATGATCTTTGTATGTTGGCTCCCATAAGGACACTTTCTTCATGTGCTTTTATTAAAACAGTTTGTCTACGAATACAGTTTATTTCTTTGTGTAAAAATAAGGTGTGAATTTATATATTTGGAGAAGATATCTAAGTAGATTTATCAGATCTTTACATTATTTCAAATTGCTTTCTCTCAGATTTCCTTTGTTTTGGATTTCATCCCATGTAAAGCTGCAAATGAGTGAGCTCTGCTGTTCTAACTAATTTGCACTGTATATTTGTAAAGGTTTCCAGTGCAAATCGAACTATGATAGGAATGAGTGGGGTAAGCTGTGTTAAAGGCAATTATTTTCCTCCAAATACAGAAATGTTATTATTATAGAATATATAAAATAGCTTCTTTGCATTCAAAATATTTGGAATATTCAGGCTTTTTTAACTGTTTTATTGAATGTAATTAATGTGCCATCAAACAGGATGATCAAAAAGAATGCATTGTTTATATTTTATTTGGTGCATTTATTTTATTAAGATAATAAAGATTTGTGTTTATTGGATCAACAGTAATGTTCTGTCAAAAATTCAGGGTTCCACACAATTAATTCATGTTGTCCAAATACAAATCGATTAAGTTAACATAACAAATTTAAGTGGATTGAACATAAAACAATGGATGAATCTCCAGATTTGTCTGTTTTAGCTCATTTTAAATAAGTAGTTTGAACAAGCAGCAAAAATATTTTTACATGTGTAAACAGGATGTCGAAAACTACTTGCAACAAAACAACTTGCTACTAAAATGCAACATACACTCTTACCCATACAAACTTACCCTACACTCTCCAACACCAGTACACTTAAATTATGTCTGCAAAATTGTTGCAAACAATTTATGTGTTGAATTGAAACAAACAAATTAAATTTAGTAATGTTTAACCTAATATGTTTGTTTCAGTTCATCCCAAATAAATTATTTACAACCACTTAAAAAAAAAGATTAAATCCAAGATATCATCTTTGAATAATTTTTTTCAGTGTATATACAGTAGAGTATGTGAAAAACATGCACTACAGAATCGAATGGTATTACAGTCCATATAAATCTATTCTCATGTTTTTGAGAAAGAACGAAAACAGCAATATTTATAGACATAAAAGAGCACCATTATTGTACAGACATAGATTTCTTTTCATATGTCACCTCTTTCTATTTCTGCCTTCAGTCTTTCTGAAAAGGTGTAGATGAAAGGGCTCCATTAGTCTCACTCATTACCAGATGTGACTCAGAGTCCAGTGGATCTCATCTGAGCAGGATTTGTGGCAGTAGCAGCCGCCCTGAGTCTTAATTACTCTCTGCTGGGTTCCATCACCTGGAGGAGCTCAGAAGTCCGTAACACCACGACCAGAGTTGGCATGAAAGGCATAAATCATGGGCTAAATCCTCAGGATTTTAGTGCTTAGCATCAGCACTTGACTGGGAATCCCTCATTCCCACTGGCAGCATGCAGCATTACCTCAGGAACAGCAAGCACACTAGAGAGATGGACTTTGTGGAAAATGTTTCTTGTTTCTGAATCGGTAGCAGATTACCTTTGACAAGTGCTGTGCCCCCTTCATGCGTGAGATCTGACATCCCTGTGCACGAGGACAGTTTGTGCTGACATTCAAAAACGGGGCATTGTGCGAGGGAAGATCCACACTGGTATATTTTATTTTAGCCTTGATAGTTACCTCACCGAAGTCTCATTCATATGCATTTGCCATTCTGCATGCAGTAAATAACGCACAATTGGAGTGTACAGAAATATGTAGATTCTTATCCTTATTGCAATGTAGAGTAATCTGCATTGTTTTCAATAGATGTTTTTATGGTCATTATTAACAGCAGGTGTGGAGCACAGTATTTCTGTTAAGGCAAAGTATTTTATTGTCATTTTATAAATAAATATCTTTCACATGACACATAGGCTAAATTTAGATATGCATTTTCATTCATTTATTCAGTTTCCTTCAGCTTAGTCGCTTTATTTATCAGGGGTCACTACAGCTGAATGAACCGCCAACTTATCCAGCATATGTTTACACAGCGGATGCTCTTCCAGCTGCAACCCATTACTGGGAAATATCTATATACACTTATCCACACTCATAGACTACCGCCAATTTAGTTTGTTCAATTCACCTATAGCTCATGTCTTTGGACTGTGGGGGAAACTGGAGGAAACCCACACAAAAAAGGGGAGAACATGCAAACTCCACTCAGAAATGCAAACTGACCCAACCAGGACTCCTACCAGCGACCTTCTTGCTGTAAGGGGACATTGCTAACCACTAAGCCACAGTGTTGCCCTATGCATTTTCATGCAGAATCAATTTACCTTAATCAGAAATAATATTTATTGTAAGATTATTTAATTATTGTATTATTATGTTATTGTATTCATTTATTAAGTTTCAAATTATTAGATTTTATTTTTTCATAAGTTAAACATGTTTTCATTACTTGTAGTAAACCTATTTAATTGTAATATTAAACGATTTCCCGTTTTTAAATATAAACATCTAATCCAAATGTTATCTGCTTTTTAGGAAACATATTTGGCTAATTGGGTTATAAATAATATTTATCTTGCTCAGAAACAACAACATCAACAAAAAACAACATTATTATAATATTATTTAATTACTCAGCTCCTTATATATTAGAATTATTATATTTTAAATCCTTGAACATAACTGCATACCATGGGTTCTATTTTAATGATCTAGACACAAAGTCTAAAGCGTATGGCACAAAAGCATTAAGTCCGAATCCACTTTTAAGTCCGAATCCCGAGTCCGAATCCACTTTTGCTATTTTAAGGATGGAAAAATATGCTCTGCACCCTGGCGCATGGTCTAACAGGGTTGTGCTTATTCCTCTTATGAGTTATGGGTGTGTTTTGAGAATAACCTGCCTTAAACCAATCAGAGTCTCATCTTCCGTTCCCTTTAAGAGTCAGTTGTGTCACGCCATTGCACATTTTGCTATTTAAGTGTAAGTGGAAAAACTGAACGCTTCACTATGGTAAAACAGTTAAACAAACCATCTGCAGCATGAGGATAAAGATCGAGCCTCCTCCATTCTGCCTCTTTACTTTCGCTTTACTTTTACTCTTTACTTTACTCCTTTACTTTCATGGATAAGGAAACAGTGTTATATTCAAACACACATCCAATTCTTATGCCACATATAGTGATGCATATGTCTCCAAAACCCGACTGGTAAACAAATCTAATCTTGTTTTTATTAAAACAAATATAAATATACATGTAATAAATAATACTCATAATAATAATAATAATAACATTATACAATTGCAATTTGTCATTAATGAACTGAAGAAAGGCATGGAGGCATGAAGAAGGCATAGAGGCTGTGTTTTTTTTCATATTTATGTAGAAAATAAGATTTTTTTCGTATGTAAAGATATTTGTATATTGCTGTATATCCTGTGTGTATTAAGCAATGTGTAAGCGTTTGAACCCACATAGGCGCATAACTAACACGCTCTGTGCTGGACATGCTTTTAGATCAATGGCACAGTCTATAGTCAATGGTCAATGGCACAGTCTATTTCAGTTCTTCAAAATAGCAACGCGCAAACGATGCGCCTTAACACACCTCTGTTTTAGACCAGCACGCCCATAAGTCAACAAAGTGGCACAAATGGATTTGCTATTTAAACAAGTGGTGCAAAACGTGAAAATTAGGGTTGCGCTGGTCTGAAAATAGCAACAAATCGTGCCATTCACGTTTTGCACCATATTGCACCGGGTGTAAAATAAGACCCAAAGACTGTTCATGAGCCATTCAGAATAAAGCACTCAACAATTGTAATTGTAAATAAATGATAGTGTCATTAAATATCAATTGAATAGAATTTGATTAATTCATTCCACATGGCTGCTGCCACTATAGGAGATTATGTTTGTGTAGTTCTTTAATCTAAAAGTAAGTGTTAACCTAATCATTATTTCTTCATGAAAATGTCCCCATGCAGGCTTTATGAACAGATGTGAAAAGCATAACAGACATTCATTGTGTTTAAATTGGTATTGAGAATGCCACACTTGACTTTTTCAAAGCTTATGTGTAAATCTTTATAAATCACAAGCACACATTTGTGGAGAGTCTGAGCTTGAGGCCTGGATTCTTTGCTGAAGTTCTGTGGGCTTTGTGGAGGCCATTCAGGGCTGATCTGTCATCGTGGATGTGGCCGGTGTATTAGACGACCCCAGTCTCCCAGCGGGCTCATGTGTAAATGCCGCTCTAATAGGAAATTAAAGCTCTATCTCAGTCCCCATCAGCTGCTGTCATATGCCTATGATGTCATCTTTTCATCCGAGGCTTAGTTTTGAAATGGCAAACATTGAAATGTCGCTCGATGGCTGAATGCGAATGTGCAGTCGCAGCGCCTGTGGAAAAGACATGCTTGATGTCAAATCGCTTTTACTGTAGCTGAGCATCGGCTGTCTCAAGGTCCCTTTCTTTCCCTCTGAGGAGTGTGAAAAATCTCACATCGTGTTTATATAGATGTCAAAAAAATGGAGCTGTGCTTCAATGTGCTCGTCAGCACAGAATATATACATATATCATCAGATTCAGATGGAATATGTGGATTGTCATAACTGAATATATCAAATGCGGTGACCATTCTCTCTCTTTAATATGACTGGACCGCTCATGGAAAAATTGAAAAGCTGAGATCATGAATATCAATACAGAAAGTCCTAATTTACCGTGAAGAGAGGGCTATTTATGCAATCTGTTGATCTGTTCTTGATAGTGAATCTATGGTGAATAAATAAGCAGTTAAGAATTTAAATTTGCCCAGTGTAACTGTACTGGTAATAGTTATGCGATGAATATATACTCAAAAAATTTCCCAAATGATGTTTAACAGAGCAAGGAAATTTTCACAGTATGTCTGATAATTTTTTTTCTGGAGAAAATCTTATTTGTTTTATTTCGGCTAGAATAAAAGCAGTTTTTAATTTTTTAAAAACCAATTTAAGGTCAAAAATATTAGCCCCTTTAAGCTAATTTTCTTTTTTTTTTTTGTCTACATAACAAACCATCATTATACAATAACTTGCCTAATTACCCTAACCTGCCTAGTTAACCTAATTAACCTAGTTAAGTCTTTAAATGTCACTTTAAGCTGTATAGAAGTGTCTTCAAAAATATTTAGTCAAATATTATTTACTGTCATCATGGCAAAAATAGAATAAATCAGTTATTAGAAATGAGTTATTAAAACTATTGTGTTTAGAAATACATTGAAAAAAATCTTCTCTCCGTTAAACTGAAATTGGATGAAAAAATAAACGGGGCTAATAATTCAGGGGGGCTAATAATTCTGACTTCAACTGTATATACTTTAAACTACTAAAATAAGTTGAAATGACACAATTCTTAACGTTTTTGTTTGGTACAACTTACAACTTTGTTCTACTTAATCTACTTAATTTACTTAAATTAGGAAGAACAATCAAGTTATTCGATTTGTTTTGGGACATGAAGGAATTTTATGCAACCCAGCATTTTTTACTGTGAAGTTCATTCCATCATGAAGATTTAGTGATAGTTTACTCACCCAATCTAATAAAAAAAGTTCCTCTTTGCCACCCAAATAAAGGTATAATTACAAATAACTATTTTTAAATTAAATCTGAGCAATTATGAATGTGACATTTTTAGTAAAAACTTAAGATATAAATACACAGAGAAAGTATATGTTAACATTATATTGAAACGCCTGTTTGTATTTTCCAAAAGGAACTATTCACAGGGTTATGGGATCAGAAAAATATCACTCTGTAAACATTTTTTATACTTGAAATGAGGAAAATAAACATCCGTGGATGGATGTGACCAAAAAAGTCTGCGAGTTTACAGTATACAACATTGTAGAAATTCTGTGAATTAAAATGCACAACCCAAAAGAAATAATGCTAATCAAAAAGATAAGAGTTAGCTCACTAACGTGATTGATTTTATTTGACATTTTTTGCATTTATGAGGAAAAAGCTTTGTTATGGATGTGACATCTCTCAAATATAATTTTTTGAAAACACTGACAGAGACATTTTTGAGTATTTTTACAGTACTGTAAAATACAAGCCAGCACAAAAATCCTAGAAAAGTTTTTGCTATTTTGGTGAAAACTTGGCATGTTTGACATTTGCATGGAATTGCTCATCTATTTTTTTCACTCTATTGAAAGTCTATTCACCCAAAATGTGCTTAAGGACATATCCATATGAATTAAATGGTTTCAAAACATTTTGAAGAGGCACAATTGTTTTTAATGATGAATAATCATAATTCACTTAACCTTCAACTTTTTTATTCTCTTTAATATAAAGTGCTTTGCAGTGGTGTTAAGAACCATGTTTATCACTAGAAAGAACCATTTTAAAATGATTGTGAATAACATTTTAAACTCTAAACCTTTTCCATTATAAAGGATTTTTATGCAATTGAAAGACTGAAGACTAAAGACTTATTATAAACCAATCAAAACCATAAAAGAACCTTTATTTTTGACAGTGCATAAATAGATTCAATGGAGAGACAGAAATCATTCAGATATAACTGAAAAATCTTTGCGTTTCAAAGATGAATGAAAGTCTTGTGGGTTTGGAACGGCATGAGGCTGAGTAAATGCAACCTAGTCTCATTATGGATACGTACTCCTGTATACATTTCTGGAGATCGCGAAATACGTCCTAGGAGCTACGTTTTTTTTTGCAGTTTTTGTTTTTACGAATCCACCAGAGGCCGCTGTATGCATTTGAAATTTCAAATGTCTCTTGGGATTGCTGCTCTCTGATCGACCCACCCATCCCCTTTCCTAAACCCAACAGATAGTGTTTTAAAAAGCACTGAATGACCAGTGCCTACCCATATCTCTAAACCCAACCTACTGTCTTTTGAAATTCAATCCAGAAAAAGAAAAGCCCACTGATTTTAACCACGTTTTCAGATTTAACAACATTCTCACCCTGTTATTTACTTAAATATTTTATTTTTTTGGCTTTTGTTTTTGTCTTACCTGCTTTCTGGAACCGTTCTTCGCCAGACTCGAACCCCGTTGTCGCAGTCAACTCCTCTCTGTGTCTCAAGTTCGCTGATGTACATGGACTGAACAAACTGATAACAGTGGGAAAGCTGTCCTTACGAAATGCAGCCATACGTACTTTTGGCTACATAATTCGCCATCTCCAGAAATGTATTTAGGGCTACATTTTCAGAATGAGCCTATGTTGGGTAAATGACAGAATTTCCACTTTATGGCAAACTAACCCTTTAATGTTGTGCTAATTCAGTCTACAAAGAAGCTAATTCAGCAGATGGACTGTAACCAACAACAGCAATAGGACTTAAATTTGGCTTGTTTGAATTTGTTAACATATGAAACTGCTGTAAACAGAGTCTGCCAACAACACCAGCGCTTATTACCAAACAGAAGTGTCCAGATGTCCCAGCATAGAGGGATTTAAATGCATCTGCAACAAAATACACAAAAACAGAGCACAATCCCAGATGTTCTTCAATTTGTCCAGATGCACAAAGCTCTTCCATCATCAGTGGTACCCAGCAAGGGCTCCTGAGACCCCGACGACCCCTATACTTGACACACAAGGAGAGTGAAGATGAGAGGGGAAGAGGTTAACAAGATTTATCATGAACACTCTCAGTGAAGTGTGAAGTGAGTCTCACACTCCTCGCAGATTTACTCTGACTACTTGTGAAGTGATTTGATAAGATACAGTCCTTGATATCTGGACTTTGGAACATGATCTGAATAGATTAGAAGATGAAATTTGCCAGAAGCCAGATTAGTTGAGCAGCAATTAATTGGAGATATCAGAATCTTCCTCCTAGAAAGTTACTAATTAAAATGTTCATGCTAGTTTTCCATGTTGGTTCTTACTTGATGCTTTGACTTTGCAATAATGACTGTCAAACTGGATTGATTGTATTATTTTTTCATTCATACAGTGTTTTTTATTTATTTATTTACACTTTTGAATTGTATTATTGAACCTTGATTGCTGATCCAATAGCTTTTGATTTTGAAAAGTTAACAAAGTGAAATTTATTGACATTTAAAGGGCCATGAAACACCTCTAGTTTGAAGAAAGTCAGGAGAGTGGGTGAGTCCAGCTTTGTTTAGGTGGCAGTGTCAATTGGCGAAAGAGGGAAGGGTTTGCATGAAAAGGGGAGTTTTAGTTTGAGCACGCGCTCCCACACAGACGCAGGGAAGATAGACAGTGACTATGTTTACATGGACATTAGTAATCAAATTATTTGCCAAATTATTAATTTGTGGACTCTAACTGCAGCTTGGCACTTTCACTTTCATTCAGGAACATTTCATGCATGCCCCTCGTGACAAACGAGATATTGGATGCGAGGAACTGCTGGAGGAGTGTTGTTTTAATGGAAGGTTTGATACCACACGCCGTATGCGAGAAAAATCCCTCCGCATTTCTCTGTAACTTAGATGGACTCGGTGGGTAGCGTCAGAAAGCCATGTGTGTATAGACTATCCTGTCACAAAATGCGGCGAAAAAACTACACAACGGTAATAGTTTGATTAAGGTGTTTACATGTTTGCATTCGGAGAGTAACATTTACAGCAGATTTTTCAGTCCGTAATATTGTAGTGATATTAACATACTGTAAAATTAGTAAATAAATCATTTTGACTAAGGTATGTCTTTAAAAACTTAAAGAGTAGTGCTGACAATACCAACTAACTTTGCCTCTGAATAAAAATAAACAAAGAACACTGATCACACACTTACCAAATCTGTAGAGACAGGAGAGTCAACACAAACTGGAACCGTGTCTTTTTTATAAGAAGACGAATGGCACATTTAGTTTTCACCATTTCCAGATGCAAAAAGCTCTCGGGTAAAAAATGTTCCATACAAACATATTTTTGTCGCGTGCTAGCAGACTATTGTAATCCACACGTGAGTCCAGCTGCGCTCTCATAGCTGGGAATTGAAAACAAAACCTTCGTTGCAGCACATTAATAAACGCAACACTGACGACCCATGTCTCCAAACAATTCTTCTTCCACTTGTATAGGTATGGTTAGCAACATAATGTGGCGTCTCCCTGCTGTCTGAACACTGTAACAGGTAAAAGCACTCTTCGAAGATACATCATGCATATTAATGAAGTTGCACCTCATAAACATTAGAGCGCACTGATTGGTTCGAACCGCCGGAACAGACAGCCAGTCTACATGCTGGAATACACAAGAATCTAGTTGCCGTGATGTAGCATCTAATTTTCTGTTCAAAGCGAAAGAACGCATTTGCTCGAAATAATGCAAAAACAACCAATTTTCACTTTTTAGTGAAGTATTTGTGTCCTAATTGTGTTTTAGCAGCGTGGGACATACAGTTGAAGTCAGAATTATTAACCCCCCTATGAACCCCCCAAAAGATGTTTAGCAGAGCAAGGACATTTTCACAGTATGTCTGATCATATTTTTTCTTTTGGAAAAAGTCTTATTTGTATTATTTCGGCAAGAATAAAAGCTGATTAAATCAAAAAAAAAAAAAAAAAACATTTTAAGGTCAAAATTATTAGCCCCTTTAAGCTAATTTTTTCTTATAGTCTACAGAACAAACCATCGTTATACAATAACTTGCCTAATTACCCTATCCCGCCTAGTTAACCTAATTAACCTAGTTAAGCCTTTAAATGTCACTTTAAGCTGTATAGAAGTGTCTTGAAAAATATTTAGTCAAATATTATTTACTGTCATCATGGCAAAGATAAAATAAATCACTTATTATATAATTAATTTAGTTTAAATTAATTTTAAATTTAGTTATTAGTTTATTAAAAAATAAACAGGGGGTCTAATAATTCAGGGGGGCTAATAATTCAGACTTCAACTGTATATATGATTGTCAACATCTCAAAAAATGTGTTTTGGTGTTTTGTGACCCTTTAAAATATTAACTGTGGTTGACCGTGTAAATTACATTACAAAAACCATGTAATGAGCTACAAGTACGTCGCAGTCATTAATATGGATTTATTTCTTTATATATTATTTATTATACATTCCAAAAAATTAGGGGTTGTCAAATGCAATGTTGTGCCAAAAATAGACAAAAACAATGTTGGGTCATATTTTTCAAATACATTAAAATGACACTTTTAACAGTAGACACTTCAAGCTTTCTGTAGATATATGTTGCATGTATGTGTGTTTTGTTTTCGCTGAGTTTCTAAAAACAGTTCGTGGAAAGACAATAGGAAGAATGCGTACACACTTCACTCTTTATTTTAAGGTATGCTTATTAAGGTAGTTTAGGCAGTAGTTAGGATTATCAATGTAGAATAAGATCATGCAGAATATGTACTTTTTAAGTACTGTTGCGTGGGAGAACAAAAATACGGACACAAGATGTGAAAGTGAACAAGAATTCCTGAAGGGTAATGTAAAGTAATGTGTATTTACATAGCGCATTTATTGTGTATAGCCATACACCTAAAGCGATTCACAGTCATGAGCGAGGCCTCTCCACACCACCACCAGTGTGCAGTGTCCACTTGGATGAGGCGACAGCAGCAAAAGGACAACGTCACCAGTGCGCTCACTACACACCAGCTATAGGTGAAGTCGAGAAACAGTGATAGAGCCAGTTCGGTGGATAAGGATGATTCGGGAGGCCATGATGGGTAAGGGCCAAACGAAGAAATTTGGCCAGGTTACACCCCTACTCTTCTAGGAGAAGTGCCATGGGATTTTTAATGACCACAGAGAGTGAGGACCTTGATTTAACGTTCGAAAAACAGCACTTACTGACAACATAGTGTCCCCTTCACTATACTAGGGCATTAGGACTCACACAGATCACAGGTTGAGCGCCCCCTGCTGGCCGTACTAATCCCACTTCCAACAGCAACCTAGTTTTCCCATGTGGTCTCCCATCCAGGTACAGACCAGGCTCAGCCCTGCTTGGCTTCAGTGAGTAACCGTTTATGTATCCTACACTCGTATCTACAAACAACAAACAAACATTAGTCCTTCTCATAAGGGAGTCAAAGCTCAATTGCCTCCTCCTTGGTCTCTGCTTAAATAGAGCAGTCCTCATTGTCTTCAGGTGATGACGACCGCCAGTTGTGGTGTTAATTGGCTGGTATCCAGGGCGACTCTGGTCTGGCATTGGGTAGCGCATCGCAGTACTAGTAGACAGTTAATATCTTAAAAATAGACAGGTACACTGTAAAGAATTTA
This sequence comes from Danio aesculapii, assembly GCF_903798145.1. NCBI lineage: Eukaryota > Metazoa > Chordata > Actinopteri > Cypriniformes > Danionidae > Danio > Danio aesculapii. Next base: position 26,688,951 of record NC_079451.1, on the reverse strand, counting down.
ATGACCAAAAAGTCAAGATACACAATTATTTTTATGTTGCTTCAACTTATTTTAATAAGTTAATCAGGTTTCAACTAAATTTTTTAAGTTATTCAAAGTTTAACTTAATATTTTTAGTCAGTTTGATTGATGTAATTTGAGATGATTAGAAAATTAAATTCAACTAAAAAATTAAGTTTGACAGTGCAATAAGCCACTAGTTAAATGAGAGAATTTATTAAATATGTTGTGCAATAGCAGTAATTATCACCTATATACATTTGGATTGTGACCCTGAAGTCAGGGATCCTGCTCTGCCATTCGAAATTGCTTGTCTGCAGTTTAATATAGGAATGTGTATTTTGCTAAAATGTGTGCGAATGTGCTTTCAGTTTTGTGTGTTTCTGCAGAGCAGTGATAACAAGTGCCAGTGTAAATTTGCGTCATTGACTGCAACAGGGATGGATTCTCTGTATGCCAGCATGTGGGTCTGTGTGTCTTCCTCTTTGTGTTTTTGCATTGATAATTCATTTCTTAGTTATTTCAGTTCTTTCCAGCAGCAGTAATCATTCCGTTATTTTGTTCTGGCCATTGAGTTTGTCTGCTGTCAATTGCGGTTATGGATTTCCATTCCAATCTGCTGCTTTTCCTGTATAGTTTATATCCAGATTGGATTCACATCATAGACGCTTCCTTTATAGCCTAAAACCAACATGTCCCCAAACCGCATATTTCAAGCTTAATCCTTTATTTTAGGCTAGACTGAAACCATGCAGATACTGTATTTCAGATTGTTGAGTGCTTTGCTTTTTAAGAGTGTTAAAAACTACATCTAATAATAATTAAAAATGCTGATATGAATAGTATCCGTACAGTGAAACAGCAAAGAACTTATTTACATTTTGCATAAACACAAAAATCTTAAAAATTAACTTAAAAAAAATTAAAAATAAAACAATAATTCGTCTCAACTTCTTTCCATTATTAAAAAGTATTATTAAGTTTGATAATTTCCCCAGACTGGCTGCTGTCATATGAAGTCTGGAACTGCATTATCAAAGTTAATCTTAAACTCCTGCAGATCCAACCGCAAGCAAACGATTATGCCTCTCCTTGTTTTAGAGAATCAAATGAATAAATGCAAGCAGACTTATTAGAAGAGTGAATACTTGAAAATCAGTTCAACAGTTCAGAGATCCATTCAGAATTACTGCACACAGCAACATGCATATTAAATCATTTTCCAGAATGTGTGTGGAAACAGTGTGAATGTGCTGAAATATTTCAGTGCAAAAATAAATGAATGTGTGAATAGGGTTTCTACAGTGCATATACTCAGTTCAAGCACTAATATTAAGAATAATAATAGACACTCGCCTGCTTCCTGTACATTTCTGCACTCATCTATACCTTGATTAAAGTACTCATCCAACTTTTTTTTTACTAACGTATGGCTTGTTTACTTTATCCAGCTGAGAAACACAAGTCTATATTATCTGGTTATACAGTGATAAATATTACATGGCCCGGCAAGGTGGTCTAGTGGTTAGCATTGTCACCTCACAGCAAGAAGGTCGCTGGTTCGAGTCCTGACTGAGCAAGTTGTCATTTCTGTGTGGAGTTTGCATGTTCTCCCTGTGTTGGCATGTGTTCTTACCTGTCAACCCTTCTATTTTTCCTGGGATTCTCCTGTATTTTACAATTCTATCCCACTATAATCCTGTAAAGGTATTTTCCTGTATTCCTCCTGTATTTTTAATCTTTCTATGAAGGGTGACAATAAACTTTTAAGAGCCGATCCTCCCTTTACGTAACTCATACCGCCGAACCACCAGGGGACGCCCCTTGCTCTTAAATGTGAATCTGTTCCGTGCTTTCATTTTGTTTTGGCATGAAAACACTTTGAAAAAATTTTTAAAAATGGAGGGATTCCCTTCCTTTCCATTACAGGTGCCGTTGCCGCTCCTAAACAATCCTCAAAACTTCTTGTAGTGGTGCGTGATCAGGCTACCATAGTGATAAATAGACACTGTTTCCCAAATGAATTCTGTACACGCGATTTGAAGTGCAGCACAAGTGGACACTCTGGGTTTTAGGTGTTTGAACAGACATACAGTACATAATAATATCTATACATGTCGATCATAGTGGGTTTTCTTTTAAACACAACAAATTTGGTCTTAAATTAGCATAACAAGTTAGGAAAGCAATTGCATGCCTTTGTTGTACATCTTTGCATTTTTAAAGTGACTCCTTTGTCATTTAATTTAATCAAATGTAAAATCTAATTGAGAGATTCATTCGCTGCTCTTTAATCAGAATGTTTAAATTATACAGTGAAGAAAATATTAATGAAATTTGATAACTTGATTCAATTTCTTTATAATTGCTAATAATTTGAATAAGCTAAACTGTTTGCAATTTATTTTCAGCTTTTTCTAATGAATACTATTTATTCTATCCTTTGTAAATAATAACAATAATAAAAAAACATATTGCTGACCATTTTAACTGTTTATTTACAATGAAAAAGCTCCATATAAACATGTTTAGTCATTTGGGGAATTTTTTTCATTTTTGTGGGGGTTGGGGGTGGGGTGGGGTATCCCTTATTTTCACATTGCAATGTTGATAGGTATGTTTGGGTTCTCTCCGGGTGTTCCGGTTTCCCCCACAGTTCAAAGTCCCAATATGCAGTATAGGTAAATTGAATATACTAAATTGGCTGTAGTGTATGAGTGTGTGTGTGAATAAGAGAGTGAATGGGTGTTTCCCAGTACTGGGTTGCGACTGGAAGGGTATCCAGTGTATAAAACATGTGGCGAAATAGTTGGCGGTTCATTCTGCTGTGATGATCTCTGATAAATGAGGGACTAAGCCGAAGGAAAATTAATGAATGAATTAAAATGTTACATTTTATATTATTTGTTTATTTATTTTTTTAAGATCCGGACTTCAGCTTTGAGAAGAATTTGAGCATTTTGCACTTTAAAGCCTGGTATTTTAAGTAAACTCCTTACATTTGAGTTTAATCTTCAAACTAATATTTTTGAGTACTGCCAACTTATTCCATTAACATAATCTAATTTCACATTCAAATTATAATATCGCACATTAAAAATTAATACATGTAATATTGAATAAACTTTTATTGCAGTCAAATATAGAATCAAAGCTTAGTTAAATTAAGTTTTTTTAATTTAAGGTCGATAAAAAATTCATATAAATCTTTAATACCCCATATCTTTCACTGTTAATTGCAAATTGAGAAAATAGCAAGCACATCTGCACATATTAAAGTAAGGAAACTATCTCTGTGATAAAGATTGCATAACCATTAATTTTAAATATGGAAACACATAGTCTTAATATTATCCCAGTGATCAAGCTAACTACAGGCTGTACTCTTCAGCACAGTACTTTCTCTCAAAAAAGAAACCCTTTTATGACCCATTTCCACTGAGTGGTACAGTACGGTACGCTACGGGTCGGTACAGGTCACCTGTATCAGGCTTGCATTTCCACTACCAAAAGGGTACCAAAGGTACGGGCCGTTCACATATCATATGAGAAGCACTTCTGACAAAACAGATGCTTTATACACATAAATGCTTCTGTATAAATGTTCTTTACTAACCTTTCTATGAAGATGATTTTATTATAACTGCAGATCATAGATCAAATCAAAGTGCGAAATAGCCTACTGTAACATCTGCAATTATTAAACATATATAAATAAATGCAACATATGAACACATACAGATCCTTACAGGTCAGTACACTCGATATGTTACCAATTACAGAAAAACTACACACAGCATACATTTAGTCCTTATTTGGGTTCAAAAACAGCACTGAAGGAACGAATCGAAAGGATCGAACGTCAGAAACACTTCAATAATCATGTGCACAGTAGTCAAATTGAAATATAAATGCATGGTGAGTGAACGTGGGAAAGCAAAACCGCTCGCGATTTAGACGGCTTTGTAAACAGTTAAGGGGCACAGGGTAGATTTCGCTCCTCTTTCTGGCTTTGTGGCTGTTTAGACGATGATAAGACGGCGATAAGGTTTGTTTAAGCTCGAGTCAACCATGGCTTGTTATTATATTTATATATTACAGTTTAATGTCTCAGCTGTGTATTTAAAAATGGCGCTTCATTTGCTTTCATTCTCCTGGCTTGTGCACGAGCTAGTGACAGATCTCTGTAAACCAATAGCGTTCAGCTGTGTGTCCTGCTCTGCCTTTTGGTACCTTTTAAAAGGATACCCAAAAAGTAGTATGGCACGATTTGCTTTTTGGTACCTTTTAACAGTGGAAACGGCTATAAAAAATCCCTACCATACCATTCCGTACCATACTGTACCATACCACCCAATGGAAATGGGCCATTAAATTCAAACATACTGTAAGAGAACACTAAACACAGATCACAATCCTGAGCAAAAACACATGAAATGCATTGTAACATTTTCCTCCCTGAAACAAGCAGAAGCAAAGCAAGCTGAGAACTAGAACTGCAACTGATTCAATTTACTATTATTGCTCATTCTGCTTGAATAACTTCTTGAATAACTTCTTGAATAACGTTTGTAAGTACAACAAACTATTATACTTAATAAAACACACAGGGTATTGTATGTTATGTTAGTTAAAAGTCTAGTTACAGAAGTCTATTTATACACTGAGAACAAATCAGAGTTTTTTTCCAGACTTTAGGGAAAGGGTGTTCATAGAACCAAATAGTCAATTAGCATTTAAGGTTCAAAAACAAACAGGTGTGCGCTCCTTAAAGCTTCTCTCCAAAACAAAGGCCCTGCAGCCTGAAGGGGATTCTCTGTCTTGCTAATTTGTGGCTGTTAAGCTCTCGTTTGCAGCTTGCGTGTGTAATTCTGTAGGGTGTGTATAGAACATCTACATATGCTCCTGCTGCAGAAATGTCTTGAGGAGAGTCTGAGAGAGAATATCAACTTCAGGGGGGATGTGTAGAGCTTCATGCATCTTTAATCTCAGCCTCTGCTGTTCGGAGAGCGAGCACCCAGCCTTCACGCTGAGAAGACGTCCTCCTGCATTTAGATGAGAAAAATCATATTCCATACGGTTGGGGTATCATGGGCACAGTCAGATAAAGAGGAATAAATCATACATGAAGCCACATAAAGGGCATCAATTGGTGAAATGGCATGTTGGGAAGTGTGCAACATGTTCGGTTCGGGCTGGATGTATATGTCGAGTTGTTGAGATCATGACTGGTGTAGGATGTCTCTAGTCAGATCTCATTCATGACCTTTTGCACCAGATCCAGAGCATAATTATGCTTAAAGGGCAAGAGGAGAGATGTAAAACCCCAAAAAGGTCTTGTTGACGATCTTCACGCTCTAATTATGAAGTGTGTCTGCTGCTCATTTTCTTTTAGATCAGGTGCACATTGTTACTTTTGTCTGTGAAAATTGAAGAAAAAATGGAATTAAGATTGCTATGAAATCATAACCAGCGATATGTATAGAAATCATGAAAAAGTAGAAAAATTAGGAATGCTACAAGTCAGGTTAATCTTTATTTATTCATTTGATTTTAGGTAATTAACAACTGAACTTTCAGCACCATTACTCCATTCTTTAGTTTTAAAAATTCAAATTTTCTGCTCTGTTTTGATCAATTATTCAAGCCAGGCTCATTGAAATTCTGTGCCTGAGTCTACATTTTTGCAAAACGGGAAATACATTTTTTATGTTTTGTTTAACGTGTCAGATGACAAATCTACTAGAACATTGGTCACCAACCTTTTTTAGCCCAAGATCCCTGACCTCGGCTTTGTTGACAAATGAGATCTACCCATCAAAAACATTTGACAAAAAAATAAAGCTAGATTTTACATCTTCATTTTCAGATCGAGACCGTTAATTTAATGCTTTTTAACTATGTCCAGTCAACATTTTAATCTACTTTTAACTTTTTCCTTGATCCAACCAAGAAAATCTGTGACAATTCACCTGGATGACTTCTAGAGGGGTGAATATTTGGGGGACAATGCACTGTGACGTTAGCAGTAATCAGATCATATGAAGTGATGAAAAAAATTATTCAGGGAAAAAATATGGATAAAAAGATTCCAGTGATACTTCTGCAAGTACCCGACTACATTAGAATGTTTTAAATGAGTTGTAATAAAATTCTACTACTAATAAAAATTATTTAAGGCTTAACATTAACATCCGCCAAACGTGGGTATATTTTAGCTGTGGCGGGTTAGACAGACACCCTTGGTGGCTGGTTGAAAATAATTTTTAAATTGTAGTTATTTTAAAATCATGGTTCGACAATGGACCAATATTCGTGCAATTGTGATCTTACAATCAAGAATCTGCGTGACCGACAAAATTTATTGTGTTCGTGCAAGCAGGTGAATACCGAATATGAGGATGATTACTAGCGTGCACAGGTTATGTGATGCGCGCAACTGTTAAAAAGTGTGTGCGCTGCCGACATTATCAGGAAGGCTATTCCAGAGTTCAGGAGCCATAAATGAGAAGGCTCGACCTCCTTTACTTGACTTGCTATTCTAGGTACTATTAAAAGCCCTGAGTTTTGAGATCTTAGAGAGCGAGTTGGATTGTAGCGAGACAGAAGGTTGGTTAGATAAACAGGAGCTGATACGATTTAATTATCTTTTTTTTCATAATAACATTGTTTTAATATGAATTTAACTCCGCATTTATGTGCAGTTAACTGTGATCTGGGACCTTTAGCCAGGACAGATTACTGTGCATACTTTAGATACATGACAATAGTTCTTTTTTAATGTCATTTTTTTAAAGAAAAGTTTCGTTGAATAAAAAGTGTATGTATACAGCTGAATTTAACCACATTATTTAAATTTTGTGTCTAAGAAATAATCATTTATTTATTTTTGGTGTGGTCAGAGATAAATTTGGTAAATCCTTAATCTTGAGCCCACAAAAGTCATATGAAATAAAAACTAGTTGCAATGCAACACAACCCATTTGCTCATGCACATTGAGCAAGCTCATACACAACCCACACAAAAAGTGAAATGAATGAGGTGGCATGTGGACATAAAACAAAATATAAATCAAGTAATTTTAGCATGTCAAAGTCAAATTTATGCATATAAAATATATGATCCCAACAACAAAATTGTGGCTGGTGAAAATGGTGAGTGGCTAGTAATGTTGGAAATGTACTAGCCACAGTGGCTGGTGGTCAAAAAAGTTAATGTCAAGCCCTGATTAGGGCCTACAACAATAATAAATACACTAAAATTTTATAATAATAATTCAGCAATTGTAACTTCGGTGCAGCATTAATTCACAATGTTATAAGAAGGCAAACTGCTGCTTGCAGCTGGATATTATTGTGGGAGCTCAGAGCCAGATCACATGGAACGCATTGTGTAGATTTTGTTTTACATGTTAGTACACATTCTTGTGCAGGTCCACGAGTAGGCAAGGCCTGTTAAACATATGATCTTGCTGACTGAACTAAAAACTTCCCTAGTTCTAACCAATGATGTTTTCAAAAAGACATTTAAGAGACAGTCCATTGCAGTCCACTTAGATTTATCTTTATTTAACATTTCTTTTATCACTTTTGTGGAACTGTGCTTCACTGGACTTGAACCTAAGGGCTCAGCAATAAAAGTACAACACTGACTACACCTTTTCTGGCATGGTCAGTTTGCTTGGTACAGTAGCTCACATTGTACAGTGTTGTACTTGTATTGCAGAGCACTCGGATTCAAGTGCGTTGAAGCACAGTTCCACAGTTTTATGATTGTTATAGTCTGTATCAGTATATTGTTTACACACCTAATTAACATAACACTATTTTATTTATTTTTTAAAATATCATTAGCTATTATTGTCAGCATTGGCACATTGGAACACTTTTCAATGCCATTTTATATGTGATTGAAAACAAACGATTTAAAATAATATTGAGTGCTAGTATTATATAGGACGTAATGTGTGGGCTTGAAAGCACAAGTGTTTATTAAACATTTATTATGAACTGCTTTCATTGTGATGATGGGGTAAAACAAAGACTGAACCGCAGTGACCCTCCGCATGTATTTGTCTGCTCGGGAAAAGTGCCACAACCGTCAGTGATGATGATGGGCTCGATGCCTGTGGCGAAGCACAGATAACAGAAAGGCTTCATGAATATTTTAGACCAAAAACAGAGCTGCACATTTGAGCTGGTGCATGAATTGATTACTTTTGAAAATGAATCTTAAGTGGTTTAAATGCTCACACACCCACAGAAGCCATCACGCCTCCGCATGCACAAACTGGAAGATATGCAGATGTATGTAGCGTTTAGTTACATTTTTAAACCAAAAAAAAAAAAAATAATAAAATGATTTCTTGCTTGTAATGAGGAAAATGTGAGGGCTTAACCTATGCAGAAGTTGTTGCCTTATGTGGAAAGTTGCCAAGGCGTTTCTGTGTGATTGCTAAGGGCTTTTATATTGTTGCTAGGGTGTTATAAGTTGGTTCCTATGCAGTGCTGTGTGGTATTCTAGTTCCTAGACATAAATAACAAGGGGATTCTTCCTTTAGTGTCTAGCCCCCATTTTACAGTATGTAATGTTATTAGGGGTGTAACGGATCACGGTGGATCTGTGATTCGTACGGACCACAACCCACAGTTCGGAACGCACATGACCCGCAGATTAATAACTTTTTGTATTCGTAGGTTAATCCAACATTTATAACAATTACAGAGAGATCACCTCTCGCATCATTCAAATCATGTCTATGAAAGCATTTAGGCTTTCCTGTAAAACATAATGATGACAGAAGAAGTTGTGGTGGGATATACCTAAATGCTTTATAGGCTATTAATTAAAGGTGTTTTCTGTCACTGTTTGTTTAGCCTGTATTTTTGCATTCAGTGCACAATTAAACATTAAAAGATTGTTATCTCAATTCAAACCTGTGCAACATGAATGATAAATAATAATGATTTGCATATGTTTATTAATCCTTCGAAGCGCTGCATTCAAATCTGCATTTGAGAGATTCAGTTTTTACACTTTTTCAGTTTGTTACAAATTAATAACACAGAAGTACTGAGAGAACAGTTTATAGTCATATATAAACACTGATGTTTATGGTAAAGATTGAAATCACCGTTTAATGGAACTTGACGCTGGTGAATGTTGTAGCAATAACATTGTTTAACCAATAGGTGGTGACAAACAACCATCAAAATTATGTCACTGAATAGGTTTTCAAAAATGATGTGTCTAAAACAAAACACGAAGTTTTGTGTGTGAATTGGTTAATCATTAACTGAAAAAAAATGTTGTTAGATTTCTATATTTAGCATTATCAGCAACAGTAGCAAAGGTCATTTTTCGTATTGAATATTTTCCTTTTTTCAGCTGGTTCTTTCTTGATTTTTTTTTTTTTTATTAAAATTACAGGTTCTAAGTTCTGTTTATTAAAACAAATTGTTATTGCAGTAATATTTTTGTATAAATGAAATGCAAATAACATTTGTCTCCTTTTTTTGCTGATCCGAAAAAAATGGTCTGATCCGTGACTGTGTGAGATCTGAACCGTAGTGTGACCCGAACAGTGAAATTTGTGATCCGTTACACCACTAAATGTTATTATTAATCTTTGAGGTTTGTTTCTCCTTTTGGCCCATAAGCCATTTAAACATGAATATGTGAAATATATAAATAGCTTTTTTTGGTCATGGGTGTTAAGGGAATTGACAGCAGAATTGAGCTGAAGCACCCTGACATTGTTTAAATAACACTTTTTCATCAAATTGATATCAGTCAGGGATTTTTGGTGTGAGTTTAATTAAATTTTGTTTTGTTTTGTTTTGTTTTCGGCTTAGTCCCTGAACCACCAACTTATCCAGCATATGTTTTATACAGTGGACGCCCTTCCTGCTGCAACCCATAACTGGAAAACATCCATACACACTTATTCATACACATACACTACAGACAATTTAGTCTATCCAGTTCACCTATAGTGCATATCTTTGGACTGTGGAAGAAACCGGAGCACCTGGGGGAAACCCATGCCAACACGTGGAAAACATGCAAACTCCACACAGAAATGCCAACGGACCCAGCCGGAGCTCGAAGCAGCGACCTTCTTGCTGTGAGGGGATTGTGCTATTCACTGAGCTATTGCTGCCCCTTTGTTTTGTTTTGTTTTAATTTGCTTGCTTCTATGACAACATTATTGACAATATTGAATGCAGTATCTATAGGTCGGATTATAGGCACCACCAACTGAATTTACAGAAACATATGCTTCGTTTCTTTCTGTCTTTTTTCTTCCTTCCTCGTTCTAAGTAAATATGCGATAATGTGCTATCTTTTAAGGATTGTCTGTGTGGAAAGCAATTGCAAAGCTTTACCCTAAAAGAATAAAAAAATCATTGCGAAGGAATTGATTTTCGACCTTCTGCAACTGACTAGTTTTCTTTTTTTTTGGCAGCACTGCCTTGGGGACACGACACTGTTAAACACACTAACTACCCCCTCGTGGATAATTCATTAGAGAGGGGGCCCACGTTACGGTCATTACCTTTACAGCTCTCAATGTCTGAGAGATTTATATGGTCGGCATATGGTGCTTTGGACCGGGAATTGTCACCACTATATCTCAGAGAGGGAGGAGAATAAAAACCTATTTCACATCCAGTTTTATGTTCATGTTAATTGAGATTAGTAGAGCTGGGCTGGAAGTTACTGCATTCTTATTTAAGGATATCTAGAGGACAGACCCCCCCTTCAATTGCATGGACTGATGGAAAGTGTTATGGAAATTAGCATGACAGTAACATGGTATTGGAAATATCTAAATAAACTTGAAGAGTTCAGATGCAAAACCCTCTAAATCCACCAGACCTCTTTTTTTTTGTAAATGAGCATTTTCTATCAGGCTCCTCTGGTTAAGTTCATACGTTTCATTTTATATGTAATGAAAAGGTTATTATCTAGTAAATAATATATATTTTTTTATAAAAATGTTACTTTAGACAATTCTTTGTTTTTAATCAGGTACATTTTCTTTCGCATCAAAATCAGCTAAATCCACCTGTGCTTTTTATGCAAAACCCTCTAAATCCACCTATTGGAACAAGACAGTGTATTTAGTTGAAAAATCACTAAAGATGCGATTAGAAATTATTTAGCAAACATAAAACACATTAGACAAACCATCTGAAATTTTAAATATGTAAATCTCTCAAGTAAGTGGCGGTTCATTCCGCTGTGGTAAACCAGGGAAAAAGAACAAGGAAAATGAATGAATGAAATCTGTCAAGTAAGTGCATTAATCAATAACATTAAAACTGACATTAATTAAATCTTAACAATCTGTTGTCATTTCTGATATTTGGGATTTAGATTTAATGTAAGTAGAGCAATGTAAACTTTGCAAACATTGTAAACTAAGCTTGTTAGATTTAAATAATGTAGTGTAATACATTATGAAACATCAATATCTGTGCATTGTCCATTAATATAAAAAGGTTATTAGATGTTTAGGTATTATGAAGTTATACAAATAATGTATAGTTTAATACAATATAATATAAGACATACAATATATCTTTTATTATCTTTTAAAAATAGCTTACATTAGCAAATAAAACACAAGGTCTACTTTGCAAAACGGGGATGTCTCTCTGACAATTTTAGAAGCTGTCATTCTTTAAATCTCACCATACTTAATGTCTTGGTCTCTTGTTTGTCCTCATAGCATCCATGTGGGATAAAAGAATGGCATCTTAACTCTGTCTTTCGTGAAAAGCAGTTGCCGTTTAATGTATAGTAAATCGGACTCATTCAAAGTAGCATCGATGCGCATAAAAAACATTATGAATGCATGCAACACCTCTGACTATACATTGTGTTTTCTTTTTCTTATAATGCACAGAGTTTTGAGGTAAGGGACGTTTTCATTTGCCATTCACTGACAGTCGGACAGGCTCATGCAGTTCATCAAACTCTGTCTTTTAAAACCAAAATCGAAAGCAGAATAAAACAGTCTGCTTATAAAAGGCGGCATATTAGTGTGCTGCTACATTGAAAACATATAATACGATTCGCGCCTTCTGATTGGTTCTCGGAATGTTGTGGCTTTTGCTGTCAAAGGCAAGTGGCGTTTAGTGGCTTTTGCCAACAAACTGTTATTTCTGAATGCCCTGATGCTGGGATTTAGATGATTAGAAGCAAATCTATTTGTTGATGGTGTAGTTCATGCCTAAAGCATTCACTCAATGTCATTATCTCATTTTTGGCATTATCTCAGTTTAGCAGCTTTTGCATCTGAACTCTTTACTTGTTTTTTTGTTGTTGTTTTTTTTTGTTTTGTTTTTTACCACAGCTGTAATTTAATGACCATTTTAAGTTGCTAACTATATAAAGGTGATGCTCAATATTAGATTTTGGCTTATATCCAATAAGCTGATTTATTTTACATACAGGAAAAGATTCACTTCAAGAATGACCAAACTACTTACTCAGTGGTATTGCTATAGCACTCCTGCAGACAAGCAGGCTTTTGAAGGCTCATAATCAGCACATCATCTTATCAGCATATTGGCATCATTTTCCATATACGTAGATGGATGCAAATAGTTACAGTCATACTGTTATCTGCAGATTTAGGGAATTTTCCTACAATATTGTGCATCATTACTATAGAATAATATTACTTTTGCACTTTCAGCATTGGGCCTCATCTCTGCGTGAGATTGACAGACTATCATTCTTTGCAGTTACATTATCTTGCCAGTAGGTGGCAGAAATTATTTTAATAGGTAACAGGTCAATGTCTTAACAATTTTCGTTTCTTAATTTTTGAAGCAAAATCAAAAAACGACTCGTTTTTCATTTATCAATATCTGTTTCTAAAATGAAAATTCAATGACCAAAAGATACACTGACCTTAACATCATTACACTGGTGATTCAATCCATGTAGGCTAATTCTGAAATCGTAGCCCTATATAGATTTCTGGAGATTGTGAATTATGTCGCCAGAAGTACTTATGGGTGCATTCCGTTTTTAAAATGAAGGCTGCAATGTGGTATGACGCTGTTCCTTTTCATGCTTACCAGCTGACCGCTTACCTCCGTATGGACAGCTTTCCTGCTGTTAATAGGTTGTCCAGTTAATTCACCATGTACATTGGTGGACTTGAGAAACAGAAAGGAGTTAACTACTATGATGGGGTTCCAGTCTGGTAAGACAAAAACAAAAGCCAAACAATTAAATAAACAAGTAAATAACTGGGTGAGAATGTGAGAAAATCTGAAAAAAAATGGGTTTAGGGAAGTGGGTGGGCGCTGGTCAGGGCCTTACCAGTGGTGGAATGAGTACTGAAAAATCATACTCAAGACAAATTACCATTACTTGCCTAAAAATGTGGTATAAGTGGAGTAAAAGTATCTGTTGTAAATATTACTCAAAGTATGAGTAAAAAGTAGCTCTTTCTAAAGTAATCAAGAGTAGTGATTACGCTATAAAAAGCTGATGCATTTACATGTAATTTGTGCATATGTGTAAACGTAACATTCTGTAGTGCATTTAGTTATTGCCCAGCAGGCACACAACATCATAAGATGTTATTATTAGGTTAGATTTAGGTTGTGATGTCAGGTGACCAAAATTCAAGTCTAGCAAGCATCTAAGGTCAATGTTATTTTGATGTCCAATAACGACGTCAAATGACGTTGATATTTGGTTGATTTTAGGTTGTGTTAGACAGTGAACAAAATCCAACGTCGGACAACATCTTAAACCAACTTCATATTGACGTCAAAATACTGTCATTTATTTGTCAGGTATGACAACCAAAATCCAATGTCTGATAGACATATAGTGGTAACGTCCACACTACATCAAGCTATAACATGATTAGACGTTGATATTTGGTTGATTTTAGGTTGGATGTTAGGCCTGACATTGGGTTCTGACATCAACCCGATTTTCATTTCCAAACAAAATGCAATGTCCCCATGACGTTGGGGTACAACGTCAATCTGACGTCATGTTGACGTCTTGTGCCTGCTGGGTGTTTAAGGCTATTTGGGTCATCATACAGTATCAGTGTATCATACAGTAGCATCTTCTCATCAGTGACATGCATCTAAACAGTTTCTGGGTCATTGCGTGTAAAGAATTTGGACACTTTCAATGCTTTCAAACATTCATTTATTCATTTTCTTTTCAGCTTAGTTTCTTTATTAATCTGTAGTCGCCATAGTGGAATTAACCGCCAACTTATCCACCATATGTTTTACACAGCGGATGCTTTGTAAAAATAGTTTTTCTTGATGCCATATTTGGATCTTCATTGTATTCAACGGAAAGTAAGAAATGAATATTTTTTTTTCAAGTGGTGGATGAGAACATGGGTGAACTATCTGGAATTTACTAGAACTTCAATGTTAAGCAGCTTTGACACAATTTCCATTGTAAAAGCGCTACATAAATAAACATGAATTGAGTTGAACGATCCCTTTAAACAATTAGCATTTTGTCAGAACGTCTTGTACATAACTTAATTGTTTATTCAGAGTTGTACAAAATCTTTGTATTTAGTGTGAATCTGTGTCTATCCTGAATTGCGTGTCTCTAATGCGTACCATATATAGCTGTACTGTGTATTTTTGAAAACACTCTGCAGTGCCATGTAAATGCCTTGGCAATTGAATTTGACATTTCAAAGTGCCATATGTGCACCACAGTACCACCACATGACTTTATTTTTTTCATAGAGTTTACCAACTGTTTCAGTGTACAAAGTAAACACTAGTGACATTTCGCAAAAACAATATACTTTACAAGGGAACAGACAAGGGCTTTTTAAAGAGACATAAGAACACAACCAGTGATTGATTCTTTTGACGAATCCTGTATTAAGCCTACTTCTACCCTCAAAAGGATTTCCTGCAGCAGATTCATTTGGAAAACGCTGTTTCATGTAGAACTAATTTTAATCCACGTCTGGAACCCAGAAAAATGCATTAAAGTGAAAATGAAGAGCGCTGGAAGTACCACAACCAACATCACAACAAAGACACACACGGCGGATAGAGAACAGCTTGAAGCCTTTTAAATATTGCTGTTATCTTAATTTTTGTCTGCATATTAACCAGCATTTCCATAACAACTATTGATCCATTTGGAGAGCACTAGCTTAAGACAGCTGAAGATCTTGAGTTGATCTGGATTGTGTGTCCTTGTGGAGAAAACATACAAACTTGAATTTCATTAGCACCTCTCCTGAACGCACACGCTCAGCTCAAGTAGTTTCTACCTATTCACAGTGCTTTGCGCCTCTCAGAAACCCCTCGTGCCCCCTCTGGTGCCACACAAATGCTTCGCTGCCCATAGCAAGCGGGCGCCTTGCTGTGTGTGTGCATGTATTTCTGTGATCTGGCATAAAGGCCGGCTCTCAGAGAACTGTCATATGGCAGTGGCAAGCGACTCCAAGATATCTGTGGGTGCGATGTCTGTGGAGAAGAGGGCTAAAAACATCTATAGATGTGGACACCTGGGCACACAAACACAAAGCCTCCTCAAACGCCCACACATGCAATTGTGTCTAATTAACACTCCATTGACATTTGTCATGTACATTTATAAGGAATAAATGACGATTAGCGAGTAAGTGTAAAGACAGTTAACTGTAGGTGCAAGGAAACTCAGTGCCCCCGCATTTTAAATTGGAATGACGCTTACAGATAGCACAATCGCTCAGTAGGAAGGGACCAGACTAACGACATGAACGAACCTCAAGGATTCGCTGTACAAGCTCGTCCAGGAAGTACTGCAGCCTGAACGTGTCAGGAGGTCTCTTGTGTTTCCTCTTGGTTGCCCTGCTTATGCATGGCTTCCTGCCCTATTACTCTGTTGTGTTCAAGGCCACTAAAGCCACTTGCCGAGACTTCATGTGTGAGAGGATCAGTCCTGTCTGGAAATGCTTTTCTCGGGGTTATTTCTTTCAGGTCCACTGCTTTAAAGCAGGAAGAGTGAGGAGAATTAATGTCATTGCAGTTTTCATACTTGCTTGGGGGCGTGTGCATTGTTTTATCTCTTATCTGAAACACACACACACACACGCTTCACACTTGCTCTGCATGCTCGGATAAACACACAGTGGAGTCCCAATGCCAGAGAAGACTAGTGGATGTCTGTCTGTCTTTCTATCTATCCATTCATCCATCTATCCATCTACAGTATATATCTGTCTGTTTGTCAGTCTGTCTGTCTATCTATCTACACTACCTGACAAAAGTCTTGTCACTTATCCAAGTTTTAGGATCAACAAATAATAACTTGACTTCTAGTTTATCATTTGGAATCAGAAGTGGCTTATGTGAAAGGCTAAGGCCTCTAGATTATGCTTATTTTACCAAAATAAAATATGATCATGGCTTGATTTTTAATTATTGAATTAGGACAGTAAGGTCTGATTTTGCTTAGACAAAAGTTTTGTCACTTAACAAAAATAATGTACAGTATAGAATATAAAGTCATGGTGCAGTGGAAAAAGAATTATTATTATGTATGACTCCCACGATCTTGGACGAGTGCATCCATACATCTCTGCAATGACTCTTATAACTTATTAATAAAGTCATCTGAAATGGCAGAGAAAGCATTCTTGCAGGACTCCCAGAGTTCATCAAGACTCTTTGATTTCATCTTCAATGCCTCCTCCTTCGTCTTACCCCAGACATGCTTAATAATGTTCATAACTGGTGACTGGGTTGGCCAATCCTGGAGCACCTTGACCTTTTTTGCTTTCAGGAACTTTGATGTGAAGGCTGAACTATTAGGAGCGTTATCCCGCTAAATAATTTGCCCTTTCCTGTGGTTTGTAGTGTAATGGGGAGTACAAATGTTTTGATACCTTAGGCTGTTGATGTTGCTATCCACTCCGCAGATCTCTCGCATGCCCCGTACTGAATGTAATCCCAAACCATGATTTTTTCTTCTGCAAACTTGACTGATTTCTGTGAGATTACTGGGCCCATGCGGGTTCCAATAAGTCTTCTGCAGTATTTGTGATGATTGGGATGCAGTTCAACAGATTATTTATGGGAAAATCTACCTTCTGTCACTTCCAAATGATCAACTAAGTCAGGTTATTATTTGTTGTTCTTACAACTGGAATCGACGACAAGACTTTTGTCAAGGAGTATGTCTGTCTGTCTGTCTATCTGTCTGTCTGTCTGTCTGTCTGTCTGTCTGTCTGTCCTCAAAAATAACCTTGAGTTGAAAGTTTTTTGGGGGAACAGCTTAATTGTTTTATGTTCATCTTTCTTTCTTTCTTTCTTTCTTTCTTTCTTTCTTTCTTTCTTTCTTTCTTTCTTTCTTTCTTTCTTTCTTTCTTTCTTTCTTTCTTTCTTTCTTTCTTTCTTTCAATTCAGTCATTCTCTTTTGCTTACTGTTGTAATCCTTGTGTTTATGAAGCATGTAGACAAACTGGAGAAAATAAAATAAATCAATGAATAAATAAAAAGCGCTTTTCTGTTTGGAAATTTAAAGCAATACATTACCTAAAAATACAGTTTTTGTTTGTCACCTCACCTCCATGGTGTTGCAAAGTAGATGCAGGATTTCCAAGCTGTTTTTTTTCATTAATAATAAATGGATGGCAAATTATGCTGCTGAGTTTCACTATAAATAGTAAACCACACTGCATGATTTTAAGCGTTTAGATGTTATAACACGACTGACATTTAAAGAGTTCACTAATATCATATGAGGTAAAATGAGAAAGGAATTTTCTTCCTTGCATGAAATATCCTCTAATTCATCTTCCATGTATTTGCGAGCGCGCTCATTCTGTGTGGGCCTCAGAAGCTAAACAGAGCGGGTTCTTTTTTTGTTATTGGAGCAGCTGCTCTTTGATTAATAGCCAGCCTAACATTTGTCTCTAATCAAGGGGAAATACTGCTGACCTTTTAATGGGACTGACAGCTCTGAACCCCAGTAGAACAACCACAGCGACACACAAACACACACCTGTGCTCACAAACTCTTTGATACCACGCACATACATTACCTTTATGCTGAATAAATGACTCATGCAAAACCAATATATTTCGGAGATCAACTCATTCTTTTCTGAAACTGCTTATATTTTCTCTTATTCATTCAGTCTCTTTTTCCATTATCTCAGTTTCACTAAAAGAGGCATTAAAAGGACTTCAGTTCTTTGCTTAATGCATCTTCAAACATATATACGCTCTTAACAAAGCTAATTTATGTGGCACGAGGCCTTTGAAGAATCTCTCACCTGGGTGTTTGCGAATGAGAACATGAGTTCATCCCGTCCATGATTACACTACAGGTGATGCATTTTAAAGAGGGCTTCTCTGAATCTCCACACAGGAGCTCGTCCAGTCCATGTACTCTGCATGATAATAACGGATTTGTGACATTCTTTTGATATGCTGAGCACAAAGAAAAAAAGATGGCCTGGAGTGTCTGACCTCTGCTCAGTGACGGCTCTTTTCTTTCATTTTTTTATTCTTGGATTCTATCACCTTGTTGCCCTCCGATTAATGTTAATGAAACAGCATAATCACATGACTGAATGAGAACGAGAGAGACAAATAAAGTGTCTAGGTTGTTTGGGAATGTCTTTGATGTTTGTCTCTCTTCTATCTCTCTTCTTTTCTGTTTTCCCCTCAAATCTGTCCAACACACTTGCGCTGTTATATAATCCAGGAATCACTAGCTGCTCTCTTTTCTCTTATCTTCTCTCTGAATTTCAGATGTTGAGTGTTTGTCAACTGTTGTCACTTTTGAATTTTCTGCTACACCTTGTAGAGTAGTTCTGTTCTGTAAACTAGTGTACTGCTTACCTTAGCAGGATCCTAACTGATTAGTCACTTCTAGATAAGTAACTAAAAGCAACTCCATCTGACACAACGTAACATTATAATGTGAAACTACTGACTAATTGATTCTGGTTGATTTTGGTTTCGCTCAGTTAGCACTGCAATGCTTCAAACACAAACTTTGTCAGATGTTTTTTGTGAAACGTGAAGGGAGGTAATGCATTAGAATGATTACTGTGGAATTTATGCAGTAGTGCCTTACAATTTTGGCCAAAAAATGTGTTTTATGGTATACCAGCTTTTGAAAGTAGGTGGCATTATATTAGTCAGGTTTCACAGACAATTCCTATCGAAACAACGTGATTTTGCCTGTGGATATTTGTCAAATTATGCTAAATATGTGGTGATAGCAGTGTTGGCATGATACTTTAAGCACAAAACTACATACACTAGCACAGGGGTCTCAAACTAGTTTGGTTTAGTTCAAAACTTTATTAATCCCCTTGGAGCAATTCATTCTAACATGGTGGTGCTTCACAATTAACAAAAATGACACACTTAACACAATAAACACCAACATTTAACATCAAGTACACAAACCAAAAAAACTGGAAAAAAAATCAATAACCATAATCAATAATAATAACCAATAATAATAATCAATCGATTAACTACATTTATTACATAACCGAATTGCTTCAGGCACAAAAGTAAATTTATAACGATTTGAGGAACGTCTTATTGTCCTTAGACATCACCCAAGGGGCATCCACTCAAAACATCTGCTCAAGGGGTGTGTGCTGTCTTCTAGTATTTTATGTACCATCCTCAACACCTGCTGTTCGTAATAGTATGCAAGACTTTGCAGGGGAACTCCTAAAATATTTGAGCCCAAATTAACAATGCCTTGAAGACGATTCTTGATTTATTTATTGACAGAAAAGAAACTGCTGGCCTGTGGGCCATTTACGACCCACCCTCCTCCTCCCTCCGGCCCGCAACTGACGTCAAAAATATAACAAGATTCGGCCTGCCAAACATCTATTTTTGAACCACTTATTGTTGTGCAGTCGCGTCTAGCTGTTTGTGGTTTTGACCCACCAACTAGTCAACATTTAAAGTACTGCATTCCGATTAGTTTTACTTTCATTTTCTCTCAGTGTACGGTCGAGAGTAATACACATGTTTTAATTCTTTGGTTAATTTAAATGTTAAAATTTATGTCTGTAAGTGCTCTATTTTTACTAAAGCTCTATTTTTGTGAATATTCAAGGGTCATTTAATTATTATCTTTTTTATACCACTTGTATTTTGTTGTACAAACACTTCTTCATGGCTTACACGTTATGCTGGAGGTGTAACAAATATGTCAATTTTGCTAATATTCCATTTAAATTGTCTCATTTATTATATTTTGCTCATATGCTTATTAGGATTTGCATAAAAACTATGTACACTAGTCAAATTGTACTGCTAGTTGAATTGAACTTGTTAAATTAATAGTGAATATGTACTTACTTTCCCCCCTCTTTGTTGTGTAGTTATATATACATACAAAAAAAAGAACAATTGCCAGAAAAGTCACTTAAGTGACCCAAACTGCTTTCTGATGTCGTAATGTATTGGGACAATACAATTGGTTGGACAGAATAATAATTATTATGCCGATTATTTGTTGTATATTCATAGCAATTTAAACTACCCCTTCAATATGTACAACAAGAAACAAAAAGCTAAAGTTTTGACTGCATATACTCTGTGAAAGAATGACTGAGTGTGTTTCTAATGCTCAGCCATACAAACAACAACTACAGATATATTTCAGAAGCAGATGTGTGACACGATAAACATGCTGATTTGCATGATCACTGGTGACAGGTAATGCTTGAAACATAAACGTCATGTGTGTTGTCCTAAGATGCACCAATTGTCAGGTTTTTACTTTTTTCTTGTACTTGAATGTTAAATCCTATGAAATCCCTCCTATGAATTGTCAGTCACTGAAATGGCTCCCTGCCAATTTGAGCTTGAGACCCCTGCACAAGCACATACAAACTGTATACTGGTGAAAGAATCAGTAGCAAAACACATGTTATCTTTAAAGAATAGTTCACCCATAAATTATCAACCTGTGTGCATTTGTGCCCACATATACAGTACATCTTTATTCATTAAAAAGCTTGCACTCTGGACTGTTGTGGGCATACTCAGTACTTTTGCAAAGGCTGTGGATTGAATGCAATTATGTTGTAAATATGGTTCAGTTTCTTACTTAGGTTTATTGTTTTACTTCACAACACTTCATTGTGTTGCTAGGAGCCATGGGTAATAATTTAGTTGTGCCTACATATGCTATTTTTTACTTTCAAAGTGCAAAAAGTCATTGACCTGCATTTTATGAATATCCACTCTTTCAAAATTAAAAGTAGGGGAGCTGCCACTGGGGTGGTACCTTTTCAAAAGGTGCACGTTTGTAACTTAACAGTCCATTTTGATACCTCAAATGTGTATTTTAGTACTAGTAGTGCTATTTTGGATAATATGGGTACAAATATGCACCTTTGGAAAACCTACCACCCCAGTGACAGTTTCTGAACCTTTATTTCTGAGGGTGCAAGAACTACACTTTTATTAATAAAATCTAGAGTTTCTTTAAATCGCCACTGAAAGTAAAGAATGGTCTGAGGTTGACTAAATTAACAGCAAAATTTTTAAATTTTGAAAGATCATGGGCATCACGGTGGTACAGTGGGTAGGACGATCGCCTCACAGCAAGAAAGTCACTGGTTTGAGCCCCAGCTAGGTCCCCACCGTCCAAAGACATGCGCTATAGGAGAATTGAATAAGCTCATAAATGAGTAGTTTATGAGTGGATGTGAATGCAAGAGTGTATCGGTGTTTCCCAGTGTTGGGTTGCGGCTGGAAGGGCATCCGCTGTGTAAAACATATGCTGGATAAGTGGGCGATTCATTCCGCTGTGGCGACCCCTGATTAATAAAGGGACTAAGCCGAAAATAAAATAAAGGAATGAATGAAGATGTTATCACATAAGCATAATATTGGCCTTTAAACTCACTTAAAACACACATGAGGTGCTGTCATATTGAAGATATTCAGATAATATTCATGCAACATTCATGACTTAAAATTTGCACAAACATGGGGTATTAAGGTGCCATCACTTAAGGTGCAAGATTTTGGTGATGGGTGCGATCACATTACCATAATTTCAGAAGAAATTATGCAATACTTCTTTAGAATCTTCCTCCCAAAATAATCTGTTTGGGTGCTTATCACATTATCAAAATTGAGATGAAACCGCCTGTTACACTCCCAACATTTTGTGAGAAGTTTTTGTGAAAGGTGAAAGGAGCTAATGCATTAGGAAAATTACTGTGAAATTTTTGCAATAGTGCCTTACAATTTTGGCAAAAAAAATGTGTCTTATGGTATATCAGCTTTTGAGAAAAGGTGGCATTATATTAGCTAGTTTTCACAGGAAATTCCTATTGAAATGACATGACTTTGCCTGTGCAAATTTGCCAAATTATGTTAAATATGTAGTGATATTAGTGTTGTCACGAGACTGGAATTCTGTACCAATTGACACTGAAATTTAAAAAACGTTCATTTCCTGCTAACATTTGAGCGGTGCTGAGAACATTCTTCCATTGTGTTCCCATGCTCAACAGAAATGACTGTGATTGACCATGAAGGTCATCAGTTCACCGATCTCACCGCTGTTTACTGAGTGTAACTACAGATACTGGAACACTGGTGCAATTTAAAGCCGTGAAGATCGGCAGGTCTGTCTATGAGCTGACATAAGAGCAATCCTCTGATGAATCAACTGATTTTCACAGCTTTAAAACGCTCCAGTGTCCCAGTATCGTGACAAAAGTAAGTGATAGTTAGTTATCTCACATGGGGGAGCAAAACTGTAGTGATAATTTTGGTCTCAAATACCAACATTAATATTTATATTAAAACTAAGATTTTGATTACCCTTCACTTGATGTGAGGTTGACCATCAGATGATTTGTTCAGGGCGCCAATCCCACACAGACACATGGAGAGCAGTACTTCATAAACACCTTGCTGTGAGGCAAAAGTGATGATATATGATATATTTTTTAGCTTGGAGAGCCTCTTACTGTATTATCAGCACAAGAAAGACACATACAGTTGAAGTCAGAATTATTAGCCCCCCTTTTATATATATTTTTTTCTTTTTTAAATATTTCCCAAATTATGTTTAATAGAGCAAGGAAATTTTCACAGTATGTCTGATAATATTTTTTCTTCTGGAGAAAGTCTTATTTGTTTTATTTCGGCTAGGATAAAAGCAGTTTTAAATTTTTTAAAATCCATTTTAAGGTCAAAATTATTAGCCCCTTTAAGCTATTTTTTTTCTCAATAGTCTACAGAACAAACAATCATTATACAACAACTTGCCTAATTACCCTAACCTGCCTAGTTAACATAATTAACTCAGTTAAGCTTTTAAATGTAACTTTAAGCTGTATAAAAGTTTCTTAAAAATATCTAGTCAAATTATTTTATTAATAATAAAAATTATTTACTGTCATCAAGGCAAAGATAAAATAAATCAGTTATTAGAGATGAGTTATTTAAACTATTATGTTTAGAAATGTGCTGAAAAAAGTCTTCTCTCCATTAATCAGAAATTGAGGAAAAATAAACAGGGGGGCTAATAATTCTGACTTCAACTGTATGATAAAAACATGTTTTATTAATAAAAGGATTGCCTGAAGTAACTAACAACTACTTATTTGATGAGTTTTATTTCTATTCCTTCTGCATTGTGATTGGATGATGCTGTCCCGTGTTGTAAAGAATATAAGTGAAGTTCACAGAGAGAATTGTGTCTTAAATACTTTACCGATGCGTAATTCATATTCCAAACCAATATCTGATGTACTGTACCTAGTACCAAAATATCATTTAATTTTTAACTTTACCAATGCATACACACACACACACACACATGCACGCACACTTGCACACACAACCAAACTACCATGTTGAGATCACACCAAAAACCATAGAAAAGTGATTTTTGTTGCTGGTAGGATTCATCAATAAGATGATATTAGAGGGCTTCTGGGTTCTTAACCAACTAAACAACCCACTGAATCAGCTAAAAATAGCACATTGGGAGACCAGCTTGAAAACTGAGAACCAGTTTTTCCAAGATAGTGTATGAGCTTAAAGTAACCTGGAATTGGATCTGAGCTATGGCCTGTGTGTGCTAAAGTAATGGAGCGTGGAAGTGTGGAACTCAGATTGTTGGCATTGTGACAGTTCAGAACTCACAGCTCCCCCAAACTCTGAATCATGGATATTTACCATCACCTCTAAATCATCAGTATTTATCACACCAAAAGTTCTCTCTGTGCTGACCGCCTGCAGAGCTGACCACAACCCTCCCACTCAAGATCTTTCTCAATGACTTTCTCTTTTTCCTCCCTTAAGTTTTGATTTCCCTGGACTGTGATGTCTAGCTACGCTGAGGTTATGTTTGTGTCAGGTTTTAGGCTGTTATCACATTTGTTTTATTCAGAACCAGAGCTCAATTCCAGCTTTACCTATGCTGGTCTCTTTTCACATTGTTTTTTTGTTACAAACTACTATCCTTATGTCCTCAGTACTACCGGTATCACACAGGACAAGAAGATGCCAGCAGTTCACTGTTAGATTAATAATTTAGTTGCTTTGGATTTATAAACTTTACAAGGATAGAACAGCACTTGAACTTGTCTGCTGACAGTTCATTACAAGAGATGTGAAGAGTTGGATTACACTAGATGAAGCGCAAATTTCGGAGGGACTAGTAAGTAGAACTTAAAAGACATATGTAAGATGAAGGAATTGTTTGTCAATTTATTAGTAACAACATATTTCAAATTGACAAATAAACAGGTTTTTACTCATTGATTTATTCAAAGGTTTAAAAGCATTGCTAAATATAACAAAAAATGACCCTTTAAATCAGGGGCGCCCAAACATATTCTTATGAAGAGCCAAAAACCAAACTTGATTGAGGCTAGTGGGCTGAAGGTAAATATAGCTGGGGTAATTTACCATGGGTAATTTCCTAATTTATTGAGGGTGCTTTCACACCTTTGGTTTGCACCCGGGTTTGTTTGACGTCAGAATACGGTACGTTTAGCTAGTATGAATGGGTCTTATAAACTCGAGTGCGCACCTGTGAACTGTACCCGAGTCCGCCTGGAAAAGGTGGTCTGGGTTACGGTTCATGTGAACTCTGGTCTGGTTTACTTCTGATATGAATGCAATCGAACCAAATAAGTGAACTGCCAACTGTACATAGCGCTCATTTGTGTGTGTGTGTGTGTGTGTGCGTGTTTCATGAATTGTACCTAGGTGACAAGCAGGACTGAGCCAGGGCAAACACAGTGATAATGTGCTTGTCTCCTCCAAAAACAGCTTCTGCAGACATCACGTGAGGTTCTGAACATTTATAATATCTTTTCAGCAGACAGACGTGAGTCGCTTTCTGTGTGTCCAAAACCAAAAGATTCAGTAAAAGCAAAACGACCGCGATGTGACGCTTTGCTTTCGTGACCTTCACCTAGCAACAGCCGTAAACAAAACAGCAGCTCGATGACGCAAGCGTAACAGGGTTCAGAAGGAAAAAAGACAGTGTAAACACAAACCAACTGAGAAGGTGGCAAGGGGGGGCAATCGAATTACGGTATGGTCCATGCAATTGAACCAAGTGTGAAAGCACCCCTAATAATGTTTAAAAATGACTAGTAAACATTATTTTATATTAACTTATTTATACTTAACATATTTTTTATTGTACAATCAACTTATTACAGCAAAAACAAAACAATCTAATTTATAACAGAATAACACTAGTTTTTGCCTTGATTTGCTTGACGATGTCTCTGCATAGTCCTCTACCTGTCAAGTGACAGGAAATACATTTTAAAAATCTGATTCATTTACATTTGATCAAACATTTAATTTCCGTTTGCTTTTTTCGTAGCTCAGCAATAAAACAAACAAAAAAGTTACATCAAACTGGAAATGACAGGCATTCACCCCAACCCTCTCCATCACTCTCCTTTCGGATGGGATGGTGAGCCAAATCAAAGGTTACAATGGGCGTCCCTCCTTTAAATGGAAAAATATTGAAATATTTTTTACAAACAAAACTAGTTTCATTGCACTACGATATTTAAATAATTAAAAAAATTTCTATTAATCTGGGGTCGCCACAGCGGAATGAACCGCCAACTTATCCAGCATATGTTTTACGCAGCGGATGTCAACTGCAATTCATCACATGGGAAACTTCCATATACTCTCATTCACACACATTCACTACAGACAATTTAGCTTACCTAATTCACCTATACAACATGTTTTTGGACTTGTGGGGGAAACTGGAGCACACAGAAGAAACCCACGTGAACACGATGAGAACATGCAAACTCCACACAGAAACTGGCCAACTGACCCAGCCAGGGCTCGAACCAGCGACCTTCTTGCTGTGAGGCGATTGTGCTACCCACTGCGCCACCAAGCTGTCCTTAATTATGTTTTTAATTTTAAAATCTAGTTATAATCTCGTTTTTTCCATAAAATAATGTTATTCCAAATTATTTTACATAACACTCATAAAGTGGTCCTCAAATCAATGTTGGTAATTTTTACATTATCATTAGAATTTAACCAAGATTTAAACCTCTTGTAAACCATGATTTTTAGTTCACTAAAAAAAAAAACACTCTAATAAACTCACGTCTGCACCAAAAGCTCTACTGTAAAATCGCCCTGAGCCCTTTGTCTGTTTGACATGAGCTAAAGCTCTCACTAGGACAGCTCACTCTGTAGACCACATCATTCTCCCACTCGCCTGGCATTATGAAAGAAACCTTGTGCATGATTGACAGATTAGATGTGATTTACAGTGATCAGAGTGCATTCTGACAGCATCCGAGCTCTCCGGCTTCACGCCAAACATGAAGGGCCAGTGATTTATCCGATTTCCCATTCAACTATTGATCCAGGCCGATAACCAATGTTTCGCTATCGCATGTCAACAAGCTCATGTCAAATTAAGAAAACATTCACGTTCAGCCTCACCTATTACAATCTGAACATTATTACATGCCTGAGACCGATTAGAGACAATAAATAATTTCTATAGCAGCACTTGTACACATGTGTCAGGTAGATAAGGGCCTGTAATTATAAACCGGCCAAAACAAACAAACAACAGTTTGATTGTTCTCCATCCAGACAACCATTTCTCCCTTTAGAGAGCTGCGGTTAATGTGCCAGACAGGGTTCGCTTGTAGAACAGAGCCATAGCGTGTAGTTATCTTTCAACAAAAGCCCAGCAACCGGTTTTGACAGACATGGATTTTAAAGGCTCCGCTCTCTCATTATCTCTCTCAACTTGTTGTTTGATTGCCATGAAACACTTCTCCTTGGGACCGTAACCTTGCTTCAAAACACTCCACATGAACACAAACAGGCTCCTCCAGTGGGCCGTATAGCCTCCAGATCTCCTTTGTGGTGTACTGGAGCATCTCTTCATCATGTTCTTGCAGTGCTGTCGGTGTGCTCGTAATGAATAATGAGAGCTGAGAGAGAAGTGCGGCGGCTTCCTCGCTGAAATAACAGGCCACAATTGATCAGAGCTGCTCCTTTTGGCCTGGAGAGGAACAGAAAGCTGGGAGGGTCCAGAAAGGATTGAGAGGGGAGGGAAGATGGAGTAATTTCCTCCACAAACAGAAATGGCTTGGAGAATCAGGAAATGAGGGGGGCTTGTTTTTGGCGAGATTTGGAAAAAAAACTCACACAATCGGAGATGAAAGAGCAGCTCAAGGTAGAAATAATTATCTACGGGTCCATCTCCAGCCAGAACAGCAGGGTGGGCCGTGCTTTATGTTTCCAAATGGTGGGCTTTATTCTCACCAAAAGAGCTCACAATTACACAAAGGCGTAGCTTCAAATCAAGGGCGTAGAGAGGGGGCTTACGTGTGCTGATAGCTCTCTTTCTCTCTGGTAAGAGTTTTCCGCCCACTTAAATGTCCCATGGTGCATATGCAATTTGCTACAGGGTGGTGGTGGATCATCAAAGTGCGGAGACAGTTCTGAGTTTCACACTCCTTCTTGATGCCTGTCAGAGAAAATAAGCCTCAGTTCATTTTGGTGAGAACGTTAAAGCTCTCTTCGGCTTATCAAATGGATTGTAGGTTATGAAATTCTCATAACTTTCCTCATTCATACCAAAAGACTGTAGTGTTTTATTCAGAAGAAGAACGGAGAAAACCAAGAAAGGGATGCTTGATCCAATTAATCTGTCCATTCATAAGTTCCATTTAGTCAATTCCTCATGAATCTTTTCTGTGAGCGGAGCAGGGTTATCGTATGATCCACACCCAAAATGGCTCGTTGTCTTGCGGCCAGAGTCATGGAAGGACACGGCCTTGGCCTCCTAATGCTGAGAGGTCTGTCACTGGACATATGGCTCGAGCTGAAGACCCAAGCCATTTCCTCTAGCCAAGTCAGAAGCGGAGTGTTGCTGGGCAGGTCTCAGGCCACAGAAGGGCATTGTTTCTATTTGGGTCGTTGCCGTTTAGGCTGAGCCCTATGAAAGTTTCCTTGAAGTCAGCCAGATCTGATGCAAAGCTGAGGATAAACAGATTAACCAAGTCAGAATAAAACTGTTTGTCTACTGTACATGTACAGGTATGATCAGTCTTTTTCTTGGGCTACAATCGATTGTGCAAGGAGTCATTATGTTGCTATTTGAAAAAGACCTGTCAAGTTAAAAAAAGCAGGATGAAAGTACTTTCCCTGAACTTCCTTAAACTTTTCAATTGTTGTCTAGAATGTTTTCCTGGAAACATACATGGCACAATATAATAGGCAGTGGAATGGGGGACAACACAATGCTCTGAGACATCATTTTAAAAGCTGAATTGCTTAACTTAAATATAGCATTATTAGAATTAGGGCTGTGCGATAACACGATATTTGATCGTGGACGATCAAAATTACTGCACGATCCACTTTTTCGGAAGAATCGTTGCATCGCCATGTAAAGTGCACAACACGTCATATCCTTTGCAGTTCGATAGACAGAGTCGGTGACAATGGAGGGAAACACGGAGTTGGTTCCTAAAAAAAATTCAACTTCTGTAATATGGAAATGGTTCGGATTTTTGCTAACAGACACAGCGCAAACAAGTTATTTGCAAATGTTGTAATGATAAGATTCGCACGACGGATAGCAACACAATGAACCTTTTTAACCACCTCAAGAGAAAGCACCCGAAAGAATATGCGGAGAGTCAAATTTTAAAAGGACCCCACGCGAGTACATCACCAGGTACAACCAAGCAGCCAGAAACGACAAGGCTTAAACAAACAACTCTAACGAAAGAAACATATCACAAAGGAACTCCGTATGAGAGAACGAGCAAGCGCTAGAAAGACGTAACATCTTGTAACAACCGTGACATTTTGCCTGACCAAAGACATGATTCCTACAAAGACTGTGGAAAATGATGGCTTTAAAAGATTGTTCAAAGTCGTAGATCCACGTTACGAAATACCCAGCCGCAAATATTTTTCCTCCACTGCCATTCCACAGCTTTATTCAGAGTGCCGCAGCAAGATTCAAAATAAAATTCAAAACGTAAAGTTTTTCGCTACAACGGCTGATTTAACAAAAATCTATGGTACTTAACAGAGTACAAAAGGTAGTTTACTGTTTGTATGTTTATTTTTCTTTTCTAAGCCAATGTTTATTTTGGGAGTTATGCTAAAGTCTGTGCACTTGCATTGACAGTTATATTTTTATTTAAACTTTATTTAACTTTGTAAAAAAATAAGCCATTTACATTTTTGAAGGTGTTGCTGAGGATCTATGTCTAATAAGCTGATTTGTTAGACTTGTTAAACTAAGATTTGTTAGATTTGTTAAACAAATGTTCATTTTGATGGTACAGTAATTGTAATGCAAGTCTTGTTGAATGTTCTATCTTGGCAGAATAGCACTTGCATTAAATCTTCACTTGATTAAAATATTCTTATACATACATGCTAAGAGTATATTTTTATATGGGGACTGTTGACTCGGAGAACTTCCATTTAAACTGATAGAGAAGCAGGGTTCAAACTAATCAGTGTTTAATAACAGCAGGCACAGAAGACACACAGCAGCTTCACTTAGTATCGACGCACATACATACTGAATGACTGTGTGACAGAGTGAGAGCGAGGTAGAGGGGGAGGAGCTACACAGAACAATACAGATCCCATATACGCACTGTCATAAGGATCAATGCACTACAGGGACATTAGTTTGGTTGTATTGTACCTTTGTAATTTGCTAAATATTCTTAAAAAACCAACTTAAAAAAAAATAAAATAAAAAAAAAATAAAAAATAAATCGGGATAAAAATCGTGAATCGTGATTTCCCCAGAAAAAATCGGGATATGATATTTTTTACATATCGCCCACCCCTAATTAGAATGCTGTGTCATAGTACAAAAGATGAGAAACTTGAGTGTAATGTTCAAACATTAACATCAAACTGTTTTCATTAAACAACAATGGAGAAGCAGCATTTAAATAAGTTAAAATACAATAAAATATATAATAAAATTGTAAGTAATTTAGTTTTCATTTTAATGTTTTTTATTTTTATTTTACATTCTTCAGGAAGCAAAACCAAACTTTTTGACTTAATGCCTTCCTTCAATGTGTAAAATGCACCAAAATTAAGCAGTGCATCAGAACCATGCAAACCAAACTATTGAAGTAGTAACTGTGAAATGGTAAAGTGCATTTTCTGAAAACACACTTAGCATGTTTGAAAGGAAGCACTTTTTTTATTTATATTTCGATGTAATGGACATCTTTCTTGAAATGTGTTTAGTATCTTCAGTGATTAATACATTTGCTGAACTCAATTTAATGTGTTATACATAAGGGGATTTATGTGCTTGGAAAACACGCTGTATCTTTCATTCATTCATTCGTTCATTCATTTTCTACCGCTTTTCCGGCACCAGATCACGGGGCAGCAATCTTAGGAGAGAACCCCGGTAAATCAATCAACTGGTATCTTTCAGAACTGTTGAAACCATGCAGCCTTTGCCTCATTTACATATCAGTGATTCTTATTCAGTAAGTAAAAGTAGTAAGATTATGTAGTGAAGGTACCGCTTGTGTTGTTCATGGACATGTGTGCAGCACATGCTGATGTTATATTTATGTTCAAAGCATCCTAATGCTGAAAAAAGTGCCTGAGGTTTATTTTTGACAATCTCCAAAATCATTTCAACCCTGCCTTAATAGTTCGTGGGGCACATTTCAGCGTGGGATGTTTAGCGAACCTGTCAATGTAAAGTGCAGGCTGAGCAAAGCAAAGAGGTTGTTGTTGAAGGATGGTGCACTGCAAACTATATTTGGACAATGTTTGAAATAGGGCAAAACACTGTGGCTCACTGTATATGACAAGAAGCTGTTTAAGTGCAGTCTAGGGTATCTGGTGAAAATATTGTAACTTTCATTAATTTTCACAATCTATCACATAAAATCATCAGTATAATATGCTTTAATACAACAGTGAAACATATAAACAAATCAGTAACTGAGAAAAGAAGAGAAATTAGGAAAAAAAATTCATATATCCATAAAAACATATGATATGACTCACATATTTATGAGTAAAATATGTATCATATTGTTTTACTAATAGTATTTATATGTTGGGTGGCATAGTGGCTCAGTGGTTAGCACTGTCGCCTTAAAGCAAGAAGGATGCTGGTTCGAGTTGGCATTTCTGTGTGGAGTTTGCATGCTCTCCCTGTGTTTGCGTGGGTTTCCCCTACAGTCTTTAGACGTGCACTATAGATGAATTGAATAAACTGTGTGTGAATGAGAGTGTATGGATGTTTTCCAGTACTGGGTTGCGGCTGGAACGGCATCTGCTGCGTAAAACATATGCTGGTATAATTGGTGGTTCATTCCACTGTGGCGATCCATGATAAATAAGGAATAAGCCAAAGGAAAATGAATGAATGAATTAATATTTCTATGTTTACATGTGGACATCTGGTCAGAACAAACCCGTATTTTTTGTTTCAGGTCTGTTTGCAGTAGAATGAACTTGAATGCATTTTGTCATCTCCGATAAAGCAATAGCACTGACTCTTTGAATTCTTTAAATAATAAGTATCTGTCATATTTGACAGAGAGATTGATTTTTCATTAGACCAATATTGTATAGAACAAGCTGTCAAAACAAAACATGAGGTATTGAGGGAATGTACAGTTGATTTTGTCTATAGAAGCAGTTTAGATTATGACCATGCCGCATTTTAAGGGTTTACCGCTGCTTGACTGGATAAGAGTGACAAATGGTATGCAATATCCCTAAAGACATTAACAGTAATGGCCTTATTCATTGTAAACCATTGAAATTACAATGTGCTTCAGGCCTCTCTCTCTCTCTTTCTGTCTCTATCTCTCTCTCTTTCTCATTCTTCAGTCCTTTTGCTTTCAATTTCACCATTCTCTTTCTCTCATCTTTTACTCTACCATAGTAACCAGTTATTTTTCCTGAATCCCAAATTGCATCAGTTGCATCACTGGCATCACATTACATGCATGTAGCAGACTAGAATTTTAGTCATAAATTGAGTTTCTCTAACACCAGAGTTGCATAGTTTTGCCTGAAGCAGTGTGTTATTGCTTTCTTTTCACTAGCCCCTTGTGTTGACATCATATTGACAAGATTTTACGATGTCACATTAAAAAGACTTTCAAAAGTGCACACTTGGATAATGCTCGACTATGATAGCAGGTTTGGCATGCTGTCTCGTGAGAGAACCCTGAGCTCAGAGATAGATTAGCCCAAGGGTTCCGCCTGGTCAATGAGCAATAGGAGGGATAAGAGATCAGGTGTTTCTCGAGTGTACTTATGTACATGTTTTTAGACTGTGGGAGGAAACCGGAGGACCCAGAGAAAACCCAAGCAAACACAGGCAGAACATGCAAACTCCACGCAGGGAGTGCCAACTGGCTCAATTACAACTTGAACCTGTGGCCTTCTTGCTGCGAGGCAGCAGTGCTAACCACTGAGCCACCGTGTTGCCCGGTCATGAAAGAGGGGGAGGGAGAAGGGAAGGATGGGGGGGGGGGTCCAAAAACGAAGATAAGGAATGAAGTTTAGGCAGGATATTTATAGTAGTTTTAGAATGATCTGATAGGCTAGCTAATGATTAGCAATGAGGATCAGCTGTAGTCAATCGTATCATGTGCTCCTCTTGAAATTAGTTTGTGTAACTTCACTTAAAGCATTCAGACACACGAAAATGTACCGTATGTAACTAATAAAGATTAATTTTATTGGATTATTTAAATGAAGAAGACAATGCAGTGTTATGCATTTATGTTCTGTATCACATTGATATGTTCTGTTAAGAAATTACAGTACAAACTAGGACTGCACAATATATCGTTTCAGCATCGATATCAAAATTTGAGATATTTTCAAGAGTTCACACTTAGATATTGCTTAATAATATTAACTAGTTTGGCATGCTATCCTGGGACAGAACCCCAAGCTCGAAGATAGTTGAGCCCAGGGCTCCAGTCTGGTCAAAAAGCATGTAAGGGGGTACAAGATTAAGTAGTTCTCAAGAGCTCTCCCTGGTATAAGAGGAAAGGTGGAGATGGGTGGATGGGGGGATTCTTCGGAAAACAAAGATAAGAGAGTAATTTTAAACAGGCTACTTAAAGTGAGTTTTTATTAATCTGATTGGCTTACTAATGATTGCAAATGGGAGACCAGCCTTGATCAATCAAATCATGTGCTCCTCTCGAAATTAGTTTGTGAAACTTCACTTAAAGCATTCAGACACACGAAAATGTACCGTATGTAACTAAGAAAGATACATTTTATTGGATTATTCAAATGACGAAGACAATGCAGTGTTATTTTACTTTTAATTGTTCAATTAATTTACCTGAATGCTGCTAGACTTCCTAAAAAACCCACAAATTTGACTTATTTCACCTAATATTTGCTGCATTGTGTTTATTTATGACTGTAGTTTGTTTAAATTATATAATAAATTATATAAAAATATATTTATATAAATTTATATATAGACCTATACATGATTCACTCCCCTAAAATAATCATCCTGATCAATTGATATGAATGACTTTCAAATTAAGAGTTAAGTCATCTGGTGAAATTGTATTTGTATTGCAATATATATCGCAGAGAAATAATTATCGCTATGTCAGATTATTCCAACATCGTGCAGCCTTAGTACAAACAGTAAAAAAATAGATGTCCAGTCTCCTGCACATACACTAAGGTGTAGCCAATAAATGATAATATATTTGTAATCAAAACTGTAGCCATAGTTTAGATCAGAAGATCCCCCTAGAGTACAGTTGTATTGACAACATGGCTAAGTAGTTTGACTGTCTTATCCATACACAATAGACTTGCAAGGACTTGTCATTCTGATGGCACTGACATGTTCGTTGGCAAAGACATTTTGTTTTGAGAGATCAACAAAGGATTTTGAGCAAGAGACTGGCTTTTGTGGGTAATGCATGGTGTTTTGCTATTTGTACTCATAGTTTTAGGAATTGCATTTAATGATTTGCAAATTTAAATGCTGGTCTGAGATATCTACCAAAGCGACAGATTAAAAACTCATTTGATCAGAAGTCAACAATGAAATTTGTGTGGTATACTTGCAAAGGGGACTGTCAAAAATCTCTGCGCAATTCCACAGCCTATTTGTATATCTGAAGGTGATCTCAGTTTACCCACAAGCCCCCGCTGACCCTTAACACGCCTTGCTTTCTGAGTGAAATTAGCACCACAAACAGTTCCAGGCTTCATGTAAACACATCTGCAGCCACTTGAGTTGTCTGGTTGGCCTCTAATGAAGCACTGGCACTGGAAATTTTCCTTCCATGTTCCTCTCTTTACCTTCTCTCTCTCTCTTTCACCTTGTGATGGGTTGCCTGGGAGAGGAGGGTTAACTAAGCAATGCCATCTGGCCTGCAAAACAGGCGCCCGCTGTTCATGTCTTCACCTGCAAACACCTGCCAAGCCTGTGAAGTCTGCATCACCTTGATGATACACGGCCCCAATGGCTGTTTGTCTGCCTTATGTGACCCACCGACAGTCTGCATGGGTAATGAAGCGAGTGGGACATCGCTGATAACAGTGCGGCTGACTCTATACTCAACCCTGTCTCAAATATGGTGTTTTTCAGCGTGATACGTTTGCCCTCTAGTACTTTGTGTATGCCTTGCATTGTCCAGCATTGGTTTTATCAGTACAAATCTGCACCGTCTAGGTCTGATTGTTTTAGAAATGGTCTGTGCATGTCTCGGCTGACCTCTTGTGAACCGTCTGAGAGGGAATTCTTTCTTCTTTTTTTTTTCAGTAAATGTAATGGAACTTTAGGTTTGCGCTTGGCTTTGGTCTGCCAGGTGAGAATCCCCTCGGAGCATTACAAGGCTGACAAATGAATCTGTGCAGCCTACACGTCTGAATTCTGAGCCCCCCTGATGAAATGAGTGAGAACAATTAGTCAGATATTGTATAAGGAGTGCACTTTAAATAAAGGAAAAAATTTCTTTTATAAAAATTCAGGTAACAAAAAGAGAAGAAAGAGTTCTGACTCTGTCTAGACTGACTGATATACAAACAGAAATAGGACAGACATACAGTTGATAGTTTATTTATATAGCACATTTCAAACACTGGAAAAGATGGTAATTCAAAATGCTTTACATAAACATGAATAAAAGAGAGGAGAATAAGAAAACAAAAACTAACAAAAGTGATTAAAAACAGATTAAAATGTGTTAAACAGGTTATAAACGAATGAAAAAGAAAAAAAAACAATAGTGCGATCTGTCAGACTTAGCACAGTGCTCATTCAGTAAAGGCACAGTTAAACAAATGTGTTTTAAGTTTCGATTTGAATTTGCGGTATGTTGGAGCTCATCTGATCATTTCTGGAAGCTGATTCTAGCAGCGGGGGCATGGTGGCTGAAGGCTGATTCACCTTGCTTAGACTGAACCCTTGGAATGTCTAGTTTAATGGCCACATTTATAATAGCAGTGTAAACAGCCATGCAAAAAAATCTGATCTGATAAAAAAAATCAGATTTGAGCACTAAGCCTCGGTGTGAACATAGCCTTTGATCATAAAGATCTGAGTGATCTGTTTGGTTTGTATTCAGTGAGCATATCTGTATTCAGTGAGGTCCTAGGCAATTTAGTGCTTTATAGACAAGTAACAATTTATTCCTAATGTGATTAGGAGCCAGTGCAAAGACCTGAGGACAGGTGTGATGTGCTCTGATTTTCTGGTTCTGGTCAGAATACTGGCAGCAGCGTTCTGGATGAGCTGCAACTGTCTGACTGTCTTTTTGGGAAGGCCAGTGAGGAGTCCATTACAGTAATCAACACTGCTGGTAATAAAAGTATGAACAAGTTTCTCTAAGTCCTCACTGGATACAAAGCATCTAATTCTTGCAATGTTTTTGAGACTCTTATCTGACTCCAGAATCACACTAAGATTCTTGACCTCATTTTTTGTTGTTGTTTGACCCTTAGAGCCAAGGTACGCATTCACCTTGAGAACCTCATCTCTGTTCCCAAATGCAATTACTTCAGTTTTCTCTTTGTTTAACTGAAGACAGTTTTGGCACATCCAACTGTTCATTTCATCAATGCATTGGCAGAGGGTATCAATGGAGCTGAAGTCATTAGGCAGTAAGGCTAAGTAGATCTGAGTGTCATTACCATACAGTAGCTGCGGTAGAAGATTTGGCTCTTTCTCATTATTTGGCACAGTGAGACTTATATAGGTTGAACAGGAATGGTGCCAGAAATGAACCTTGTGAGACTCCACATGTCATGGTTGTCCACCTTGACCTATGGTCACCTACTGACACAGTAACCTCTCGCTTCAAGGTAAGATCTGAACCATTTGAGGACTGTCCCAGACAGCCCAACTCAGTTTTCCAACCTATCCAGATGTATGCTGTGATTGATAGTGTCAAATGCAGCACTTAGATCAAGCAATACCAGCACTGTTAACAAATGTAGTTTTAAGAGTTTGGAAAAGATAGAAAGAAGGATGGATGGATGGATGGATGGATGGATGGATGGATGGATGGATGGATGGATAGATAGATAAATAGATAGATAGATAGATAGATAGATAGATAGATAGATAGATAGATAGATAGATAGATAGATAGATAAGAAAATAAGCAGGATAAGATAAAAGCTGGATGAGTGGAGAGGACGAAAGGGGAAAAAATGAGAGAAGATGCATGTCATTTATTCATTGCATTTCTGAACAGTGGTTACGCTGAATAAAAAGAGAAACAGCTTCCCCACACAGGAAAGGCTCGGAACGCCAGGAGGGGAACATTTAAGTATGAGTAAGTGTGTACTGTGTGCATGGGTGTCTGCAGGCATTAGCTTTGAATGCAGCCCACTCAGCATTTCTTTATCTAACTTTATAATCAGCCCCAAATGGGCCTTAAGATATTCTGTTGAGACCTCTGTCTGTATGTTTCCTATGAATCTAAGTAAAATAATGCATCACCAAAATAAATTTGATGTGTATAGAGGTCAGTCAAATAAAATTTGTTTAAAAATGTATGGACTTTATTTATATATGTATTTATAGAAAAATCTAAATATAAAAATCAAATATAAATTAAGAGATACTGATCTAATGATTCGTTTTATGATCATAAGCTAGTTGACCCAAGCAAAATTCATTTAGCATTTAGCTTTAATTCTAAGCTGCCCAGAATGAGTCATCCTGAAATTTAATATGGAGTCAGCGAACATTTGGTTTGGAGCATTTGCTTGGTCCAGTGTGAGACTGCAGTTTGTAATGTGATTGAATATATTGTGACTGCTGTCAGACACTGGGTGTCAGGCAAACTGAGATGACTCATTGTGTCTGTAGGTTAAAAAGAGATTCATCGACAGCTCTGAACTTCCTCTGTTTCGGAAACCAATGTTTTGTTTCTGCAGTAAGTCTATCATTTAGCATAAAATCTTTTTTTTTCTCTAGATTTGCATGATTTTAGATAAATTGAGAAACTGAAATTTTGTATGAATTTGTACAATTTCACCAAAACGTTTAGTTTTTAAAAGAAGGCGTACCCTCTAATCCCAGCCTTAAACCCAATTGTTATTGGGGGATGAGCAAAACTGAAATGTTCAAATGAGATCGTACTAATAATTTTATCCACCAAATTAAAAAGTGACACATTTCATTGATTGTTTAATAGAGGTCATGATTCTTACCAGACAACTGAAACGAGATTTATATTAGACAGATTTATTTGCTGTATTCTTTTAAAAAACACTTTTTATTCATTCATTTATTTATTTACTTCTAAATTCTACTTTATTAATTTTAAGTTGTCTGAATTCATAATTTAATGACTTAATCAAAACATTGGTTTCATCACTGGATGAATCATCATTTTTGAATGAATCTCTTGAACAAATGGTGCATTTAGAGTTTGTTTTAAATCTGTTTGTATGTAATGCTGGCAGCTCCATAATAGCTCCATTTTGATTTATATTTAAACTAAGGCTGACACAGTGTCAGATTTATCTGAATATGCTTGATGTGGCCAAAAAACACATTGTGACATCTATAGAAGTGCTATTAGCCAATTTATTATTATTTTTTGATTACTATTTATTTATTTTTTCCAATGTTCTGTTATAGGGCGTCACAATGGCTAAGTGGTTAGCACTGTCAGCTCAGAGCAAGAAGGTTGCTGGATTGAGTCCTGGCTGAGTCAGTTGCCATTTCTGTGTGGCGTTTACATGTTCTCCTCGTGTTGGCATGGGTTTCCCCCAGGCGCTCCGGTTTCCCCCAGAGTCCAAAGACATGAGCTATAGGTTAATTGAATTAACTAAATTGGCCGTGGTGTATGTGCGTGCATGAGTTTATATGGATGTTTCCTAGTACTGGGTTGCAGCTGGAAGGGCATCCGCTGTGTAAAATATATACTGGATAAGTTGGCAGTTCATTCCACTGTGGTGACCCTTGATGAAAAAAGGGACTAAGCCGAAGAAAAATGAATGAATGACTAATAATTTAATCCACTAAATTAAGAAGTGACAAATTTCATTGGGATTAGTAGAATAGAGGTCATGATTGTTAATAGACAACAGAAACAAGGTTTATTCAGACAGTTTTATTTGCTGTATTCTTTAAAAAAACAGCTTTTATTTATTCATCTATTTATTTATTTGATTAATTGTACTATATTAATTTTAAGTTGTGTGAATTCATGATTTAATCCAAACATTGGTTTCATTACTGAATGAATCAGCATTTTTGAATGAGTTTCTTGAACCAACGGTGCATTGAGAATTTGTTTTAAATTTGTTTGTATCTAAAGCTAGCAGCTGTGTGATGACTTCATTTTGTTTGTTTATATTTAAACTAAGGCTGTCACAGTATCAGATTTTTCTGAATATGCTTGTTCTGGCCAAAAAACTAAGCAAAACTATACTGTAACATCTATAGAAATGCTATCAGCCAATTTTTTTATTTGATGATTATTTATTTATTTGTCCAGTAATGTGTTACAGCTGAATACAAAAGTAATGTCATGATAATTGTCTATCCCTTATATCACAACAGTCCTAATATGAATCATACATTTTTATCCCATTACTCCTATTCGTCTTTACAAAGAAATAGCAGTGTTATATGGTTTAAAAGACTGATGACAGAAGCTGTTTCATAACTATACATGACAATTGTCATCTCTGGGACTTTGGCAGCACAAACACAGATCTTAACATTCACTGTGATCAAACTTATCAGAGGTTTAATAGGCAGAGAACAATCATTGCCATGTAGGATTAAACCATTTCAATGTTTGAATTAAGCTTTTTCTTAAAACAAAAAACACAACAAATATCTTTTATTCTTGCTGACTAAACTAGATCTACATTATTCAGTCTGTTAGCTTTGTTTTTCTGCTACAGTAAGGTTCAGAACTACAAAAAAACAAAAACAAAGGTCAGAGTAAAAAGCGTGTTTCATTGACCTCTCATGCATCAGATTCACTCATAAGCTTTGAACCATGAGAAATCAATAGGTTGGCATTTGTGATCATTGCTCCTTCCGGGTAATGTCTGCATTGGATGTTTTGAAAGACCTGACCTCTCATAGCGCTTAACTTTAGCATATACTGTATAAACGGACAGATTTCTCTTTGCAGTGAATTACAAAGCAGCAGATCAAGCCCTTGAGATCTCAGAGGGCATGGCTTCGTGACATCTTCATCAGAAGCCACAAGCTCATACTGAACCGGCAGAAAGAAAAAGTCAGATGTGGGAAACAGGAGTCTAGAGAGAGATTTTAGCGAGGAACAAAAGCAGGGTATTTGACGGTAAAAGCAAGTGTTCCCTCTGCATGTAAGGAAGGCTGTGCTGCTGCTCTTTTGTAGCGTATACACTCAACGGTTTTTAATGTGGAGGATCATGAACAGCCACCCTCTGCTTCTTTTTCTTTGTCAACCTTTCATATTTTACGATAATGAAAGTGACTGTACATTATCCCACTAGTTGTTCTGTTCCCTGCATGGGAGGAAAGGGAATAAATGGGATGGAATATACATATTGGTTGAAACTGTTTGTTATAGAATACTGTTTGTGAGAAATAAAAATTATTTAAGAGACATGAAACTATAAGGGATTGGTTGCAGGGCAACAGTCAAATGTGTTGGACTTTTGGAAATGTAAAATTTCAGGATTCACAGATATTAACATTTTGGCCATTATCAACCAAAGACGTGTCTTCAGAATTTCATGTTTGGTGAAATTTACTATATCGATTTCTGAATGAAAATCTTTTATTTACACATTAAAACCATATTTACACATTTATTATTATTACTAATTAATAACCAATTTAGCATCTGTGGGATCACAACATTATAGTGTATTTTTTGTCATAAAGTTGTTGTAGTTTCTGTTAACAATAGAGTAAATTGCTTTTTTTTTGTTGTATTACCATATGTTTGAGAAATAACAATAATAATAGCTTACTTGTATTAATCTTTGTTTTACATCTACAGAATCGTGAGAAAATCGTGATCTTTATTTTAAGCAAAAAAAATCGTGATCTTCATTTTAGCCAGAATCGTGCAGCTCTAGTATATACACTGTAAAAAGTGATTCGTTACTTTACAATAAAAATATGAGTAAAGCTATTTCCTTAAAAGTAATAAATTGACGTTAATGAGTAAATAATGAGTAAATACGTTACTTCTAACTGTTAAGTTAAATTAATGTAATTTTTTCTAGTTATGCACATAGTTCGTTTATTACATTTTAAGGAAACGGGTTTGCTTGTGTTTTTTTTTTTTCAAGTAATCAAGTAATTGCTTATTACAGTGTATAAATGAGCCTTAAATTAACATTGACAATAATTGTCTTGCAACATTATAATGCTTTAATGTTATGATTTTAAAATTGCCTAAAGATTACATTCAACAGTTTTGTTAAATCAGTAAAAAAAAACTTTAAATGAGTGCTAGATGACTGCAACTGTAATCTAAAATAAATCCAGTTAAATGTATCATACTACCTTGTTAAATCTGATATAAAAACGTGTTACATAGTATTGTAGCAGATGTAAAAAGATGCATTCCACTGCATTTATTGTAGCTAATTATTTCTGCACCTCATTATCAGCTCCAGTGAGTTGTCGCATGGATCCTAATGCATGTGTGATGTTTAAAGTGGTCTAGAACGTGTGTTTGCTGACCACCAACATCTGCACAACCATCTGTACTGCTACAAACATGAGATTGATAACAGCGAACAGAGAACAGGAGTGACACAACTGCTCGCATCACATGATTCAAACACATCTTTTCCAGTTCAAGTGACATGACGATGCTGTGATGCTAAATCTGTCTGTATATCGCATGTTCTGGCTGTAGCTCAAAATCTTGTGGTTTCATACTCTGTGGTTATTGCATTATATGCTCGGAGGATTCCTAGCTCTCATTAGTCGATCTGTAGGAAAAAAAAAAACATGTAGCGAAAATCTCATGCATGCATAAACGTAACTCCCGAAACAAATGAGCTTTTGCGCCGTATTACACTGGTGACTCTATAAAATATTTACAGACCTGAAATGTTGTTTGTTTCACTCGCTGTGTGTCAACGTATGGAGCCCAGAGGAGACGTGTGTTTTATTAAAAACAGAACTACATGACGCACCTCGAAATATTGAGGAATATATAATTAAATGTTATTTACAAAGTCTCAGTATGTAGAGGAGCATTGCAAATCCCCCCCTCCTGCGAGTGTATTATGAAAAATTCAATTATACTCACTACTCCTCAGAGCTTGAAATGAAAAAGAAGAAAGTATGAAGCACTAAAACCTGATGACAAAAGTTCATCTCACCTAATCACTTAATCGGCCGCATCTACTTTATTCATTTAGAACTAAGCCTCAAGACTTGCTAATTAACATGAATCTCATATGTTACCTTATTTGCAGCTTGTCTGTCCCGTCTTGGGAAGCATAAAAAGAACAGCAGAGAGATAAGCACCAAATTGGTGGGTTTCTCGGGCCGTGTGGAACAGTAATTGGCTTGAATGTCCCAATGCTGCAATCAGACAAATGGACTTTAAAACTAGATGCCCTTCAAAACTAAGTGGAAACTGAGCTCTTGAGAGCAGTGGTCAAAACAAAGGCTTACATAATTAGCCATTTACCAACATTACTCGGCTTTAGAGATGGGAATTGTGTTGGCTGCGTACTGTTCATACACAATGGGTGTTCTGTAAAGCAGCGAGAAATCGAAAGACGAGTTATAAGGTATAGCTTCACTAGTGTAGACGCTTTATCTGTATGCAGTAAGTCCACTCTTATTCATTTATAATTAATACGATTTGCAAATCCAATAAGTGATAATAAATGGATGAAAATAAAACATAAGGAGCATGAGCAGGGTTATGTTGTCTTTAATTTCTTTTGGAGATTTTGTGTAGTGCTTATGTTTACACCAAAGACGTGATCAGCCGTCTCTTGGGAAGAGCAGAGCCGTTCTCATCAGAGCACTTCTAATCCAAAGTCTAATGGCTTTGTACGAAATCAATTAAGCGTGGGTCAGTGTAATTTCAGATTCAGCTGGCACCACAGTGAACTGAAACTTGCCTCATTAATTGAAAATTAACTGCTATTTTTCAGTTGTGCTATGATTTTAAGAGCTCATGAATAAAACTGACCGACAATTAAAGCAAATAATGTCTTCGCTGCACCTATTTATTTTGATGTCTGTCTATGTCGCCAATTTGTTCTAGAATAAATAGCAATCATCCATCCATCCATCCATCCATCCATCCATCCATCCATCCATTCTTCAATTAACAAGATCCAAGTGCATAAAGGGCCAGTGTCCTACATGTTTTAGTTCCAACCCCAATTAAACACACCTGAACCAGCTAATCAAGCACTTTCTAGATATCCTAGAAACTTCTAGGCAGGCATGTTGAAGGAAGCTGGAGCTAAACTATGCAGGACACCGGCCCTCCAGTACAGACTTTGGGCACTCCTGCTTTATGGCCTTTTTGCACATACAGTACTGTATATAAAATGTCATCATTAGATATTTAGAAATCGTATACCCACTTAAATTGAAAAATGATAAAGATATTTTAGACATTTTAGGTTGTAACCTCGAAAAATACTTTAAAAAAAATTTGGTCCTAAATAAATAAAAATTGATTGCCATGATTTCTCTACATTTCATAACTTTCTGAATTTTCCTTTAAAATGTATAGTCTTTTGGGAATTTTACAACTGTACTTTTTCTTAGGGCTTGAATTTTGGTGTGAGATTGCGGGGATAACACATACTTTAAATAATTTAATTAATATCAAGCTAATGTCAATGAACATAGGAAATTTGAGTCCTCCCTGTGAGACTCAGGCAA
This sequence comes from Danio aesculapii, assembly GCF_903798145.1. Classification (NCBI taxonomy): domain Eukaryota; kingdom Metazoa; phylum Chordata; class Actinopteri; order Cypriniformes; family Danionidae; genus Danio; species Danio aesculapii. The sequence goes on along the minus strand of NC_079451.1, from coordinate 26,645,024 downwards.
TTCCCTCCTTCCCCTGCTTAAAAAAAGAAACAGACCCTCTTTCTAATTATTAATCTAGTCAGTACAGAGATTTATAAATCACTGGTTTTATAATAATTACACAAAATTCTTAGGCCAAGTTTGCAAAAGTACATATTTTTTTATAATGTCAGGTATTTAACAAATGGTTTGGTTGACAGCAGTGATTTTAGAGGCAAAGTTGTTCAAATTGAAGAGATGAATATTTTGTGTATGCATGAAACATTGTGTGATACACAAGGAATGAAACATGCTAATTAAATTAGCCCTAGTTGATGTGATTTCAATGTGAAGCACATAGTAAAAGTTTTACACACGTCTCACATAAGTGCCACAGAAGCAATATCCTAATGTATTACATGAGGGTGGAGGTAAACTGTTTTGTAGTCTTTGTAATAACATAATGAATCACAAAAGAAAGTCTGCTTATGATTACCATCTCGGCGTGAGCAAACAGCTGTGACAAACGGACCTGTGGAATCAAAGCAAACACAAGCAGTTACAGTCTGAGATACGGTATAAATGACTGCTTGAGGACATGAGCCAAAATCATTTGTTTTTTCAGTGATTTCTAAGAAGAACTTCTTTGAGTTTCCTAAAGACTATTTTAGTCTTACGTTTTTTTTAGCTTGAAGGACATTTTAATAATTTTTAATAACCTCTGCCACTATATATAGTAGTTTTTTATCTCTGTAAATAAGTTTGCTATTACACCTTCAAAGATTGTTAAATTTCACAGTTTGCATTACTAAAGCAAAAAGGGGACAAAGTAAACAACAAACTAACAAAAAAATTCTCAAAATTATGCCAAGGGGATAAAATACAATAGAATAAAAATATGAAACAAACTGTGCTTTAAGCATCTTCACTGTACACTCCAAAAAATATTTTTTTTACTTGTTCAAACTACTTATTTAAAATGAGCTGATACAAAAGAGTTCTTGAGATTTCACAACCTAATTTTTTATGTTCAATCCACATAAATTTGTTAAAAGTGTTAAGTTAACCTACTTGATTTGTGTTGGGACAAAATGGATGAATTGTGTGGAACTCTGCATTTTTTCAGTGTAAGAAAAAACTTGATTTGTTTCTTATTAAAGCTGCAAAAGCCCTTCAGTCAAGAACAGTGAGTGATTTTGTCCTTGTCTTTTGTTGTTTGATTAGTAATGATAAAAACAGTCGGCAGCAGGAATATAGCTTGCTGTTACTTTAAGAGCAATGCAGTCCTGATTTACATTTTATACTCCACTCTTTACAATTGTTTATTACATAACAAACAAGATATCAATGATCACTAAACACCATGTTTTGAGACATTTTTGCATGTATTTAACTATTAGGGCCTTTACCTTAGGTTGACTTTTAGATGTGTGTGATCTGCTCATCTTTGAGGCTAAGTGCATGCACACAACAGCATTCGTTCTCTATAACGCTTTTAAAAACATGTATGAATCAAATACACATCAATAAATGAAGCGCATCTCATGCTGAAAAAGTCACGTTACACTACATGAGTTTACTAATTTTGATGTGAAACTGAGCTTCGCAGGGGAACAAATACGTACTGCTGAAAAGGGGACAGCATATGACGCAATAATCGTTTTATCTTGATTCTATCCACCCATCCATCCATGCAACTGTCCCTGAAACATTAAATAGATAAATAAAAATAAATGATTGTTTGACAAAGCTTTGTTCAAAACTTTTTAATTATAGAATTTTTTGCAACATTTACATCTCAAACTAATTCTTGTCATTTTAAGCAAGATTTACATCTCAAACTAATTCTTGTCATTTGAGATTCCAGATGTATAAGGTGCTCTGGTTTACTAGTTAGATTAAATGCTGATATAGTCCTACACCTCAATTGAAACCAATTGTCCAATTACTTTTGGACCCTTAACAAGTGGGATGCACATATGCAAACTGTTGTAATTCCTCCATCGTTCACCAGATTTGGATGTAAAAACCCTCAAATTAAAGCTGACAGTCTGCAGTTAAAGCACATCTTTTTAATCTCAAATCCATTGTGTTGGTATTTAGAGCCAAAAATGCTAGAATTGAGTCGATGTCCAAATATGTATGGACCTAACTGTATATGTGTCTATGTATATGTATGAACTCTCAAAGAGGCACTGGTGGTGAAATAAGAGAATTCCTTGTATGGGGGAAGTGAATGCTGGGAGAGAGGATGTCATTGTTAAATGTTTTTATTGTCATTGCCCTTTATGGCCCAGTGACTTCATCTGAGCTTTATGGGTTAGGATGTAAGTCTTCAAAACTATGGTGGCAGGATCAGTCTCAGGTAGGGGAGGCACAGGAACTGCAACGAAGCTGAGATTCTCTACAGTAATCCTGTTCTTGGCAAGTGTCGTGCAGTGGATCTTAGAGGGCTTCTACAGGATGTTGACATCTTGAAGGTACAGCTTGTGAGACAGGGTGTGCTATCTTACATCTTCATCTATGAAGTTGATTTGAACCTGGATGTCAGCACATTTTTTAAATTTAGAATAAAACATTTTTTTTGGTAATTTTTTGATGGACAAATCAGCATAAGCACAAGCTTTTTCTCTCTCTCTGTGTACAGTTGGTCTGTTTTAAATTCATGCTATGTCTTCTACTTGGTAAATATTTAAAATTCAGCCTTGCTTATTTAAAACTTCATCAGGTACTAAATCATGAAAGATGATGCTTTTTTCCTGGAGGTTAACATAGGGTTATATATGCTGAATATATATTGTTGTGCTCTCCAGATATGTCATCATAAATAATTCTGTGCAAGGTAAGCCATCATTCCTGCATGACTTCCATCACCCATTCAGTTCCATATGGTTACTGCCGCATGCACTTATTGCGTTTTCTGATTTATATGTACACCGACTTGCACTCAATGCGCAAAAACCTCACAAGCACAGAAATCTGACACACTCTATCTATCCCAGTGCTCTTCTTCCAAGAGGTTGCTTTTGTTTAGGAAATGAATTTGAAATGTGACATGAATTTATTTGGCATCTGAATTGGTTGTGTGGTACTGTATGTGAAGAAACATGTTTGTCCTCATACACAAACACAGTGTTTGCACATTTCTATAGGTAATCTTCAAATTGGTGGAGGCAAATAAACAAAGTTGATATGAAAACTGAAAGGGTAATCGGCCATGGCAGAAATTCAAAGCTTTTAGGCATGCAGACCTGGTCAAGATCATCAGAATTGAGAAGAACTATGACCATGACATGTAGTTAGTGCGAGATTGGCTCTGAGTATTAGACACTGCTTGGATTTTCACATGCAACCATGTTTAGATTTTACAAAGGATTGTCCAAAACAGAGAAAATATCCTGTGACGGGCAGTTCAATGGGTGGAAATGCTTATTGGTGCCAGAGGCCAGTAAGAAGGGCAGACTGTTTTGAGCTGAAGAAAGGCAACAGTAACTAAAATATCCACTTCTTCTGGATATTTGTGGTCTGCAGAAGAGCATATCTGAACACAAAACATGATAGGAGCAAACTAATGCTACAACTCAAACAGACTGATAAACGCTAGAAAGTTTGCCTGGTCTGATTGGCATTGATTTTGCTTAAAACATTTAAATGGTTCAGTTAAAGATTTGGCAAAAACAACATGAAAACATAGATCTATCATGCATAATAATGAGATTTCAGGCTGCTTTTGGTGGTGTACTGTTCTGGGGGAGATTGTCTTGGCACACTTGGGGCTCCTTGATCTAAAATGTTTGTGGCCTGAAGTTAACGAAAATTATTTTTATTATTTATTTAATTTCCCATTAATTGTATTTTTCAACATATACCCCTACCCCAACCCTAAACCCAACTGTCACAGTACCGTAAAAACAGTAGTTGTACCGAGTATTATTTATGTTATCTATTAAATTACCCAATAAAGGTTATTTTTTAACATCTACCCTATACCCTAACCCTAAGCCCAATCGTCACAGTTCTGTAAAAATATTAAATATTGTTATACAGTGTCATAAAAAATGCTGCTATATTGATGTGCATATCGCACTTCCAGCCAGCTGTGTATAATATCTAGACTTTACCGAGACACGATCACGATTGTAGATTCTAATAATCCTGAGTCAATTCTCTAATATTCAGAATTGATTTTGTATTCAAATTAGATTGTGACTGTGTGTTCCTGCATTTACATGAGCTCTAAACATAAAAATAATAAGCGTTGATTGGCGCACATAAGGGGTGGCATGGTGGCTCAGTGGTTAGCACTGTCACCTCACAGCAAGAAGGTCACTGGTCCGAGTCCTGGATGGGCCAGTCGGCATTTCTGTGTGGAGCTTGCATGTTCTCTCAGTATTCGCATGAGTTTCCTCTAGGTGCTCCGGTTTCCCCCACAGTCCAAACACACGTGCTAAAGATGAATTGGATAAAACAAAACTGGCCGTAGTGTATGAGTGCGTGTGTGAATGTGAGAGTGTATGTGAGTTTACCAGTACTGGCTGCTGGAAGGGCATCCGTTGTGTAAAACATATGCTGGAATAATTGGTGGTTCATTCCGTTATGGTAACCCCTGATAAATAAGGGACTAAGCCGAAGGAAAATAAAGCAATAGCGCACATACCCATGCTTCCAAATTCACTTCATTTGGACCACTGGATAAACTCAAGAATTGTAGGTAAGGTGCGACACTGTGCTTCTTGTTCGTTGTGTGACAACAGTATTGAGACGCTGTTTAAATTTCTTCTACAAGTAAAAGTGAAATCTTGAGTTCTTAGCAGCCCCACGCTGGTTTAAGGATCAATAAGGAGCCCTACACGGTGGCATAAAGGTGATGCATGAACACTGACTACAGCAGAATCGTCACCAATACTGCCATTACAGATGAGTGTGTTGTGAATGAAACACAAATGAAGCATTAAGATTTGTAAAAGCTTGTTTTATTCTTTAAACTGAATACAAGTATCTTACAAAATGTCATCATAGTAAACGCAGAAAATGAATTAAAATTTTAAAAGAGAGATAATAATTTTGAATTCAGCTGTACACACACACACACACACACACACACACACACACACATATATATATATATATATATATATATATATATATATATATATATATATATACATACATACATACATAATATATGTATATATATATATATACATACATAATATATGTATATATGTATATATATATAGATATATATACATATACATAACATTTTCTTCTATAAACAAACTGACAAATTGCAATGCTCTCTCTCTCTCTCTCTCTCTCTCTCTCTCTCTCTTGATAAAGGTACTTCTTGTTCTTTATAATTGCTCTTCGTAATCTGGTGTTTTAGGATTCTGAGCTTGTTCTTTCTGAGCAATTCTTTAATAATTAATTTTTAAGATGGCAGTACTGTCATACAGAGATTTTAATCATTAAACAAAAGCAAAGAAATCCAGATTCTGATTAAAATGTAAAGCTGCAGAGATGTACACCAGAAGAAATAGGAAAATCAGAATCAGATCATGTCCTCCCCCGGATTGTGAAGATTCCCACCCCTAGTTTACTTGCTGACCATGCCCATCCCTTCTAGACCATATTCAACAAATTTTGTAATGGTAACAGCTTCTTAAATGATAGTGTATCTTAAATGATAGGGTTTCTTGAGCATGACATTCAGTTCACTATCATCAAACATGAAGCATTTTCTGATGTTTTGTATTTAACCATTAGGCTTTTTTTGGTCTACTCTCCTGAATTGACTTCACACACAAAACCCTTGACTTCAAAAAACGAATTTGTAAGCATGTGCATCTTGCAATTGGCGTGAAAACGCTGCATGCTGAACAGCACTAATTATCTCTACTGGTGTAACTACTTTCATTTGATAATTACTCATAAACTGCAGCACTCAAGTCAGAACAACTGATTTTTACTCACATTTGGATAAAAGTGCAGTAATGACTCACTGAACTCTTGGAGTGAGAGCAAGGAAGAGAGGATGGGGGTGGATATTTTTTTTTTTGTATATTTTCTGCCTTCTGTGCCAACTTTTCTTGTGCACAGTAACACTGCGATGCAACCATTCATATGGCTGCCAGTGTGAAGCAAAGGCCTTTATGGTACAGCTGGAGAGACAACCACGCTCACACATTTGGATTAGCACTAGCACGGATGCCCTGGAAAGATTTCAAAATGAGACAAAGTGCTTTTTATCCTCTCTCTCTTCTTTCCATTCATGCTTTTTTATTCTTTCTCATAATCATCAGCTAGATTGTGCTGATGTAACATTACGTAAAGCTCAGAAAAAGGGTCTCAACTCAATTTAACCCCACTGAATTTAACCCCACTTTGCCTGTGGGCTCTTGCTTACGTTTAATTACGTGTTTGGATTGGTTTAAGTGAAGCTGTCCATGATGGGATTAGCTTTCACACAACTGATGTTGGTGCATCACTGTCACGCCAGCCTCAGACAACACGTCCACAGTCCATTTGCTGAGCGCCTGATGCATACTGATCAATAAAGTGACAATCTAAATATAAGGCCTAATGCAGACCTATTGCTATTTGATATCTGCCACACAAACATAGTAGTATGTAGGCTAATATTGACTTAAGCTTTTTTATGATTTCATTTATTTATTTATTGCAGTCTGTTACTTATTTCAAATTACATTATGAAAACTGCTATTGGTAATGGAATCCATTGAGATGTTGAATGGGATTTTTGTGTCCTATATTGATGCGCACACACATAAACATAAAGTACATTAAGTTTTAAATTAAAGTATGTTAAACATAGCATTATTCCTGATGTTCCCAAAATCTGTGAAGGAACTGCATGATTACTTGAATCATAAATACAGTGCTCAACATAATTCAGCACACCCCATTTTGAAAATGAATATTTTTATCCATTTCTCAGTCATATATTTTGGTGCATTTGAACAAAACAGATTTATTTAACATAGGCTCATTCTGAAAATGTAGCTCTATATACATTTCTGGAGATCGCAAATTATGTAGCCAGAGCTACAGATGGCTGCATTTCGTCTTTAAAACGAATGCTACATGGCGGTATGATGGTTACCTGCATGTGGACGGCTTTTTTTTTTGCTGTTACCGGTTTGTCCGGTAGCTCAACACATATGTCGATGGACTTGAGATACAGAGCGGAGTTGATCGCAATGACGGGGTCTGGTTAAGAACAGTTCCAGAAAACAGAAGCCAAAAAACCAACAAAAAAAACCAAGTAAATAACAGGGTGAGAACGAGGTAAAATCAGAAAAAGTGGTAAAAATTGGGGATTTTCTTTTTCTGGATTGCCTTTCAAAACACTGCGGTTGGGTTTAGGGAAGGGGTGGGCGGGTCAGTCGGTGCTTTTCAAGCTACTATTGGTTGGGTTTAGGGAAGGGGGAGGGTGGGGGTATCGGTCGGTTGGTTAGTCAGTCAGTAAGTTAGTTAACAGCGGCCTCTGGTGGATTTACGTGAGAAGAGCAGGCGCGAATGGCCCTCGCAAGAGATATTTGAGATCTCAAGTAGCATACACAGCGGCCTCTGGCGGATTCGCAAAAACAAAATGTGTACCTCCTGGGACGTATTTTGCTCTCTCCAGAAATGTAAGAAAGATTCTACATTTAAATTCATGCAAAATATTGGCAAAAAAATTACAAACTACAAAATTTCAACAAAATTTTATACACTTTTTGTTTCTCTTGAATTTTGCTCTTTTAAATTTTTTAAATGTAATATTTTTCTCTAACAAATTTGGGTGTACAAGTTTTGGACCATTAAGTTATTTGTTTGATTAGCTCCAGATTTGGCTACAGTACTGACTTATCTAATGCAATAGTTCCTAAAATGGGGGTTCCGGGACAATAATAGAGGGTGGCTTGGTGATTTAATAAAGTCAAATACATTTTATTAAACTATTAAAATTACAATATTTTAACCATAATCCACAGAGGATAAAAAAGTAGTTTTTAATAGTAAAAAACAACATGCAAATGAAAAGCCATCTGCTTTTAATTTAATTACATTTTTTTATAGGATTGGTGTGTTTATGGTAAATTAACAGCACAGCAATAGCGTCAGCTGCAGCAGATTAATTTTATAGCACCAAGTTAAACTCTCTGACACCTTTATGGCAATCAAATACATTAAAAATAAATACAGACTAGAACTGAATATTGAGAATGATCTCTGATTAGTGGTCTACAAAATTAAACCAAGAATAGACTTGTGCTGAAAACATTGTGTTCACCAGTCTCTTTAGTTATTAAATTAAACAAATTAATAAATGACTATAAAAATGATATGGTTGTAAGATTGTTGCATTTGTTTGTGTTGTCAATAAGCTTGTTTATAAATGCCTATTGTTGTATGAGAAACATTTGCATATTTGAAGAGATAAGATGCAAAAACCTCTAAATGCCATCTGAAATTTTCCTCTAAAATAAGTCCTTTTCCTGATCTTTAAAGTGAAATATCTCAACATAAGCAAAGGAGGCTGAGAAAAATTTCAGACAGCACTTTTAAATCTGAACTCTTTATTTATAACCACCTTAGAATCACTGGCATTGTTATTTTATGGGTCGCGGGCTGAAAACCCCTGATCTAATGTACATGCACAAATATAATATTGTAAAGCTTCCTGTATAAAATATTATTTAAATGATTGATTTGAGAGGGGTGTACTCTCATATGTTGAGCACTGTATATCAAATTAAAATCATTGACTAGCATCATGGAATATATGTTACATTAAATAAATGTATAATTTTCGCAACTATTAACTAAGGGTGACTGCAAGTAAAAAATTTATATTTAAGGAGTTTGGCTGACAGAAAAGTCTGTTAATACCTGCAATACATGAACAGACATTAATAAACATTTAATAACCTTTCATAGTCAAGGTTTGAAATGTTTTAGTTGAGCCTCACCAATTACTCAGTAATTAGTGATCGTCTCTGGTACAACCTTGGCCTCTATTTCTTGTCACAGAAATAGTTAATATATCCAAATATTACTTAATTTCAAGTCAATGTATTTACTGTATTTTAACTGAAATGGAACTTTCATAGGCATTTGTAAAAAAGTCACTGTGATTATTTTTTTTATGTAGGGAAAGACATTAATATCTAGGGCAGAGTTGGTGGGGGGTTGCCATTAATGTACGCTGGGAAAGCATTTGGACTGACAGAAGAAAGCAGAGAGTGGGTATAATTATTCAGATGAGTATTCACGACTCCTCTTGAAATCAGAGGAGAACTCCTAAACTTCTTTTCAGGCCCCGAGACATCACACTTCAAAAAACATGCGACTTTTTCCCTCAACGGATTCACGCTCACCGGGGAGAAGGATGGGTGGAACGAAAAACACATGAAATAAACTTCAAAATAACTGTCCTGTCACAGAAATCAAACACACACAAGCACACACACTCGCGGTTGAGAAAATTAGTGGTGCAAGTGGCTTAGTACTGTATGATGTTGAGAAAGACTGTGTGTTTTTATGTAGACATCAAGGGACTGAAGAATGCGATTTTGGACAAATGCCATCTTTTCATGATCTCATGATCTGTCAAAAGAAACACTTAGAGGATGTTGACATGCTGGGGTATTGGGATCTGTTTGTGCTGCCTTACTGTTGCAAAAATGTGCCAGAAGATGAGCAGAAAGCCATGCAAACACATTGTTAGTCGCAAACAGAGAGAAAAGAGTCAACGAGAGGAAGGGGGGCTGAGGAGGAGAGAGAAAGGGCCGTATCCTTGTTGTGGTGCTGAATGTATAATGTGTTGCTCGAAGAAAAGAGCAGCTTGTTTATTGCTGGGCAACTGGGTGTCTTCAGAGGAATTTGTACTAAATCAGTATTGATCAGACTAATAAAGATTCTAAGTGTTATTATATTATTCACTCTTTTGTCTAGTAATTAAGTCTTGATATGCTTTGGTAGACAGTGGTCTTTTAGTATTATTTTTATAGTAATGGAGGATTAATTAATATTTTGAATTAACTTTAGTTGTTACACTTAATTTTACTTGATGGTAATTCATATTTTAGTTTTAGCTTCAAGATGTTTTATGTGCTTTTATTTTTTTATTAGTTTTATTTTTACATATTCTATTCAGTTTATTTACTTATTTACTTTATTTACATCAGCAGCAAGGATGCTGAGACTGTCATCCATGTATTTGTCTCATCACGCATTGACTACTGTAATGCCCTTTTCATTGGTCTGCCTGCCAGCCTCATCTCCAGATTACAATATATTCATAACTCTGCAGCTAGAATACTTACTCATACCAAAACGTTCAGCTCATATATCCCCAATCTTGTATGACCTCCATTGGCTTCCAGTTGCATACCGCATGAAATTCAAAATTCTCCTTCTTGCATTTAGATCCTCAAATGGCCTAGCTCCCTCTTATCTTTGTAACATGCTTATCCCCTACATCCCGACTCGCTCATTACGTTCCTCTGACTCTGGCCTTCTTGCTGTCCCTCGGTACCGCCTCTCTTCAATGGGGGCAGATTATTTAATGTTGTTGCACCCAAACTTTGGAACTCTCTTCCACGCTCTCTCCATTCTGTTCATAATATCTCAGAATTTAAATCTTTACTTAAAACTGACTTGTTTTCTGAATGTTACACTTCTGATTTGATAAACTGACCACTTTGATCAACCTGTACTCTGCATATTTGTCTCCTAGGTCTTGTTCTGTATTTCCAGTTTGTTATATTTGACTTCTTGTATGTTTGTGAACCTAATGTTGTCTCTACTTGATTACTGTTTCTTTTAATGTCTGTTCGTACTATCTCTTTTTGTTACATTCATTGTAAAGTGTCCTTGAGCTCTGGAAAGGCGCTATATAAATAAAAATGTATTATTATTATTATTATTATTATTATTATTATTATTATTATTATTATTATTATTATTATTATTATTATTATATTACTCTTGTAAAATAAATACTTCACCTAATATTTCTTAGCATTTCTTATTTTAACTTAAATGTTTTAAGTTTATGATTTGCATATAATAATCTCTATTTCAGTCGGCACAAATTATTTTTTAACAATTTTTGTTAAGAATAACATCACTAATTATATAACAGTGTGTTAAAATGTTTTGAAATGAACATTTTGGATCAGAGTTTTTGCCAAATATACAGTTGAAGTCAGAATTATTAGCCCCCTGTTTACCCCCCCCCCCCCCCCCCAATTTCTGTTTAACGGAGAAGATTTTTTTAACACATTTCTAAACATAATAGCTTTAGTAACTCATTTCTAATAACTGTTTTCTTTTACCTTTGCCATGATGACAGTAAATAATATTCTACTAGATATTTTTCAAGACGCTTCTATACAACTTAAAGTGACATTTAAAGGCTTAACTAGGTTAATTAGGTGAGCTAGGCAAGTTAGGCTAATTAGGCAAGTTTTTGTATAATGATGGTTTGTTCTGTAGACTATCAAAAAAAAAAAGAGCTTAAAGGGGCTAATAATTTTGTAACTGCTTTTATTCTAGCCGAAATAAAACAAATAAGACTTTTTCCAGAAGAAAAAATATTATCAGACATACTGTGAAAATTTCCTTGCTCTCTTAAACATAATTGGGAAATATTTAAAAGAGAAGAAAACAATGTGGAAGTGGAATTGCTTGAATATTCATTCTGGTTGGTCTGTGGAATTCATGCATTCATTAAAATCACAAATAATAATTTTTTTTAACTATATTTTGGACATTTAGCAAATAAATTGGCAATCTGCTGACATTTTTGAAGAGCCGCTGCTGACAGGCTACCACTGATCAGTTGAAGAGCTCCAATTTTCTATTTTCGAGACCTCAAAATAGTGCCTACATTTTTGGTTCCGAGTTTCCAAGAGATTTTCCTCTGAAAACCCTGTATGTTCAGCGTGCAATCATGACGCAAGTACCATTGCTAAAATGGAACTGAAGTGGTTGTTTTGCTTTTTGTAGTGTGTTTGGTAGCACATCAAGCAATTACATGATAATTTACCTGCAGAGCAAGAAATATGTTGGTTGCGCATCAGTGTCAGGAAGTTTCTTTCACCACAAATCCAGCTGTTCTGTGCACAGATGGCCTATGAAAATCCTGCTCTTTGACTTTCAATATTGAATTTCCTGTCAAACCATTCAAAAATGCTGATGAAAAGGTTGGCTAATTTGGGTATTTAAATGAGCTGTGCAAGTATGTGCCCTGGGTTTTTCATGCTGTTAATTTTAGACTCCAACATGTAAAATTGTCATGAATCTCATGATTCATTCTCACTTATGACCTGATGCCTTCAAACACATAATTAGATATTTTGAGATTTGTTTTGTTTTGCGTTTCACTGACTCTTATTTTAATGCTGAAATACTGTTTCTTTTGTTGACACCAGAGTGAGGTTAGTTTAACATGTTTGGAATTACATATGAGTGAGTAAATGATAACTCATGAGTTGACTTGTTGTGCTCTTTGTGGGTTTATAGTTTATAGTGTGACATTTTATAGTTCTTCATTCCAGTCAGCCGAGTGCGACCAAATAAGTAGGGGCAAAGTTGTTGGCTTCTGTTATGAAGAAATCCATCAAAATGATCTTTACACAATTATTTTAGAAAATGACCTAAATGTCATGTTCCCTTTTTATGCATTATGGTTAATTTCTGCTTTCCAGACTTAAATACTGATGATATTTCTCCTCTGCATACAGGTATATACAGTAGTCAGCATTTGAGGTGGATCAAAACCTTTCATCAAAGTTGTTCTAAAACTATTTAACAACACCCAATACTTTTCTTAGAACAATTTTGAACAACTTTTTTGATCCTCTTTAAATGTTGACTACTCTGTATAGTGCACAGTCATAACATAAAAAAAAGAAACTAGAATTGTCTGCACTTAATTTTTATTTTAAAAATTGTAGCGTAGAGTCCTGATATATTCAGTATACCCCCAAGGTACATCTGGCAGAATGCAAACATGTAAACTCTAAGTCTCGAAATTATAATGAAAATTAAAGGATGACAGAAAACCGCTTCAGGGGATTTCCGTGGGTCAAAACATTTGCTCCATTCCTGCATTCAGGCCTGTAGTCAACTGTCGAACCAAAGGTCACACTCACCACTCCATAATACTGGTACTAACTGTTGCATCCACTCCACACGGCAAGCATGTCTTAATTTAATTAAGCTGTTGTAATTTTTTTGGCACACGCTGATAGAGCCTTTCTAGAGCCGCAGGACTCTGAGGCACTATGTACCTGATAGTGGATTAGCATTTAGACGACTGCTGCCAGGCCATGTTGAATATTACTCCTAACCGGACTCTCTGGTCATTCTTTTTTCTTCTTAAACTCATTTCATCCTCCCCCAGGCTATGGCAATGTGCCGAACTGTCTGTCCAAGGGGGTCAGCGGCAGCCCCATAAACCAGAGGATGAGTTAGAAAACACCAGGGGAGAAAATTTGAGGTCCATCAAAAAAGTAGAGATGAGTATCTTATCGCTACTTGTTGGGATTATCTGTCATGTACAGGTTCCTCATGAATCAACCAGTGGACAGTAGCAGAGTCTTGTCTCGCCCTCTTTTTTTTAGTGTCCTCTCTCTCGTTTTCAAAGTCTTTTGTGGGTGAATGAGCAGAGCACTGTGTCGTCCTCTGAGTGGCCGGAACCAGAGACTCTGCTGTGAACATTCAGTCGCAGCAGGAGATGAATTTAAAACTCAGCAGTATGACAGTCATGCTGCATCTTTGAATGACAGCCAGGACAAAAACATGAGTCCAGTAAAGTTAGTGGTTAACTTCATGACACTTATAGGAAATGTTTAAGGGCAAGTTGCTCAGTCTGTCTGTTCATTCTGTCGTTCATTCATTCTTTCATCTGTTCTTTCTATTGTTTGTTTGGTCGTTCTGTTGGTTGATTTCTTTCTTTCTTTCTTTCTTTCTTTCTTTGTCATCTCCTATTTTACCATTCTTTCATTCAGATCTAGTCTATCATTCTTATGTTGTCCATTTGTTTTATTGATCATTCATTGATTGTATAATTTATTCTTCTGTTGTTTGCCAGTGTTGGGCCCATTCCTTTAAATGAGTAATTAGTTATATTTACTAGTTACTGTCATGGTTTCCGGCTTTTCTCTTAATAAATCAAACTTAGTCTGGAGGTTATAAATATCAGAAGAATATTTGTTATTGTAATATTTTCTCAAGAAGCAGAGACCACCTGGAGCACACCCATTTCAGTCTCTCCCCAGGACAAATCTAAAGTGTCAGTGTTCTTCACAATCATTTTTTTTTCTCCTTCCCACCTCTAGGTGTTCTTGTTTTAACTTTAACCATTTGAGGATGTTTTCTCTTGACTGAGTGGTTAAGTTTTTCCAGCACGGCAATCTTGCTTTGAAGTTCGGCCACGTTGCCCTCGGTCTGAGAAACACGACTCTCTGCTTCCGTGATCCGTTTCGTTTTATCCTCTAAATGGGTTGTAATTGAATCTAACAATGATTCAAAACGTGAGATTTTCTCGTCCAGTAAGGCACTTAAATTGACAGTAACAACTTTGCTCTAGGCTGGACTGTTCGGCCACAGAGCCTCCATCTTTGTTACCTTGATTAACGGTCGGTTGGCCTTTTGTTGTCGTGTGGCCTCGTCTAGTGTTGGTTTCTTGTTGAGATATAGCGGGACCTGTTCCTGACATATTTAGGAGTGGAGTACTGAAGAATAAAATAAAATAGTCACGTAGTTCAAAGCGAAAATAATGAAAATAGCACAATGCTAGTGGGAGCTCAGTGAAAACATGCCACCTAGGTCAAAAGCATCCAGTGACCCGAGAGGTTCAGTATATCTTTAGGTGCTCATGTTATTCTGGACCCTGTCCCCTGCCATGCAAACACCTGTTTTCACACCAGAGTTCTCTCTTCATAGATTCAGTACATTGCCATGATGGTACATTCATTTGATAATATGTCACTCACTCTCCTGAAAGCCTCCCACAGATATAACTTCATATGAGTGTTTTACATGTGCAGTCAATGTTGTACATATAAACTCATTCTCCAGCAGCTCCAAACAGTAATATAAAAATTCACCACCAGTTGTTGCTCTTTTTCCTCAAAATACATGTCTATACATCTCTAGATGGTTATATAGTTTGACATGTTTACTACAAATGTTTAAAGAATAAAAAATCTTCTTCATTACTTCTCACAAATAGTAACTGAATTTAGTAAATTAGTTACATAATTTTAAAAGTTACTAATTACCAGGGAAAGTAACTATTGTGTTACAGTGAGCTCTCTGCAACCTCTCACATGGTCGCCCACTGAAGCTAATACAGTACCTGGATGGGAGACCACATGAGAAAGCTAAGTTGCTGCCGGAAGTGGTGTTAGTGAGGCCAGCAGGGGGGCACTCAACCTGCAGTCTGTGTGGGTCTTAATGACCCAGTATAGTGAAGGGATCTCAATACTGCTCAGTGAGGTCCTGACTCAGTGATCATTAAAAATCCCTGGATGTCCTTCGATCAGAGTAGGGGTTTAACCCCGGCATCCTGGCCAAGTTTGCCCACTGGCCTCTGTCTATGGCCTCCTAACCTTCCCCATATGGTAAATGGCATCATCTCTCTGTCTCCTCTCCACCAATCAGTTGGTGTGTGGTGTGCGGCTGGCGCAATATGGCTGCTGTCGCATCATCCAAGTGGATGCTGCACACTAGTGGTGGATTAGGATCTCCCCCCCCCCAAAAAACAAAATGTGTAAAGCGCTTTGAGTGTCCAGAAAGGCGATATATAAATGTAAGGAATAATAATAAGAATAATAATAATAATAATTATTATTATTATTATGTTACTTTAAAAAAAATCAAATTTTTTAATGTTGTGGGGCAATGTGAGAATCAACAGCAGCATGTCCTCAACTATATATCTAGATATTATTTTGTTTAATTCTGTCTAAGTAATAAATTTTTGCGCAGAAAACATATTTTTTTGTCAGAAAATAAGATTTTTTTGCTTATATTAGTTTTATTTGGTTTAAGTCATGGCTTCGTCTCCTCCTTGAGTAGCAGAGCTTATGTTATCACCTGTGTAGCCACTAATTTTGTGGTGGCATGTGGTGATGTGAGGTGCTTCATAAGATTAGAATTATTTATCACCGACACAGAGAGACTTTTTTCCTGGGCATTTTGTAACGTTGTGCGATACATTCCTGCCTTTCACCTCAAAGAGGGAAAAGTAGTGCTTATATTTCCAGTTTGCAAACGCTACGCTACGAACTGGATTTGTAATTGTTCTGACTCCTGGGCGTTGGTGTGTGCAACTGACTGTGCCTCTGTATAGTGCCTCTGATTGGCAAATGATGGAAATGTACTCTATCTAAGCCAATCATTATGTTCTCAGGTACACTACGTTCATCATAACTGGTTGGTTATGTGTCCCGCCACAGCCCCGAACACACAGTACACATACCCCAGAGAAAGATAGATCCAATGGCTGAGAGACACTGCTCACATGGAAACCGCTTTAGTGTTCTCAATTATAGTATCGCGCATTTTATTGTCAATAACAGTAACGGCGTTGTAATGGGGGAGACAGTGACTACGTTTACATGGACATCAGTAATCATATTATTTGCCTTAATCTAATAGACAATAATAAGACAATAGTAAGATTAAGGCATTTACATGAGTTGCTTTTTGAATGTTCCTTTCATAATCCCATTTTACATGTTATAACACATAATTCGATTAACGTCATTGCGTCACCGCGCTATCCACATTTCCTCTGGAGTTTTATGTAATTTCTGGTGTTTCATTTTTGGACTTTAACTGCAGTTTTCACTTTCACTTTCATTCAGGAACATTTCATGCATGCTCCCCTGACAAATGAGATATTGGATGCAACTATGAACTGCTGGAAGAGTGTAGTTTTAATGGAATTTCATACCGCATGCTGAATGGAAGAAAAAAACCTCTACATTTCGCGATGCAGGTATCTGTGGTCTTCACTGACTCGGTAGGTGCAGAGAATAGTGTCAAACAGCCATGTGTGTATAGACTATCCTGTCGCAAAGCGCGGCGAAAGGTCCTACATGACGGTAATAGTTTGATTAAGATGTTTACATGTCTGTACTGTACTTCATTAATGCGTCTAAAATCAGCATACTTCACATGTCTTAATTCGATTTCTCTTTGGTTCGATTATTATCTTAATCTGATTAAATTAACCAAAAATCGCTGTTTACATGGTAAACTCTTAATCAGAGTATTGTATTAATCATATTAAAAGTGGATTATTAATGTCCATGTAAATGTACTCACTAATTCGTTTAATTACTCGTTACTGAAAAAAGTATCGCCATTAGTAGCAATATTATAGTGCCGTTATTCCCATCACTGATGTTTTCTATCATTCATACATACATTCATTCATTCATGCATGCATGCATTCATTCATTCATTCATTCATTCATTCATTCATTCATTCATTCATTCATTCATTCTTTTCAGAGTTTGTTCAATCATCCATTGTATCATGGTGTTTTTAGACCATTTAACATACAGAATTTGATTCCAGTAGAATGTTGATTGATAGTTCCATTGGTCTATTTGTATATCTATCTAGCTTTTTATCTGTCTACATTTCTGTTTAATATGGTTTCCTCTGTCATTCTTTAATTCTGTGCTTATCATACTCTCCATCTTGAGGTTTTGACCATCAAGAGTCAAATTCACAACCTTTTCTACTTTAGAGGCTTTGAGACACACAAACATGCACGCACGCATACACATACTCACGGTCACACACACATGCATCCATACACTTTGGCAGGAAATGGGATTGATGTTCTTCTTAATCCCTCTCCAGCTAGTCTGAACACGTTCACCCCTTTAAAGTACAGTGATCGCAACAGCCAGGGGTCCATATCGGAAGTCAATATTGCAGTACGTTGCAGCAGGATTCACACACATGTGGTGTCTGTCAGTCATTGCATCTCCATTTATTTCGTCCTTCAGTTCACGTTGTTGGTCTGAAAGGATCATGTTGAATCCGTGGGCTGTCAGCCCTGGCACCCCCAGGCTCTTGGCACCATCGTGGTAAGACAGTCCATTGCGTCCGTGGGTGTCTGAGTCTATCTGTACAGCCCCACTTGGCATCTCAAGGCCCAAACCTGTCCATTCACTAGTACCAGCTGGCCATCCCTCTACATAATCCCTCATGCCAGCGATGGCCTTTGGTTACCGCCCACCCCCCTAGCCACCTGCTGTGGACCATGCTGGTATTTGATCAAGTGATGCCAATTGTAGACTGCCCAACATGACCACTTCACCCACATGCCAGCGGGATACGGTTCATGACCCAGTCACATGTTATTATTGTGTTATTTTAGATCCAATATCCTGCTAAGGGGAATTTGTAGACGTAAGTCCACACTCCGCGGGGCTCTTGTGATGTAAGCACTGTTTTAGTGGCTCTCACCACAGGAGTCATTTAGTAGGAGTGACTTTCTTTTCACAGATAAAAGAGCAGGTGTCATTTTATGTGTTTGTACTTATGTTTCTAAGAGCGCATGTGCGCGTTGAAGGAGAAAAGATAGAGAGAGTTGGAAGAAAAGAAAGAGAGAGAGAGAGAGATCTCAACAGTATCTTGACAGCCTTGATCATATCATGGAGCCTCAAAACCGGCAGCCATAGTCTCTGATGGAGTGTGTGAGTGGCTGTGTGTGTTCCCGCTTGTCGTCAGCTGGAGCCATTGAGATTAGATTGACAGAGAGGGAGGAAAAGGGACTGCGGAGACATCTCTAAAGACTCCTGATAGAATAGACTGATAATGCCAGAGAGAGAAGGGAAAAGATAAATTTAATAGCTTGGCCTTCCTTATCAGACTCCCAAAACAGAAGGAGGAAGGGACCGAAAGACAGTCTTTTAAAAGAGAAGAGGAGACTGAAATGGAAGTGGAAGCTTTGGCATAATGGTTAACATGTACACAGCAAATGTTTTGGCAGTTCAATTTACAGTTGCATGTGATTTTTCAGTCTTTTTTTACTGTAGAGACACATAGATATAAGTGCCAAATGCGCTACAATAATGAAGCACTGTATTTAAATTAACTTACTTCAGAAACTTGTGTTAAACTAAATTAAATTTCAGAGTTATGTTTATGTAGTGGCTCAATGGTTAGTAATGTTGCCTCACAGCAAGAAAGTCGCTGGTTTGAGCCCCAGCTGGGTCATTTGTCATTTCTGTGTGGAGTTTGCATCTTATGTACAGTAAGTAAAGTATACCAAATTGTAAAGTATGCAATGTCTTCCACATCAATAACTCTTTCCATGTAAAGCGTGTTCTTAAGTAAACTTGCACAGTGTTATCTGAGCTGCATGCCTGCTTCTGTGCAGCTCAAAACAAGTTAAAGTTGATTATGATAAATAATTGAATGATGTATCTCAAAATAGGGGAATAAACAAAGCCACTCAATGTTATTTGTTTTTTAAACTGACCAGATTCACTCTTCTGGAAACTTGCATTCATTAACATCTCTCCTCCATTGAAGCAGACATCCATTATTGAGCTCGAGCAGTCACTGTAAAGTAACATTTTTAAAACAATCTGGACCTACAAGTAAAAGTACTATTAATTTTCTCCTTCTTTTTGTCATTAATCTACTGCCATGATTGTGATCGAGTCTTGAATGGTATGTCCCTGCTAGAGTGTGAATGATGGGATCATTTGATGATTTGATCACACTGATAAGATAGCATGACCCCCTCTAATGATGAGTGTAATGGAGTGTTAACAAGGAGCCATTCTCAAGAATTTTCTAAAGGAAATGAAGTAAAATGAAGGAATCTCATTAGGAGGACATCCCCTCTTTCATTTTAAGATATGGATGGTTACTGTCCTCAATGTCTGCAAGTATGTTTAAGGCACTTTTTTTTTAAGTTCTAAAATAATTATAATTGGATTCAAAATCAGGCAAATTGTTCCTGTAATTAAACCTGTTAGAAAACACTCACTTTTGAGCATTAAAACCTACGTAACTTTAAATAGTAATAGTTCTTGGCCCCAATTAGCTATGATGAATAAGAAATGAACAAGAATTAGGAAGAAATGAACATCAAGAAGTGAACATGAATTAGGTATCATTGGAAAGAATACACTTTGAGCTTTGCTTTACTACGGTCCATCTAGAATGTTCCATGTTAAAAATATGAAAAGATATACATTATGAATTAATGAGAAAGAAAAATTCTACTGTGTTCAATATTTATACTTCCATATACAAACATAAGAAAACATTAATGTAATGGCCTAGAAAAGATATATATATCTTGAAAGCCAAGTGTTTCATGAGTTTATATTTCAGATTGATGAAGATAGCATGCAAAATAAGACTTCTGTAACAAGATTTCTGAGACTATATCAGTGTCCTTCTTTCCCTCACCGTCAGAGGCACTTTCTCAAAAATGACCTTCCCAAACTAAAACAGTAACAGTTGCTGAATAAGTTGGTCTGCATTCATAGTTCATGTATTTTTGGAAAGAGGACACTTTGGGTTTTATTCTCCATCATTTATAGTTTATAATACTCAAAAAATAAACAAGTTATAGATGCTTAAGTAATGTAAAACATATTCCACCGCACTAAACATTTATTTATTTATTTATACATACATACATACATACATACATACATACATACATACATACATACATACATACATACATACATACATACATACATACATACTTTCATACATACATACATACATACACACACACATACATACATACATAAAGGGACAATGTACAACCTGACATGTTGTACCAGAGTTAGCTATAAAGCTAATTTACATCTGTAGTCCCTGGGCAAGAAGTTGTTACAAATTTAACAATAAAAAGAATACAATATACACTTACAGTACAGTACAATACACACAATACATCATTGTCATTAAAATGAAATCAAATCAGTGGTTGCATATTTAATCTTGTTTTAGCCAAATTTTAAGAACAGTTTTAAAATGATTAAAAGTAGTACTCTCTCTGGTATGCACTGGTGTTTTATTCCATCTTTCTGCTGCTCTGACTGAAAAAAACTGATTGTCCAAAAGCAGTTCTCTTACAGTAAGTTATTTTATTCTCCTAATTATTTCATAAACAAATACAAGAAATTAGTCCTGGAGCAATACAGAAAAGTAATAGGTCAAAAGCCACACATCTCCTGAGTATATGTTTTGAATTTGATGGCAATTTCACGCAAAATTAAATTTCTGGAATTATTTTCTGAGACGATGTCTTGTGATTTTCTCCCTCTCCTTGTTTGTGGAGAAGCAGTCTGATGACCACATGTACTGAAGGTTTCTATTTCTAATTCTATTTTAGTAATTTTACACACCACTTTTTTCTAATTGTAAAATAATAGACTGAAACGTACAATATGAGTGATTTGAGCACCAAGAGTACATGTGTGAAATGAGTCCAGTGCATACAGGTATGTAGCAAAAAAGTCTTACTAGAGTTGCTTTGTGCCCACTCACTTACTGACAGAAACAGGTTATGAGTCTGGAACATCTTTTCCAAAGAGTTTGCTGTTGGCTGGTGCTTGAAACCCTCTCCACATCAGAGATTCAGCTACATGGTTGTTCGTTTGTGAAAGGATTCTATTGTAAATAATTCTCCATGTTAATTTGTTAATTAAGTAACCAAGAAGTGTTAATGCTATAGAACTTTTACAGTTTTAGAATCAAAACTTTTGGCAGCCAAATGTATGTTGTATTTGTTGTTTTCATCAAATTATAAAAGTACTCTGAATGGCTTTTTTGACAGCACACACTAAATGAAATAACTCTGAAATTCAGACCTGTCAGTGTACGTTTTTTTCACATCGCATAAAAGCAGGCAATTTGTCTAGCATTTATTTTGAGGTTCAGAAATGGCTATTAATTAGATGTCATAAGATGTTGTGATTTGGCAGAAGAGGTTGACATAACATTATGTTGTCAACACAGTCTCATGTAGAACTGTCACTGTTATGATGTCACGGTTCTGCTCCACCAAACCCTCACTCTTGTGTTGTACAGTGGTCCCTTATTATTTGCAGGAGTAACTTTCTAAAAATAGCCCACAATAGGTGAAATCCACAAAGTAGTCCTCTTTATTTTTTTACAATTATTATAGATGTTATATGAAGGCTGTATAAAACCCCTCTATATTCTCAGATAGACCTTTTCACACTTTTCTCTCTTGTTTAAACACTTACGTACTGTAACTTTATACCTTCCTTTAGCATGTCCAGAAGTCCTACTTTTTGTGTGTTGTTTAGCATCTTCCTCTGCCTTTTGGATGCTACAGTGGGTGCCTTTGACAATGCAGAATGTTTTGTCGATATTATGGAGTTTGTTGGGAAGAAAACTTGCAAACATTTAGAACAGCACTTCACACTGCTAGCGATCAAAGATTTATGTCAATTTAGCAAGCTGAACACATTCTGTACAGGAGACACGGCATGGAAGAGATTAATTGACAACGGTCTGCAGCCAATCAGGACAAAAAAAGCATTAAAAAAGCATGTCTATTGACACATAAAAAATCATCCAATCTGCAAGGCCGCGTGGCGAGGGACCACTGTATTACAAACAGAACTCTATGGATTATGGATTACATTGGCTTAGTCTTTTATTCTGTCGAAATAAAAAGTTCCAAATGAAGTCAAAGCAGAATAGAAAGAAAAATCACCTGCTGAAAGAATTATTAATAAAAACCTGCTTATAAGTGTGGTGTTTTTAAATAACTTTTGGTAGTGGTGTAACGGATTACAAATTTCATGGTTCGGATCACACTACAGTTTTTGAGTCCCGGATTGGACTATTTTTTGGATAAGCAAAAACAGGAGGAGACAAATGTCATTTGCTTTCCATGTATACAAAAATATTACTGCAGTAACCATTGGTTTAACAAACAGAATTTAGAACCTGTCATTTTTATAAAAACAAAAATCAAGAAAGAACCAGCTGAAAAAGAAAATATTCAATAGTAAAAATGATCTTGCTACTGTTGCTGATAATTCTAAATATAGAAATCTAACATTTTGTACAAAATATCATATTTATCTTCAATTAATCATTCACCAATTTACCCATAAAACTTCATGTTACATTATAGGGGGATCATTTTTGAAAACCTATTCAGTGACATCATTTTGATGGTTATGTGTCGCCACCCATTGGTTACACCATGTAATTGCTACAACATTCACCAGCATTAAGTTAAACAGTGATTTCAATCTTTACCATAAATATGAGTGTTTATATCTGAACCTTAAACTGTTCTCCCAGTACTTCTGTCTTATTTAATTGTTTGTAACAAACTGAAAAAGAGTAAAAATTAAATCTTTCTCGATCAAACGCAGATTTGAATGCAGCGCTTTGAAGAATTAATAAACATATGCAAATCATTATTATCATTTATCGTTCATGTTACGTGGATTTGAATTAGGAACATGATCTTTTAATATTTATTTGTGCAGCTTTACGCTGAATGCATTAATGCAGGCTAAACAAACAGTAACAGAAAACACCTTTAAATAATAGCCTAAGAAAGCATTTAAGTCCCACCACAACTTTTTCCGTCATCATTATATTTTACAGGGAAGCCAAAAAGCTTTCATACATGTGATTTGAATGACGCGGGGGGAGATGTCTCTGCAATTGTTATAAATGTTGGATTAACCTACAAGATCAACCATGATCCATTACACCCCTAACTTTTGGACAGTATATATACATTTTTATTAAATGATACATCAGGGTAATGTGACTTTTAGTTTCTGCATATTGCTTTTTGTAGATGTATTCTTCATGTGCTGCACACTCTAATTGTCTGTAATAAATGTGGTGCAATTTAAACTAACAAGTGCTTTTGTTTCCTTTGTTTTCCGTGCTTTCTCCTCCTGACGGTATCTCCTATTCAGGTAAGACAGCATTACGTAATATTCCTATCATTTATTTGCTGTGCCACAGGTGGCTCATTTACATGCTAAGGAAAGCGGTAAAGCATTCGCAGGTTTACAGGCTGGTAGAGAGCGAACCCCTCTATTATGATTGAGCATTCACTGTGTTTACATCAATCAAGGCTGACAACAGTACACCTTGGTAGCTTGTCGATACTTGTCGTATTCTGACACCCATTTGCAGGTGGTCCCTTTGATTGTTTAGTATGCATCCCAACACAAGCTGAGCTGCAAAATTCAGGAGCTGATATAGATATGAATAAAATATGAGAACACCCAGGCTTATATGTTCTAATTGAAAATGATTAGTGTCAGCTCGGGCCAGGTTTGCAAAGAACCAACACTCCCATTGCTGATCGACAAGAACAAGAGTCCACTGATCCAGACTCAAGGGGAAGGTACAACATAGCTGAGTAATTGAGTTCTTTAAATGCTTAATTAAAGTATTGCTTACAAAAAAGGTGAGAGAAAACCAATCATGTCTGTAATGTATTAAGTTCGGCCTGGTTTGTTTTACAGTCTTTCTTTACAGAGATCGCTCAAAAGGTGCTTTGCCAGGGTCTAAATTAATAATACTTTTGGATGGAACTTTAACCCCATTTCTTGGATTTTTTATTCTTAACCTTTGACATCTAGACTACTCAAGATGATAAATGGGTTGCTAAACTAGTTCCTGCTTCTCAGGTCCTGGGCAGGGTCAGGAGGCTTTACGTGACTTTTAACCTTGGAAGTTTGTGTCATGACCAGAATATCAAATGCGCTATTTTAGTGAATCCATTTTTTTTTTTGGAGAGCTTTAAGAAAGAGGCCCAAAATAACTGCCTTCTGTGTGATCTAAGTGTGGCTTGGCAATATCTGTGGCCTTATTCGAAAAGAGATGAGATGAAGAGACATCATTTTCCATTTTGCAGGCTTTAATGCATCCCAGCTGAGGCGTTTTGCAGAAATTCAGAGCTGATTAGATCATTCCACTTAAAACGTCATCTCCTCAAGCACTACAGCAACCGCAAACTGTTGCATTCACACTGGACCACTCCATTCTCTAAGCATAGCAAGGCTAAGCTGCTAACACTTTTAGCTACAGTATGCTTTTAGACTTCACTACTACAGTAGGTACTTTAGTAGCCAAAGAAAGCCTTTTTTAGATTGTACATGAGTAATTAGTGAAGTGAATATTTATAATTGCTAAGTGAATATTTATACCTATAGCAACCTGCCCAGCAGGCACAGGACGTCAACGTGATGTCAGATTAATGTTGTACCCCAACATCGTAGGACTCGTAGGACCCCAACCTCATTTTGATTGGAAATGAAAATCAGGTTGACGGCCAGTTTCAAGGTTTACCGTGGTTTGGAAAAGTCAAGGTTTTAAAACTGCCAAAGTTTTCTGTTTTACTGATCCTACGGTATATGTAAGAATTTTATTTTCTTGACATGTTTTTCACAAGTATTTTATTTAGTTTTTAAGGGCAACAGTACCTCCAGCAGAAAATGAACCTCTGCATCAAAAGTTACTTGTCCAAAATGTTTTAAAAACAACAAAATATCAACATCTAATGGTGTTACAGCTTGACATTGTGTGGACGTTATCAATATGACGTCTATCATATGTTGGATTTTGGTTGCCATACGTGACAAATAATGGTCAGTATTTGACGTCAATACGTTGGTTTAAAATGTTGCTCGATGTTAGATTTTGGTCACTTTGCAACACAACCTAAAATTAACAAAATATCAACGTCATTTCACACCATTATTGGACGTCAAAGTAACATTGTCCTTAGATGCTGATGACATAAATCTAACCTAATATTAACGTCTTATGACATTGTGTGTCTGCTGGGTGAATTCATATAACAGGTGAATTTTTAACTAGATAACTATGTTAAAGTGAATTTTAATACCTCATTATCTGAATAATTAAGGTGAAGTTTTAATAACTACACTGTAAAAAGTGATAAGCTGACTAAAAAAAGTGAGTAAACCCGTTACTGATGGTGCACATAGGTGAATGAAATATGTGCAGAATTATTTAAGAAAAGTTTTTTTTTTATTATTTAAGAAAAAACTTTTCATTTTTAAGGCAACTCATTTACTGACTTTTTAAAAAAACTAATTACAATTTACAGTGTAGCTACTTGTTAACAGGATGTAACTTGCTACCTACTGTAAATGATTAGTTACATAAAGATAACATGTATAGTTATTTACCTAAAAGAAAGTGAGCATTTACTGTAGCTGCCAGTAAAGTAAATTTTACAGCCATGGCAAGTAATATAGTAATATTAGCAGAGTAATATAATACTGCTCAATAATTATTTTAAAAGGCAACACAGTGACTCTGAAGTTAGCACTGTCTTCCACTTCTCACAGAATGAAGGTCACTGGCTAAAGTCCTTACTGGGCCAGTCCACATTTCTGTGCGTAGTTTCCTCCTGGTGCTTCAATTTCCTCCAAAGACATGTGGTATACGTGAGTTGAATAAACTTAATTGGCCGTCATGATTGTGTGTGAATGAGTGTCTATTGATGTTTCCCAGTACTGGGTTGCAGCTGGAAGGGCATCCGCTGTGTAAAACATATGCTGGATAAGTTGGCAGTTCATTCCACTGTGGTGACCCCTGATGAAGGGACTAAGCCGAAGGTAAATTTATGAATGAATAATTAATTTAAACTTAAGATTTATAGCTACCTGGATATTTAAATTAAGTTACTGTCATATAGTATCTTTATAAAGTAAATGTTTAGTTAAAGCTAGCTGTGTTAGTTAAATCAAATGTTTACAATAATGCTACTGTAGCTAATTGAATGAATAAATTGAATTTTAATCACTAGCTCCCTAAACAACTTAGTGAACATTTAAAGATAACTGCCTGATTAGAGAGAATGTGAATATGGAGTTTAAGTTAGTCTTAATAGCTAGCTACTTGGGTAATTTGCTACTTGATGACACATAAAGTTACCTGATAAATTAGTTAAAATAAATATTTAAGTTAGTTAAATCATTAAAGTCAATATTTAACACTAGTTAGCTGAAAAGTACAGTATTAAAATGATAAAGTTATAATGATTCTTGTAGCTACCTGTAGTTACTAGAATATGATTAAGTGAGCATGTATAGTTGACTATACTTGAATGAACTACTGTAGTTAGTTCAATTGTATGTTTACCAGTGCTGGAAAAAGTTTCTTTTGAAAGTAATGCATTTCAATATTGAGTTACTTCCCAAAAAAGTAACAAGTTATACCTTTTTATGTAATCTTTTATCTTTTAACTTTTAAGTAACTTTTTATGGTAAGTAATGCGCTACGTTACTTTTGAGTTACTTTTGTGTTACTTTTTCATACCTGCCTAAGGCTTGATCTCTTTCAGAACTTGCAGGGTATTTTTCTTTTTTTTAATAGAGGAGATTTGCATTTAGCGACACACTGGATAACCTACACCTTCACTTACCTTTAAAATAAAACTAAGTAAAAATAGAATAATGTTACCATCTGAGAACTTCCTGATACTGTACATGCCATATATACAGATTAATGAAAGTTAAAAGCAATATGTTTGCTACTTTTGTATTTTTGTCTTATTAGTTCAGTAAAATCATTGTCCATTGAGAACATCCCCTTCTCTTCCATGTGTTCAAAATAATGAGAATACTTCCATCACAGAAACGTAAGGCTCTGCTGTCTTTATTTTAGTCTGTTCCCATATAGGAATATATCTCTATGACTAGTTAAAATGAACTAATTGCTAGCTGAAAAATTTGTAACTAAAAGTTTATATTTATAATTAGTTGCCTAATAAATTAAAGTTAACATTTTCAAACATAATTAATTAACGTTAAGAATGATTTGAACATTTAAGATTAAAATTCTGACTTTGTTGAAAGTTTATTGAAATGAGCATTGATTGTATAGTTACAAGCAGATATATTTATGCAATCAGAAAAGAACAGGTGCAGTTGTATAAAATGTATTATGATAAATATTCTATTATGCCAAAAGCGACAGCTCCTCACGCCTTTAATAACAGAAGATATTAACTAGAAGAACCCATCAAAAAGATGCTGAGTATATTAGAGCACCAAACCTATCCGAGTTAATTATTTGATAAGATCAAACCTAATTTTCCACATGCATTTCTGCTCGTCCAGTCAAAACCAGTACTTTTTCTTTTCTTTTCTTTTCTTTTCTTTTCTTTTCTTTTCTTTTCTTTTCTTTTCTTTTCTTTTCTTTTCTTTTCTTTTCCTGTTTTCCCTTACACATAACAATTACGAAGTGTTAATTAGATGATGCACAAAATCATGCTTCTCTGAGCAGCACATTGGGTCAATAAGTATGGACTGCATATGTATTTTCTACCTTAATATGGCACTGACAGCATTTCAGCAAAGATGTTTGTATGTCACATGCATGGCAGTTTTGTCAGTTTAACATCATGCTCTACACAGATGCACAGGCAGCTTCAGGCCATAGAGGATGCCTGAGGCGGAATTGACTCTGAGAGTGACACAAACAGACAAATGCATGTGTTGTGTGTTAATCTGTCATTATGAGTTACAGCATATTTGTGTGAGATGGATATCCGTGTAAAGGCACTCATGTATGAAATCCCTGATGGATGATATACTGATACCTCACACCTCTATTAATAAACAGAACAAAAACAGCTAACTCAATTTGCTTTTCTAGTGTTAGGATAATGCTTGTTTTTCAGAACAGTTTGTCAAGCTGTGTAGGGGAAAACTTTTCTTATTTATTATTCTATATGCGTTTGTATGATACTTTTATTTCCCCATGACAACAGCATTTTTATGATGCTAGAAACAATTGAGTTAAAAAAGCATAGAGGCTAGGGATGTCCCTATTTTTACCCTCAAGTATCTACCGAAACCAAAACCCTATCCGATACTTATGTAATACATAGAAAAAGAACAAAGAAGAGCAAAGAGAAAGATCCAGGATGGAGTCGATCCATTGTGTGGTAAAGCTTAGTGAACGAAACATGGGGTACATCTGATAATGTTTGTTTTTGAGGTGCCTTATCAGGTTTGTTGTGTTAAATGTAGCCTTTTCCTTTCCACCTCTTGCAATCCCAAGTTTACATATCTCACAGTTGTTTGCTGTGGCAATGTTGTCGTCATCAACTTTATAATACCTCCAGACTGCAGACATACTCGTGCTTTTCACTTCAAGCTGCTTCTGTGTTCTACTTTGTTGTAGAGACGCAATTGGTTAAATGCCTGCAAAGTGATGTCATGCTGCACACGTTGCTTTTTCTGTGTGAAGTCAAGAAAGAGGTCCAATATAACTATAGATGTGTTAAAAAATAATGAACATATATATATATATATATATATATATATATATATATATATATATATATATATATATATATATATATATATATATATATATATATATTCGAGTACTCATCAGGAAGTAACATCCGATTCCAATCGAGTCTGAAACTGCATGATTGGGCCCAATTTCTTATCACATTATTAGATCTGGACATCTCTAATAGGGTGCTTGATTTTTTTCTGTTCTCTATGAAGCCACACATATATTTATCTATTTAGCCATTAATATTACAATATGACAAATTACATCTCTTACATGCATCTCTTGAGGGTTTAGGTGCTGTTGCACAGAGACTATTTATTCTGACACTCAAATTGGCTGTTTGTGGGAAACACAACAAATTTGATTGTTGTTTCATTGCCGTTAAGAAGCATTTGGGCACGTAATTTTCTTAATTCACTCTGCATTTAAGGATGTAACTAAGGCCCCATTTACACGGAATACATTTTAGTTTTAAAACGGCATTTTAAAACAAAAACAATCCACGTCCACACTGGCTTTTCACCCAGCGTTTCTGAACAATTCTCCGTCCACACTACACTGCTGTAAACGCACATCACGTGACCACACACACACCCGGGTATGTGCTGCAGCGTATGCGCACATCTGAGCTCCAGGCAGTCAGCGGGTGCTTTGAGCACATCTCCACAGATGAGAGCAGTGCATGTCGGACAGTTTATCAAGGATACACTGCAGGATTTCATCTCACTAAAGTTGTTAAACAGGATTTTTAATTAGTCTTTTCTCTATCTAATAACTCCATGACTTTTAATCGTAATTTGAATCTATTACTTGTTCTCAGGTAATATGTTTTGGCTGATCGTAAAGATAAGTTAAAATATAATAATATATCTATTATATAAATAATATAATAATGTAACCACATACTCTGATTCTGCACGTTTGACTGATTGCTTTCCTTTATTTACTGTACACTCAAAAAAACAATTTTTGTTTGTTCAAACTACATGTTTAAGAGGAGCTGAAAAAACACAATTCTTGAGATTTCATTGGGACAACTAATTTTTTTTTGTTCAATCCACATAAATTTGTTAAAAGTGTTAAGTTAACTTAATCAATTTGTGTTGGAACAACATGAATGAATTGTGTGGAACCCCGCATTTTTTTTACAGTGTGTTGTATAAACTTATTGTACTTTATACTTTTATAATGGCCATTATTGATTATTAAAATATCAAATATGATATTTTATATCAATATCAAAATGAAAATAGGCAGTTCCTTATATCATGTTTTTATTTTATTGTTAAGATGAAGTGAAACAATGTAGCCAGGGTGCTGTGAATGAGGCTATGAAGTACTCGACTGATTTACCCGACATGTCCTTGAGAGTTTTTCCATATCAAACTTGCGAAGAACCTAAGGGTGCAAGGGTGAACTTAATATTGATAAAAAGCCCCAATCAGATAGACGAATGTCTGCAGTCATGCCTCAGTTTTCAGATGTCTCTGTTTTCCCCCATCCACACTGACACGGAGCAGCAGCATTTTAAAAACCAAAACGGCCTCTCCAGTTTTCAAAAAGCTCCATTTTTAGGGCTTGAAAACTCTGAGGTAGTGTGGACAGAAGGCGTAACCGTTGCAAAGCTTATGCGTTTTAAAACTAAAACATATTAATGTAAACGTAGCCTAATAGTACTATTGAAAAGAACTGTAAAGCGGTGATAGAATCAGACATGCAGTTGCAGGTCAGGTCCAAACCTTTATTTCGATTTTAACTCTCTTACCTTTAGACATGGTGTTGATGTGTGTGTTTGAGTTTGAAAAGCAAGGTCTCTGTTGTCTCAAAAAAAGGCAGTCTCATGGATGTTGTGTGACCTATTGTCAGGTTGCAGCCTGTCCTGTGTCAGAAAACTGCCGGCAGCAACACGCCGCAGGTCAAAATGGCCAACGTGTCAGAGGCTATAGTTTTAAAGCTGACATTACACCAGGTGCTGGGGGTGTTGCACGTGAATTACTGTCAAAGAGAAAAATAGCTTTCCACTTTTCCCTGTCACTCTCGCACACAAATACTCAATAGGTTCAAATCCATTGAGCTTCCTTTATGTCTTATCTTTTATATAAGGTAAAATAACTCATTCTCTTCAATTAGTATTGTTGAATAGTTCATTTATATGACCAGATTCTGTTTTTCACATTAGGACTGTTACAATCTTTAATAACTTCTCCGTGCTCAATTCAATGCTTACTTGTTTCTAATTCTGGGTATGAACTTGGAGCACAAAAAGGCGATATCGACCCACAGTTTTGAAAGGCCAAATAAAGTGCTTTTGTTTTCACAAAGAAACACTATCTCCACAGCACTAATGTGATGTTTAAAACCATACCGTCTTTCTTTGGATTGACAGATGGGCGGCATTATCAAATATTTCTACATAGTGATGTAGATATGTGAAGTAACTTTACAGCTTCATAACACACTAAAGAAAAAGCATAGCATTAAAATGCAGCATAAGACCCTTTGGTAACACTTTATTTTGATGGTAAACCTAACAGTCTACTTAATCTAATGAGAATTAGTTGCAATGTTACTTAAATTCAACAAACGGACCATCAAAATAAAGTGTGACTGACCCTTTAAATTATTATGAAATTAAAAAAAGAGTCAAAATAGTTTTAATGGAAAAAAATGTTTATAAATAAAAGTGAAGGACAAATCCTGCCGTTTCTGAGAAAGTGCACTGCAAATGTTAAAATTCACTACATATATTAATTTTGTGGTATTGAATTGTATTATTTATTTAGCAAATTTAGAAAACATTTAACTGATTAATAATAAATCATGATTAATCAAAACAGTAGGTTGGATAATTGTTTTATCATTGTAGCTGAGCAGTTGTTTTGACTAGCTGGAGGTTTGTTGAGCATTTCTGTAACTTTTACTTATTTGTCCTTTAGTTTAAATTTGTTTACCTGTGTGGGCTGAAAATTGCTTCAATGTAATGGCAACTTTGCCCTGAAAATCAGGGGGTCAAGGATTTCTCATTCTCTGGCAAATACATTCCAATATTACAGCATGTAAAATAAATATTTTTTAACAGGATCATTCATGCATCCGGCCAAAGAGACAGTACAATTTTTTAAATATAAACATGCACAGGCACGGTTCAAACCTAAGCTGCCTTTTGACCCACAACAATTCCATCATCAGTTCAGTCCCAGAGCTCTACTGGGATTTTGTGACTATCTGAGTTTTTTTTCTTTTTGGTCAGTTTGGTTTTCTTTGATTGGCTACCTAGCTGATTTGCAAAAACAGTTCCATTTACAGTACATTTGGGAACATATATCCATCTAAACATACAGTTGAAGTCAGAATTATTACCCCCCCTGTTTATTTTTTCCTCCAATTTCTGTTTAATGGAGAGAAGATTTTTTTCTACACATTTCTAAACATAATAGTTTTAATAACTCATCTCTAATAACTGATTTATTTTATCTTTGCCATGATGACAGTAAATAATATTTGACTAGATATTTTTCAAGACACTTTTATACAGCTTAAAGTGACATTTAAAGGCTTAACAAGGTTAATTAGGTTAACTAGGCAGGTTAGGATAATTAGGCAAGTTAATGTATAATGATGGTTTGTTCTTTAGACAGTCAAAAAAATTTGCTTAAAGGGGCTAATAATTTTGACCTCAAAATAGTTCATAAAAAATTTAAAACTGCTTTTATTCTTGCCAAAATAAAACTAATAAGACTTTCTCCAGAAGAAATAATATTATCAGACATACTGTGAAAATTTTCTTGCTCTGTTAAACATCATTTGGGAAATATTTAATAAAGAAAAAAAATCAAAGGGGGTCCAAAATTCTGAATTCAACTGTATGTGATTCGGATCTTCAAATCCTACACTACAATATATGCAGATTTAACTAGGTTATGTCAACTTCAAATACAGTGTGTCTGCCACCTTGATTATTGTTATTTTTACAGAAATGTAAGCTACAGCTACTGCTCCGAAGGATGCATTCGAAGAGACTGCATCATCGCAGCGTTACGAAGGCTGTCTCATTTTTAAAAAATTTGAAGGCTCCTTTAAATGCAGCCTCAAAATGCGTCCTTCGCTTCCTAGGTAATGAAGGACACAACTGGTGGATCCTTTGCAGCCTCAAATGAGCCAAGCTTCATTACACCAAAGAGCATAGATACACCAGGGCTGTTGCTGGGCACTGATAACAACAGGACGTTTTTAAAAGAAAACTCCAGATTTAATGTATGAATTAGGTTTATTTTACTTTGATATCTAAACAGATTTTTAAAAATATTATGATTTTTTTTTTACCAAAAACCTTATTTTATAGACAGTTTACATTTTTATTTCTACATGTATGGATCAAAGGAAATATATTTTCAACTTCTGTAATCCTTACTTTGCTTAAAATAAGTCATTACAAATTTTATTACCAGTTATTAACGGCAGCTGTTAAGGTTGCTTGGTAAAGAGATCTGTCCTCTGTTGGCTAAATCGTCTAATTTCAAAATGCTCAGTTCGGCTTGTGTGGACTTCAAAGGATTCACCTCTAAAGTCTGCATCTTTCGGAGGATGCAGTCTCTGAAATGAGACACAGCTACTGTATCTTATTGCCATATGAAACAGATTTTATGTAGGCTACATGCTTTGTACTTCATTTATATTCCAGTAAAATATCATCACACGAGGTGGGCTCTCTGACTACTGTCATTATAGGATAAATAAAACATCTTTTTTTGTTGTTGTACAGACACGTAATAAATCGTTCAAAACAGTAAAGCGTTTGCATTCATTTGTGTATAATAATACCCAAAATTAAAACACTTTGCCTTTTGTAAATGAACAAAACACTATATTATGCATCATCAGTAATGCTGCTATTTGATTTTAACATTATAATTTGATCATAAAACAGTTAATGACCAATCAAAAATAGAATGAAGCAGAAATAAAATACAAATAAAATGAAACAAACATCCCAGACTGTAATCTGTGGCATTGTTTTGTATTTGTGCTGTAATATGTAAAATTTGCATATATGGTTTCAACACCAGATGTGTTCAGAACTTTCCAGTTTCACCTGTATTGTGTCGCAGACCACCTTCTGAAGTTGTTGAGCAATCAGATTTATATCCATCTCGAATGCATTTCAGAGGACATTTACACCTACAATCAGATAGCTATCCACTCAAAATAAGTGACCAAGTGTAAACAGCCCTTTTGTGTCTGTGCATAAGGAGCCATTCATTACAGATCTTCAGGCCATCCGCACTATCTGCCGTAACACTGCTCAGATGGAGCCATTTTGTTTTAGTACGTTGAGCGTGTAATTGACCACAGCCACCCACTCGACAACTCATCCCGCTTCTCTCGCTCTCCTACTTCAGATTTATCTCCGACCATATATCTGTTCCTTTAATGTCTGTTCATTTCGCCCTCTCTTTCTTTCTATGTGAGGCTGGTGTGAATCTGCGTTATGTTCTTTGACGACCAGCCGCCGATGAATGAATGCACTCTCCCCGTCTGCCATTTATCCATTCGGCTGCTTTGAAAACTCTTAGGCGATGGATTTGTTCTTTGCGATACGTGCAGTTTCACTTTCTCTCTTTTTTTTTGCATGACTTTCACACAGTCTAAGCCCCAGACAGCACTTAAATCTATTTAAATATATCAAAGGGATTAATAGGTATTGATATTAGGAGCTTGCAGACTGGCACGATTTCAAATTCTGTAATTAAAATCATTTTGTAAAATGCATTGTAGTCTATATTAAAATTGATCTAATAATCATTAGGCAATCATTGATAGCATTGCAACCCAACATTTTTTTATTTATTTTATATTTAAAGGCAAACACATCATCATCTCATCATTAGAATTATCTAATCCCTAGACATAGTCAAGTAATAACAGCAAATGCTAAATGTACATTCAGTCATCTGTGGCAATAATGCTTTTGCCAGGAAGTGATTCTGATGAGGGATTCTTCAAATGAGGTACTTTATTTTGCTTCTTTGCAAATAGACCAGTGCATGCTCTTGTTTTCTGATGAATTACGTAATAATTTGCGCCATTTGTAATTTGGTCGTGACTAAGCTCTCACTAGAGCACACAATATTACAGGTAAAGAGTGCAGTGAGAGATTGAGTCATTAGCCTTTATGTGTTTATGTTCCTGACAGTGAATGTCGTTAGGTAGGCAACGATGACAGATTGACAGTAAATTGTTGCTTGTGTTTTGCATGCTATTTAAAAAATGTAGCTAGATAAGCTACTAACTTTTCAACTGATAAAAAAAAAACTTTTCCTGTATATTGCATTTGCACGATTAATTTCTTGTATTGTTTTGACAGAGTTGTCTTTTGGTTAAAGACTGTCATTACCTGCTGCATAGAGTCATTTTCTAGCTTCACATGCAGGTGTTCAAATTAATTAAGAGCATCATCTCTGGCAAACAACCGCATACATCAGCAGGTTTGATTTCAGTTGATTGCAGACAAATAATCTCTGTGCTTTTTCTGTTCTCTGTGTTTAGAGGGTTCAGAAAATCTTTTTGGCCTCTTTTAAGCGAAACTATATTGTCATTTGAAAAAAACAACAGCAACTAAAGATCATCATTTGAGAATAGCTTTCAAATTTAAGTTGATTCATGTTTCTGGCTATTAATGTGGCTATATGTCCACAACTCTTTTTACACCAGTCAAACTCTTGTCCCAGTTAGGCATGGGACGATAAACGCTTTCAAGGAATATCACGGTTTGGAAACGTCAAGGTTTTTAAACTGCCAAAATTTCCTGCTATACTGTTCCTAAGGTATGGGTAATATTTATTTACATTTTTTTTTTTTGTAATTTTAAGACAACAGTACCTTCAGCAAAAAAGATATTCAAAGATGCAGTTTTACATTGTAAATAAATCAGTGTTTTTTTATTTTTTTTTTTACACAGACATTTAAAAAGAATATATTTTAGAGCAGTAATCACAATACCGTGACACTGTGATATTTTTATCCAAGGTTATCGCACCGTCAGAATCTTACCAGCCCATGCCTAGTCTCAATCCAAAATGAAATCAAAGACTATAGAATACACAAGACATGTCACTCGTATAGTTTTGAATGGGAAAAAGTGTAACGGTCAATATGGCAAATGAAGCCCTACCTATTAGTACAGGAGTCAATCATTGATCACTAAAGACTTACGTTTCTCCGGGGAAAGGCTCTGACCAGATGTGTGCTTTTACAACCATTTTTTTGGTCAACAAACACACTGGAATCTTAGTGAATTCTTGCTTCATAGACATAAGAAATAAATCCACATATGTACTTTTACATGACCCAACTATACTTGAAAAACAAAAGTTTTTTGGTTTTGTAATCTGTATGAAACGAACGTGAATTACAGTCCGTCCTGTCAAACTCACTTCACATAACAGCAACTGTCAAATGTCTATAAACATGTAAACAAAGAGTTGCTGTCCTTTTGGGAGAAGATTCACCATCAAGACCAAGTTGTTAATTACTTTATAAGACCAGTGTGATCTGATGAAGTATTATCCAGAGGAGGATAATGTGTAAAATGTGAAATAAATGAGGTTGGTGTCATGATCTCGTTCTTTTTGAGTACACATTAGCTTGGGCAACCTGAAAAATTGAAGATTTTGATTGATACAAATGTTTAGAAATAAAACTTTTGAGACAGCTGTTGTTTAATTTTATTGGTGATTCCAAATATGTAATGTAATCATAAACCTGGCAAACAGTTTTGTAGAATTTGATGTTTAGACAGAATGCCCGAGCATACTGCCCGAGCGGCGTTTCAAAGATGGTCGCAGAGTGAAATGACTTGCCTTAAAGGGACTTTGATGGAATTCAATTCATGTTTGGTCTTGTGCAAATGGTTTGGTCACAGCATGAATTTGCAAATAAATTCCATCAAAGACTAGAATACACAAGATATGTCACTCGTATAATTTTGAATTGGGAAAAGTGTAACGGTCATTATGGTGAATAAAGCCCCGCCTACTAGTACAGGAGCCAATCATCGATTGCTATAAACTGATGTTTCTTTGGGAAGAAGCTCGGTCCAGACATGTGCTTTTACAACAGTTTGGTGGTCAACAAACACACTGGAATCTCAGCGAATATTTGCTTCATAGACATAAAAAATATATCCAAATAAAGCTTGAAATCCGTACTTTTAAATGAACCAAATTGCACTTGAAAACAAAATTTTGGTTTTGTAATCTGTATGAAATGAACGTGACAGCAACTACAAACGCCCCACAAACTTTTAAACAAAGAGTCGCTGTAATTTCTGAAGGAGATTCACCATCAAGAATCTAGAGATCAAGAAGTTGTGAATTACTTTAGACCAGCGTGATCTGACAAAGTATTATCCAGAGGATGATAATGTGTAAAATTGCCATATATGAGGTTGGTGTCGTGATCTCGTTCTTTTATATGTGCATGTGCATTAGCTCGGGTAAAGTGAAAAGATTTTGTTTGATTCAAATGTTTAGAAGCAAAACGTATATGACAGTTGTTGTTTAATTTTATTGGTGATTCCAAATATATTACATAATCATAAGCTTGGCAAACAGTTTTGGAGAATTTGATGTTTCTCCATTTAGACAGAATGCCTGAGCATACTGCCCGAGAGGCATTTCAAAGATGGCTGCTGAGTGAAATTACTTAAAATGGACTTTGATGGTGATTTTGCTTGCACTCCCTGCTGAAAAAAACAGCTTAAACCAGCCTAAGCTGGTTGGCTGGTTTTAGCTGGTTGACCAGCCTGGTTTTAGAGGGGTTTTGGCCACTTCCAGCCTGGTTTCCAGCCAATTCCAGCCTGGTCAGGCTGGAAAATGACCAGCTAAAAACCAGCTTGACCAGCCTGGTTTAAGCTGGACATAGCTGGTTTTGGCTGGGCTCCCAGCCTGGCTAGCTAAGACCAGGCTTGAAATGGCTGGAAACCAGCCTGGAAGTGGCCAAAACCCCTCTAAAACCAGCCTGGTTGATAAGCTAAAACCAGCCAACCAGCCTAGCCTGGTTTAGGCAGTTTTTTCAGTAGGGCTTATGGTTAATTACAGTATTTATTGAATGCAGTAGAAATGGTTACACATATTTAGAGCTGAGCAACTCTGAATGAGGCGAGCTCAGGTCAAACTTCTTCAGAAAGTCAAAGCAACATTACATCACAAATATGCAGACTCAGAAAAAGACCACAGGGGTTTATAGAGCCATCTGGGATTGGGTCCATCTTGGGATTGTGTCATGATATCCAGTGACCTGAAGTTCTGGCACAGTTTTTTGTTCCTTTTTTATTTTCTGTAGACCATTAGCATGCTTAAAGCACGACGGGGGTCTTTAGAGTCCACAAAATGAGAAATTATTCACAGCATAAGTAAGCCACGAGCTGTGAAGTGGCCATGTTCTTTTCCTATGATTTTTCTTCACACATAATCACACGGAAGTCACTATATTGAACAAAGTGCCACTGCTAAATTTGTTACATGCTAGCATTTGCAAGTTGAATTAAGTTTCATTGATGCTGAAAAGCTTCTTGATTTTAAAGCCAACATCACAGTTACTCTACCGAAAAACTAACAGTGTCTCTACCAATACATATAATCTTTATATTATCACTAACGAGTCTGTGAAAACTCCAGATCGTATCTCCTTTTATTCCTTCCTCTCTGTCTGTTCTCTCTCAGTCATCGCAGTGTGATCAGAGATAAGACATAATTAAGGATTTGTGATTTGGATATTAAACCAGATTCTTGTCACAGAGGATGTTTTCAGCAGCTGTTACTCCTCCTGCTGTGAGTGTGTGTGTGCAAGTCTCACAAATCTGTGGCATACACTCAGTGCTACATTGCTGAACTGCACTGAACTGTGTCTTTAATCTTGAAAAGAAAACTACCCAAATACATATCAGGGCTGAAGTAAACAGACAGAGATGAAAAGCCCAAGGTGTGGTGGTCAGGACAGACTATTGGGGCCACTCATGCTGAAACTTTAATTAAAAGCATTGTTTACTCATAGTGAAGACCCTACAGCCCCTTCTGCCTGAAAACAGTGTGTGTGTAGTATGGATTGATAGTGTCTGTGTCGCTCTTGTTTGCGCGGTGCTCTTTAAAGCAGACTGCTGTTCTCCACTGCACACCTCATTTGCGGAAAGTCGTGATCTCATTTGCCTGGTGTGCTTTCCATTAGCAAAGAGTGACACCACAGCAGTGCAGAGGCGGAGGAGAATGTGTGTTTTAGTCTTCCCAAAAATACCCAGACATTTTGCCAGACAACTGTGAACATTTCACATAACGCAAAGGCTTTGAAAGTAGAGTTTGTCCCGAGGCCACACTTAAACCACAAAATATTTATTTTCAGAATCCAGAGGTTGTGAACTGGTATTTTTTCACGAATTCTTTTAAGATGTCTTGCTAAGAGTCGCAAATCTGTCATTATTTCCAGGATGTGGTGATTTTTCTAAGAACTTATTTCAGATTCTGGTTGTCCATTCATTCATATATATATATATATATATAAAAGAATATTTTCCAAACCACAACAATCAAACAAACAATAGTTTTTTAAATATATTTAGCCAAAATTAGTCAACTATTATTGTAAAACAAATTCTCTTAAAGGGCACCTATTTTACCTCTTTTCAAGATTTAAGATAAATATTTTTTTGTCTCCAGAATGAGTCTGTAAAGTTTTAGCTAAAAAAAACATCAAATTATTTGATATATTTTTCAAAATATTGGAATTTTAGGCTCTGAACACACTGTAGTTGTTTTTGTTGCCTGTGTCTTTAATGCAAATGAGTGGGTTCTCCCCACCCACTGTTCCCATGTGCATGTCAGAGACATAGAGATCACTCTGATGGATGTAACCTTCACCTGCTGTTTCTCACGTAGATAAACAGTACAGTGACAGACAAGAAGGAAGCACATCTCCCTTACTACAGTTAAAAATTTGATGTATTTGTTGTTGAGTTAATTCAAGCCTTTCTGCAATGATGAGTCACACTCAATCATTACACGGATGTGGCATGGCAAATGTGACAAGATACAAGTTAATATACACTGCTGTATGGACATCCTTTATGTTAATGTACAGTATAAACCTGATGTAAGTCCACAAATCGGAATTGAAAAAAATTGTACTGACACTATGCGGCTGTGGTGATGAATTAAGTAGCGGTTTTACTGTCTTTTCTTTATTACAAACATGCACTGATTTAAAATCGTTTTAAACTTTCAAAACTCATTCTTGAGGTGCAGCTGATCAGAGCTGAACTTTGAATCTTTTAATCCGAGTTGCTTTGTGCAAGTCCTGCCTTGTGGATATGATTATGCATGCTACTATGGAAGTTAATTCGCACTGTCAATCACTTTGGTGGGCGGGGAAAGCCGCGCTCCTTTGTAATGTTGCGGTGGGCCTTAGAATTGCGGGGATTTGAATCCTATTTTAATGTCAGAAAATAAAAAAGAGGCTTATTGTGTTTCTATCACTCCAGTATGACTGTGGACACACTATACATACACACAATTGTGTTCAAACAGCTTCCAAAAGTAGATTTTCATCATAGGTACTATTTAATTAATTAGTTCAATGTTAAAGTTAATTTCTGTGAAATGTTCCATTATCAATGTTCCATTAACAGTCAATGAATGTCCAAATAACTTCCAATGTTTTCATTCATAGTGTTTTAAATTATAAATATTTGCACTCTCATTTTTTGCCTAAATTAGATTTAATAAGACCAGAAAATATCTATTAAATATTCAATTTTAATAGCATTCAAATAGCATTGCTCTGGGGAAATGTTACATTGCAAGTTATAGTGTTATAACAGTACACAACAACATTACTACATATTGCATAATTTACTAGTATCGTGCAGCCCTAATGTGTATATAGATATACAGAGAAAGAGAGAGAGACTATTTAATTCTTGTGTATACATTTAAGTGATTACTGCATAATAAATGAACTAAACTATTTATAGGTGATGCTGTCATTAAGAATATGCATGTAATGAGAGTTGGTGTGCATTCAAAGTGAAGCTTAAAGGTTATACATATTTGCTGCTATAATCTAAAACTGTAGAAAATGTATGAATTATTGTACACAAGTCTTACAGGAAGCTGTATTTTATCAGAAAGCTGATTCAGTGTTTTTTGAATTGCTGCCAATAGAAAAAGAGTGCTGTTATAGCATATACCAGTAAAGGCAACTGAGTCATGCTATCAGCCTACCTTGACCTCTGACCCCTGACATCTTCGGTCCTGATGCTGACTGTAGCCAGAGAGTCAAGAAAAAAAAAATGAACAGAATCCAAGAAGCACATTTCAAGTGGATTCTTTGATTGTGCTGGACAGTGTCTGCCCTGTTCTCTATATGATATAATCATTCAACATTCACTCATGCTTTCTGGTCAGTATAGGCAAATTACCGGTTTGTAAACATTCAGGATGTGCGTGCATCGAGATTGCAGAAAAAAACCAGAGAGCGCTAGCGTTTACAGCAAGGGAAAGACATCTCATGCAGTACAGAGTTTGCTCTTGCATTAGAGATAACTTATATCATTTACATATTATATATATTATTTACATAATGCTTTCAGCAAATTATAACAGCTTGTCACCGAGTGATAAGCACAGTTATTCGGCAAAATTAACATTAAAGTGAGCAGCGTTCGTCTGACATGTCCATTTGCGATAGCACCCTCCCAATGGATATTGGATAAGACGAAATGGCCAAGCATCCAGCCTGAAATATACCTCATTGAAACTCCAAATGATTTTACAAAAGAGAAGTTAAAGGCCTACAAGTCTTTGGATGCCTACAGTTTTGTTCTGTGTGATCATGTGCAAGAAATAATGTTCCAGAATTACCAGATTCAAAACTTTGTAGTGCTAAAAAGCGAGGTTCTGCCTAGCCAAAGACAAGGAAAGAATTCGGAAAGGTACAAGGTCTGAGTAATCATTAACAAGCAAAACAACTGCATTCGGACAGCGAACTGCTCCTGTAAATCAAAATCAAATCAAATCAAATTTAGCTAAAATCATTGCTGCAATCAAAAACGAATAGTGTGTATTTAGCATAGCGTGAACTTACCTGATATAAAATGAGAACTGCAGAGTCAAGCATTTTTAATCAGGTCCTCACTCCATTCAGCTCTTCTTATGGCTGTTAGCCAAAGACGTCTGCAGTTGTCATTAAAAGCAGTGTGGTGTATGGTAAAAGTTAAGTTTTCAGTTTTTGGACTTTCGATTTTGATCCTACCGAACAACACGACATGTTTGCTATTGCAACCGGTCTTTTTTGCCACCGGTATGCACGGTTGAACCCGTGTGACATCTTGTGTGACGTAGGTTGGTAATTATATTGGGCATTATATTGGATATGAATAAAATTTCACCAAATAGCTTGAATAGCTTTATTTGGAAAGAAATCATTCATTTAAATCGATTGGGGTTATTTTGTAAGGGTACACACACAGACACACACACGGTTATTCATTATGGACAATTTAGTTAATCCAATTTACCTATACCACATGGCTGGTGGGAGAAACCAAAGAATCCGAAGGAAACCTCATGCAAACACAGGGAGAGGGTGTGAATTGTGTATAAAAATAATGAACAATTTTCAAGCAAGAATAATTGCAATAGAGCAAAGAAAAAAGTAATATAAAGTCAAGCAGTATTTAGGTACAGAAATTGAATAATGAAGGGTAAAATTCAGTAAAATTATTCTTCATTAAAGTTACAAATGTACTTTTTTTTGAGCTTGAATGCTTTAAACACAGTCTTTAAAACACACACAGATTATAAAGTTTCACTCTGTTATGGCTATATTTTGCAATAACTTCTCATGTATCTCATGTATTCTCAATTGTTGTGATGCTTAACTATAATCCCATTGCATATTCTGTGATGCACAGGCACACATTGCAATATTGATGCTGAAACGATATATTGCGCAGCCTTAGAACCAGAATAGATTCTCATCCGTATGATTCACTGGTCCTCCTGGAAGACACTGCGTTCAGTCAGGTCTCTGCCACACAACGGAAGCAAACTCACTGCAGCTTCAGCTGGAGGAAACACAGCTCGCTTACTAAACGCCAATGTAGAGAATTAAACCCGCTCTGGTCCAGATCAAAAGAGGAAAGTAACAAGGCATGAGCTAATCTGGTTGATTTTGGTTAATTAGCGGCCGCTGTTGTAAAGAGATTAATTGCACGGTGGATTATTTCATTACGCCACGACTTCATGCTGTCATAACTCAGACACAAACTGTGAGAGCTGATAAACGGCTGTCCAGCACCGCAGTATTGACTGAATGCTTTGAAATTTGTGTTATGGCTGTGTTTATTTCACTCCTTCACTGTGAACATGATCAAACTTTCTTTTGTTTCTTTTACAATCAGTTACACCAATAGCAATTTGTGTGTGCGTACGTGCATGCGTGCATGCGTGCGTGTGTGTGCGTGTGTGTGGCTTTTAAATGCTGGTAAACTTTTATCACACACAAATGTGGCTAAGTTATTCTTCTAAGTCCAAAGGGATTTGAAAAATAT
This sequence comes from Danio aesculapii, assembly GCF_903798145.1. Classification (NCBI taxonomy): domain Eukaryota; kingdom Metazoa; phylum Chordata; class Actinopteri; order Cypriniformes; family Danionidae; genus Danio; species Danio aesculapii. Next base: position 26,601,084 of record NC_079451.1, on the reverse strand, counting down.
TTAGTGTTAAATTGAGATTATATCTGGGACCTGACTAAGAAGAAAAAAAAAAACAGTGCAACATTTGCTCAAGCTAATTTGCAAAGCAGTGAATTAAGTCTTGGCAAGAGGTAATTAAAAGAGATGCAATTACCTGGCCTTATCTTGCCTTAATGATACCATACCTGAATGAACCTCAAAACGGGGGAATAATCTTGTGTATTAATTGCTCAATTTCAAACTTTTGAAAGGTTTTCTGATACATGCTTTAGTTTGCCTGACGTGGCTGGTGTGATGATATGCAGGAGAAATGTAACAGAGAGAGTGCCAGATGCCAGTGTATCGGTTTATTTATTCATTATTGGCATAAGTTGGATATTTTGAGTGTTGAGATTTGTAGCTGCCCAAGGGAGAGACTACTGAAAATTCCATATTGATAAACATGCTGTTCAAAAGTCTGTTCAATATTTCATGTTTGAAATAAATCTCTTATGCACAGTAAGGCAGTATTTGTGTAATTAAAAACAAAACATAATTGTGAAATATTATTACTACTATTTGTTTCTAACTGTTTTTTTTTATACATAAAAACTCATTACAGTGATCCCTCACTATAACATGGTTCACTTTTCACATATAATAAAGTTAACTTCTGGACATGCTAAAGAAAGTTAGAAGTTACGCAACTTTAGGGTGCCATTACAGAATAAATAAATGGAGATCAAATGATTTTGATCTTTTGGTTCATTCTATAATACTGGACTTATTTTTCTACGAAGGTTTAAACGTTGAGAGTGTTTAAACAAGAGAGAAAAGTGTGAAAATGTTAATGCCTGCCTGAGAAAAGTGTATATAAAGTGAGGGGTTTTACAGTCTTAAAACATCTATAGTGACTGTAAAATATAAAGCTTACTACTACGGATTTCGCCTATTGCGGGTTATGTTTAAAATGTAACTCTCACGAAAACGAGGGACCACTGTAATCGCAAAACTACATTTGTAATTTTGACATCAGTGTCACTGCCACATGATGGTTCAAAACTCATTTCACAGCAATATGATTTGATGCTCACAATACATTTTTTTACTTTTGAATTACAAAAACATTTCTGCGTTAATCCTACATGATCTCATGGTAATTCGTAACATTTTGAGTTAGTGGCTAATTTGTGGAAATTGATGGTTGGGTTTAGGGGTGGGGTTTGGTGCCATGCCTCCTTTTTAAAATTGTACATTTTCGAAGGACTGAAGTCATACGGATTTGCACAAATTGGCCACTAAACTGACAATACGTAAAATACTTACATTTCCTCATGAGATCAGGTTGGTCAATCCTGCAAATGTTTTTAGGGTTAATTATTAAAATGAATTTAGACAAACTTTTATTTAAAATAAAAATATACACTCAAAATATGATTTTTGCTGCTTGTTTAAACTACTTATATAACATGAGCTGAATCAACACAACTATTGAGTTTTTTGGGGACAACTTAAATGTTTTATGTTCAATCCAATTAATTATGTAAAACATTTAAGTTAACTTAATGGATTTGTGTTAGGGCAACATGAAAGAGTTGTGTGGAACCCAGCACTTCTTACAGTGTAGATTTACAGTGTACATTTGTCAAACAACAGTAAATAATTTTATTATTATATAGTAAGTTATTATTATTATTATTATTATTATTGTTGTTGTTATTATTATTATTATTATTATTATTATTATTATTATTATTATTATTATTATTTTTTATTATTATAAAGTTCAATGCATAATTTCTTAATTACAGATTTACCTTCTTTCTAAAGAAAAAAATGCTCTTTTCAAAATATTGTTTATTTCTTTAAAATTAATCAAGAAGTGTGCATTTGTTTCCTATGTACTATAAGTAGACCAATATGGTCATTAGCTACTATGTAGTAATATTGAAATACATATTTTGATGCAGTGTACTTCGATGCAACAAAACACTGTGCATTGAACAGTCACTGCACTTACAACTATGTAAATGCATAGTAAACACACATCATATAGCATAAGACAAAAGTTCCATATACTGTACTTCTAAATGAGTAATGGATGATGAGCTGTAAAATTCAGTTTCAGCATGTGGACTACAACTCAAACAAGGTGCATCTGCATAGTTTGATTGAAACCAAGTCTCCAGCTCTCCTCTGATCTGAGCTGCTGTAAATATACTGTATGGCCATTGAGGAATGAAAACCGGAGGAAATATTTTTACAATCATGCGTATATTGGAATATAATTCAACAATGGTGCAATTAACCTGCCGATTGAAACAGCAATTCAGTGATTAACATTTCATTGACAGTTATCTACCCTTTTACGGTTCAGCGAGCCATTTTATTGCCCTCGTTCTGACCTCTAAGGATTTCCAGTGCTCAAATGGCTGAACAAATGCAGATCTTTAATTCATCTTGACTTGGAGAAGCTCCATAAAGACCATTACCGTGAGCTCAGGACATTGAAAATTGGTTTAAACATGGAGGTTTCATCCTTCACTGACCGATCAGATCCATTGCTTCCTTCCTCTGCAAACAGCCATGCTATTTTTCACAGCTCATTTCCATTTGTTGCTAACTAATCTGTGTCACACACTAAATAAACCAATGAAACTTTGTCAGTCCAAAGACAATTAAAGTGTCTATTTTTGAAGCAGCTTTTTGAGGCTTTGCTTTAGAAAAGGGCTTAAAAACACATTATTTGGTTAAAAATATCCAGAGGAATGATCAAAGGAGAAAATAATATTTTTAGCATCTCTGTGCAGTGGTGTCACACACTAATGTTTTTGACGAGAAACCAGCAGCAGTGTTTTTCCCTGGGCAGGATTATAAAGAATACAACTTAGTCATTCATAGGATGTTAGTCTAGTGGTGTTATTTTAAGGAAGCTCATTCTATCTCTTTCTATCGACCAGTCTAACTATCTATTGATCAAACTGTTTATCTGTATGTGTGTTGTTTATTTGGACGTTTGCCCTTTTCTGTTGATTAAATGTGTTCTATATAAGACAAAAAATATATAAATAAAGTTTTATACATTAAGATAGATAGGTAGATAGATAGATAGATAGATAGATAGATAGATAGATAGATAGATAGATAGATAGATAGATAGATAGATAGATAGATAGATAGATAGATAGATAGATCAACAAATATAATATACATATATATATATATATATATATATATATATATATATATATATATATATATAGTTTGTTTTATTTTGGCTAAAATAAAAGCAGTTTTTAATTTTTTTAATAACCATTTTAAGGTCAGTATAATTAAGCTATATTTTTTTCGAAACAGAACAAATCATCAGTAGACAATAACTTTCCTAATTACCTGCCTAGTTATCCTAATTAACCTAGTTAAGCCTTTCAATGTCACTTTAAGCTTTATAGAAGTGTCTTGAAAAATATCTAGTCAAATAATATTTACTGTCATTATGGCAAAGATAAAATAAATCAGTTATTAGAAATGAGTTATTAAAACTATTATGTTTAGAAATTTGTTAAAAAATCTTCTCTCCGTTAAACAGAAATTGGGGAAAAAAATAAACAGGGGGGCTAATAAATCAGGGGGGCTGATAAGTCTGACTTCAACTGTATATATAATCATTAGATGTTGTGTATAATGTATGTAAAATATTGTGGAAGCACCATTTTGAGGGATGTAAACAAAAACAGTGGTCCCAATGTATTTCTTGTTTTACATTTTTAATTTCTAGAGCTTCAGAGAATCCAAAAAGAGCCACAGATTGATAAATAATGTCATGATAGCTGTTTTACCAATAAATGATGATTGAAAATCCTCTTGTTACAGTTATGAAATAGTTTGATGACAAGCAGGAAATGTTCATGGGCCAATGATATCACCACATTGACATGGTCTATAATATATGCAATTTCTTTACTTATAATATTTTCCTATATACAGGGTTTTAACATATGTAATATTAGTTTTTAGTTTTATTAGTTATTCGTTGTTTAATAACATTATTATTATTATAAAAAAATCTACAAATATTACATTTTTTTTTCTAATGGAAAAAAAAAGCAAAAAGAAATAAACTGCCTTTTAAAACATATTCAAGTTGAAATTTTGAGTAAAATATTTCTAAATATTATTTTATTTCTATTATTACTACATAAACAGCCTTTGTCGAACAGAAGAGACTTCTATCAAAATGATTTTAAACATACTGTTTTAACTATATAATTTGTATATAATCATATTAAAATAATATTTTGTCTCTATATAAACCTGACTGTGGTATTAAGTTTTTATTATCTTGCAGCATATAGTAAGGGTCCAGAATACTATAATGTATGCCAGTCTAAATTGGTCTGCATGTAGAGTTGTGTACAAACACATGTCCTTTCATTTTTCACAAACAACACAGCACCCCCTACAGCACAAACAAAAAAAGTATAAAGAAAGCATCTTTAAGGCATAACCACAAACGTCAGATGGAGAGAGTCTTGTCCGGGACTTGAACCAGATATCATCCTTTCTGCTTTAAAGCCACCAGCAATTTGGCCATTAGCACATACATCAATAGAATCTGTGGCATACGGCAGTGCACAAGCTACTCAAAGGCCATTTGTCTGTGATGGAAACAAATTGATTGTTTTCACCTGACCTTAAGAAGGCCCATTCTCAGCAGACACGTCATTCTTGTGATTTCATTGTGCTACTGAGTGAAGCAAACCCTTCTTTTTTCCCATCATCATCTCTCTCTCTCTATCTCAGGTTCTGTCACGCTTCATTTTGTGGAGACTGATTTGTTTGTCCTTGAGTAAAGCATATGAAACCCTTTTTGAACCTTCAGAGTTATTGGTACACCGGGGTTGATGAAACAAGAGGCTTTATTTTTACAGAAAAAGACACAAAAGTATATATCCTGCGAGCCCGCGGGGAATTATATGCAGAAAATAATCACATTAGTGCTAGAACAGACATTTTGTTTTGAACAATATCTCTGTTTTTGTTACTGCACGATGGTGATTCTTGCCACTGAAGCTATTTTTGTAACTCAAGCTTAGGTAATGTCTTTTTTACAAGTATAATGCGTGTTTTTTTTTACATGTTCTCTAGAGAAATAGCCAGAAGCATTGTGCCCATTCACACGTGTCGTCTCAGATTTTTGAGCCAAGTGCAACTTCCAAGTATTTCTACTTACATTCCTAGAATTAGTACCTGTATAATTATGCTCATTAAAAGAAACATTACATATGCAGCATATACAGCTAGGGGTTAAAATAAGGCTGCTTGTATGATTGAGACAATGAGACAAAGCACATTTTAAGGAAGCCTTTTTTGGAATACATCTTTTGAACTTAACATGAACCTGACTGCCACTAATGCCTGCTTAAAATGAGGTGAAACGTGTATATTTCTTAAATTAGCTCAAACTTGCTCGCGCTTAAAAAAAAATACAGTTTATTCTTCAGGGGCATGCATTTGTGTGTGTTAGGGCTGGGCGATTTGGGTGACAAATCTAATTTTGTCGATTCGATTAATTGAACATTTTAACTAATTATATAATTAAATAATTAAATAATTATATAATTAATTGGAATTAATAAAATTCCAATTAATGAACGATTGTTTTATTTTTTTATTTTATTTTTTTGCCCTTATGGTTTACAGACAAGTTTTGTACTGTAAATATTCTTGCATATTACAAGTGAAAGATTTTTTGAATGAAGGGTGCATTACTTGATTTTAAAATAACCAGTGGCGGTTCTAGACCAGAGTAACTGAGGGGGCCAGGCAGGGGTCACTTGTACTTTTAGAGGGCACACTTTAACATACATCACACACTGCTTAAGCTATTATTTGAAGTCATTTTTTTCATGCGTCACTCTGCAGTCTTCATAAACAAGCTAATTAAATAACTTAAACTCAAAATAATCTCCCATGTTAATGTATTTCACAACAAACTTTGTATTGTAGGATAACACATTTTTAACATTCAAGTACATCAAGGCACATTTTGCACCTGTAAACTTTAACAGATACAGATGAAGTCAGTTTTTTGCTCTGCCATTAGTTTAAAATAATGTTTCCCAGTTGATCTTTAGCAATGCAAGGAAATTTTCGCAGTATTTCCTATAAAACAAAAGTTATTCTTCTGGAGTCACAATAAGTCTTATTACTTATTGTTTGTCTTGAATAAAAGCAGTTTTAATTTATTTTTAACTATTTAAGGTCAGTATTATTAGCCTCCTTAAGAAAAAATTATATTATTGATTGTCTACACAACAAGTGTAGTTACATGTATACACAAACAGTTATACAATAACTTGCTAGTAACCTAGTTAAGTTTTTAAATTACACTTTAATCTGAATACAATCTTGCAAAATAGCTAGTAGAAATTAGTTAAACTATTATGTTTAAACCGTGTTGTAAAAAAATCATGTGTTGAATACTCATGCTTCATGTAACTACTGAAATAAAAAACGAACGAAGGCAAAACTAAACGAGTTTATAATTACTTTAACAGTATATGAGCGTGACTGAAAACTAAATTTGATCAATGTGTTACATCTGTTCTCCAGTACTTGCCGACTGTTTGTAAATTCAAGACTGCATTTCCTAACGTAAGACTATGTACACTCAATTTCTGATTAATAATAGCTTATGCATAGCCGAGGACTTCCTATATTAAAAGTTTTGACATCACTATTGAAAACAAAGTCTAATATAATAAACAGTGGACATCTTGGTAGTTTTTCCCAACATTGTTGTTGGCAACATTTTCGCAACAAACTTGTTGCCCTAACCCTAACCGCACTCATACATCACATTGTGGTGGGCCTCAAAATGGGAGGGATTTAGATCCTATTTTAAAGTCAGTACATTTTAAAAAAGAGACTAAATGTCTTTATATCACTCCAATATGAATGTAGACACAATATACCTATGCACAGTTCTGTCCAAACAGCTTACAAAAGTTGATTTTCATCATGGGTGCCCTATAAAATGTTTTTTTTTTTACAACAAAAAAGAATTTCTCCAGAAGACAAAAATATTATTGGAAATACAATGAAAAAAACGATTTCTCTTTTAATCTGTATACCATTGTATTTCATGTCTGTATTGAATGATTGGTTGTAAATTCACGGGGCACCAGAATTGCCTACAGATTGTAATGATCACCCACTTTTCGCTTTACTGCATAAATATTGTCCAAGTCAACCACAATGTTTTTAAAGACCAAGCAGCATTGTTTGTGTTTCAAAGGGCACCTTATTTCTCTTTGTTCTGCTCTTTTACTTTTTTCTGTGTGCGTTTGAGTGTGCGTTTCATTGTAATTTCTAACAGTGCCATTTCATAAAATCAAAACCCACAAAAACCTTAGTGTCTGTATAACGGTGCAAAGTATGACCGTGTCATTGTTCCGCTGTCAGACTGTGAATTGAATTTATCTGCGCTACAGAAATTCCCTTGTGAGACCGAGAGATAAGAGAGAATGGCTCTTGTGCCGACAAGAAGACACTCCTAAGGCTCCATACATAGAAAACTGATGACAGTAAAAACCAGCTTGGAAGATTGCTCAAGAGAGATATCCACAGTGTGATTACATTATGCCCTTCCGTAAAATATCAAGAATTATTATACTTAACACGTTTTTAAATCTTGAGTGAAAGCATGGGTTAAAGGTCAGCTTGGGTAAGTCAAGTGAACAATTAAATCAGGTCACAAAAGAAAACATGTTAATGGAGGATTAGTTGCACATGAATGCATGAAGCAAGTCTTTGCGCAAGAGTTTTTTCTTTTCTTCCTTTTTTTAGTGCAGCTGCTTTAAGAGTCACTTTGAAATCCAGCTACAATGTTTTGTGACCTATGCCTTTCAGGAAAATGCTTTCCAAGAAAAATGTTTGACCACATTATTGTGACTGGTAAATAAAGTTTAATCCAAGAAACATAACTGCACAGATTAAGCTATTATGTGTGCAAGTTAAATTTATTGGTAATGCGGAATGTGTGAAATTAGCAACATTCACACTTCTCTGTTTATGTTTTGACAGAGATTACCATGAACATGAAGAAAAGAATACATAATGTCAGTCTGTTGAATTTTAATCATACATTTAAATCATAATCAGTGTATATACATCCTTACAATGTTAAGTAATACTTGCGTTATACAAATCATGGGTGATGTTTGCATAGCGTGAAAGACTTGTGTCTAAATTGCCCATGTATGCACATATAATGTGTATAACTAGCTGGAACTACTGAGAAAAATGATAATATTGCAGCCCAGATTTGAAAAGTGTGTGTGTGTGTGTGCGCGTGTGTGTGTGCGCGTGCGTGTGTGCGTGTGCGTGTGCGTGTGCGTGTGTGTGTGTGTGTGTGTGTGTGTATGTGTGTGTGTGTTTTTTTTTCAGTGTCACCTTAGTCTCTGGCTGTGAGTGATTGGGTTGTGGGACAAATCTGTAAGTACTTTAGCAAGTCAATGGGAATTTTTCCAAAACATTTACTCATTGTGCTGCTGTTCCTTCTCATTAACATCCACTCACTAAATATCAGGACTTTTATTACATAACTGCAGCGTACACCCGTCCAAGGTCTTGCTCAGCTATTTTTATTTTTTTTTGGGCTAATGAATACTGGAGCAGTTTTATAAAATTTTAATTGCTACAACACTACTGCTACTAAATAATAAAATAATTTATTTAGATTTTTTTTTTTTTACAATTGTTTTTGTACCAGGAATTTAAAAACTACACAAATATTTATTTAATGTGCATATATATATATATATATATATATATATATATATATATATATATATATATATATATATATATATATATTTACACAAACATACACATATACAAATTATATATATATGGGGGAGGGTCATGCATTTTTATTTAAAATGAACAAAAATGAGAAAAAAAAGAAAATCTTTGACATGTTATGTTCTTGGTTTTGTTTATTTTTGTTTGACACCAATAAATTCTGAAATTATTTTCATGTAAAATGTCAAAATAGGCTCATTCTGAAAATGTACCCCTATATACATTTCTGGAGATCTCAAATTATGTAGCCAGAAGTACGTATGGCTGCATTTCATCTTTAAAATGAATGCTACGGGGCGGTATGGCGTGTTCCTTTTTGTGCTAACCAGCTGACCACTTACCTCTGTGTGGAAGGCTTTTGCAGTGTTACCAGTTTGTCCAGTGGGTTGCAGCTTATGTTGGAGGATTTGAGACACAGAGTGGAGTTAACTGTGATGACGGGGTTTGAGCTCGGTGAAGAACAGTTCCAGAAAGCAGGTAAGACAAAAACAAAAGCCAAAAAAAAAAAATAAACAAGTAAATAACAGAGTGAGAATGTGGTAAAATGTGAAAATGTGGTAAAAATCAGGCTACCGTGATTTCTATTTTCTGGATTGCATTTAAAAACACTGTCGGTTGGGTTTAGGGAAGTGGGTGTTTGCTCGTCAATCGGTGGTTTTAAAATATTATCGGTTGGGTTTAGGGAAGGAGGAGGGTGGAGGGATTGTTCGGTCAGTCAGTAAGTCAGTCGACAGTGGCTTCTGCTGGATTTATGCGAGAAGTGCAGGCACGAATAGCACTAGCAAGAAAAGATCTCAAAAAGCGTACACAGCGGCCTCTGGTGGATTTATGAAAACAAAAACTGCAAAAAAAAAAAAAAACTTAACTCCTGGGATGTAATTGGCACTCTCCAGAAACGTATATAGCGGTATGTAATCAGAATGAGCCTGGGTTGGAAAATGTGCATACATATTAAAGATTAAAAATAAGCAGATGAAGACTTTCTTTTTTAATCATTTAAGGAAGGATTCACATTGCTGCAGCATCAATGTTTTCTTTTACGTGGTCTGTTATCTTTATTGTTTGGCTGGTAAAGTACACTTTTTCACACTCCTGAATTTGTGTTGTTTGCTCTTCCATCAGATAACTAAGCGTTTTCACCTCTGTGGCTTTTTTGGGAAGCATGTGGTCAGTCATGTCTCAAGTTTACACCTCTGTAGCATTTTCACATTGTTAAAATGATCACCTAACATGTTACCTAGCAACACTGCAGCACGTCTTTGTATTAGACAAGAAGGGGTCAAAATAACTCTTTTTATGGGCACTGTTTACGATTTCACACTCCCTTTCTGGGCTACTCTGCTGACCCCTGCTGAAGGGCAACCTGAAGTGTTTCAGCTCCTGTGAAAAAAAGCAAACAATGCAGGCATGCAAAGAAATACAGCTTAGAGAGCCATGCTTGTGATGTAATCAGGGAAAAAAACTATGAGGTATTGTTCACCTTAACATATGATATAAGTCTTTATTTATCCAAAACAGTTCTGTTATTTCCTCGCTCTCAAATCTACAGCATCAGGCAATGTTTTTAAAACAGTACGATTTTTTGACTTTTTTATGGAAGTATCTTCTCACCAATCCTGCATTTATTTGATACACTGTACAGGCAAAGCAGTGACATTTAAAAATAGTTTTACTATATATATTTCATAATTTAATCCTGTGATTTCAAAGCTGACTTTTTTCCATCAAACCTTTGGAAATCATTTTAATATGCTAATTTGGTGTTCAATAAATGTTTTTTTGTTTTTAAAAAGTATAATAATAATAATAATAATAATAATAATAATAATAATAATAATTATTATTATTATTATTATTAATATTATTATTTTTGTTGTTATTATTATTATTATTTTTATTATTATTATTGTTGTTGTTGTTGTTGTTGTTGTTGTTGTTGTTGTTGTTGTTGTTATTATTATTATTATTATTATTATTATTATTATTATTATTATTATTATTATTATTATTATTACTATTACTATTATTATTAGTATGTTAGTTCATTTTGTTCAGGATTCTTTAATTATTAGAAATAACCAAAGATTAACATATTTGTTTTTAAACATATTTATTTATTTATTTATTTATTTATTTATTTATTTATTTATTTATTTATTTTATTTTTTATTTTTTTTACCATTCACACCCCCATCAATACATGTACAATAGCAATACAGCCTAGAGAACAACACACTAATCCACATATTTTTTTATATACATGTACATACATATTTAAATTACATAATATATAATTACAATAACAATTGGTAACACTTTAGGTAAGACAAAAACAAAAGCCAAAAAAATAAAATAAACAAGTAAATAACAAGGTGAGAATGTGGTAAAATCTGAAAGCGTGGTAAAAATCTGGCTGCAGCAAGGACTTTTCTTTTTCTGGATTGCTTTTGAAAATACTGTCAAACTAACTGCAAATAAACATAGGAAACAACACAGGAAATAAACAATCCTGGGACGGATTTGGCTCTCTCCAGAAATCAGTACTTAATTTGAGCAGGATCTTGCCGAATCCTGTTCCGGAAAATGTCAGATATTTGTGTTTTGCGTTCCGGTATTTAAAAAAATATTTCAATATTTTTAAAATATTTAAATTACATAACAGAAATAAATATTTAAATTACATAACAGAGGTAACAGTCTACTTAAAATTTAATAAAAAATTAGTTGCATTGTAACTTAAATTTAACAAAGGGACCATCAAAATAAAGGGTGACCTATTAATAAAATAAAATGAAAACATTTATAAAGAAACAAATAATGATAATAGGAATTAAATAACAACAACAACAACAACAACAACAACAATAACAATAATAATAATAATAAAAATAATAATAAAATACATATTGACAAACACACAATTTACATAATATTCGTATATGGTCCTTCTGCTTACCAGAGATGATGTAAGCTAGTCTTTCCAGTCCAATACAGTTTAGTATCTTCTTTATTCGATGGATGAAGTATCCAAAGATCAACATTTAACTGAAAAAAAAGCTTTTGTTGTATTATACTTGCCACTCAAAAGCATGGAGTGTTTTTTTATTACTTTTATTATATTATTACTGATAGCTATTGAAATAATACTTTAATTTAGCAAATTGAATATTACTTTATCATTTACTCACCCTCAAGCCATCCTAGGACTTAAGTATTTGCCTTTTTTGTTTCCAAAGAACACAGCTAGAGTTATATTGAATAATATCCTGGCTTTTTGTAGTGTCAGTGACTGGCTTCAAAAAACATGTCCATCCATCATAAAAGTTATCCACATGGCCTCAATGTATTCTATGGGCTTTATATTATACTTTGTATTTCATATTTTTATATTATGGGCTGTCATGGTGGTGCAGTGAGTAGCAAAATCGCCTCACAGCAAGAAGGTCGCTGGTTCGAGCCCCGGCTGGGTCAGTTGGCATTTCTGTATGGAGTTTGCATGTTCTTGCCGTGTTGGCATGGGTTTCCTCCAGGTTCTCCTGTTTCGTAGACATATAGTTCATCAGCTGACTTCATCATTAGTTTGGTTTAAAAGTCAAAAATACATGAAAAGCACATTGTTCCATAGCATTGTTCTAACACCACATACATATACTGTAGGTCAATTGACTAAGCTAAATTGGCCGTAGTGTATGTGTGTGAAAGAGTGTGTATGGGTGTTTCCCAGTGCTAGGTTGCGGCTGGAAGGACATCCGCTACTAAAACATATGCTGCATAAGTTGGCGGTTCATTCCGCTGTGGCGACCTCTGTTTAATAAAGGGACTGAGCCGAAAAGAAAATGAATGAATGAATTTACATATTAAATATGTTCATATTTAAAGCCTTTAAAAACACTGCGACTTGTGACCTAGGATGTAGTTGTAAAAGAAGATGAGGGGATTTGGGGCGAACTATTTCTTCAAATATAGCAGCTCTTTAAAGCCCGGAGCCACACCTACTGTATCTGTGCAGACTCTTTGAAGAGGATTGAAGGTGGCAGAGAGCAGCATTAGCTCACAGGATAAGGGGACACAGGTCTGTGAGGTAGAAGTAGCCTAGAGACACATGACAGAAACATGTGAGAAACTTAAGAAAGACATATTTCAAAGACTGACCTTTAAGACATTCAGGGTGTGTGCTGTGGTCTCGCTGCTGGCTCTGTCCTGAAGCTTCAGATCTGCTATAAGAAGAATGACACAGTAGCTAATAGTAAAGTCTGGTTAACGTGTTATGAAGATGTGTTTTGGCTGATAGGATTACAAGCAGATCTGACTCTTTTGTTCACTTGCCTGATTTCTTTTAAAGTACTGTCATAATAAATTGATTCCCTGCAAAAATCGGATTGATTCTGCATCAATTCTGAGATTTTCTGAATGTGTTTTGATTTTCTCTTAAATCATTTACTGTACAAGCTTAGTTTTCTAATCTGCTTGCTTCATATTTCTTACACATTCCACTTGAACACAAAAATTATGTTAGAAAAGTTAGGAAATGGTGTTTATAGTGAGCTGTTTACATTCATTTTGTGGCATTAAAGACGAGATGCAGGAACAATTGACCACTTTTTTGACTGAGCGCTCTACTTGATGAGCATTTTAGTTTCATCTGCTGCTAAAACTACACCGTAAAAATGCTGGGTTCCACACAATACCTTCATGTTGTCCTAGCACAAATTAAGTTAACTTAATTGTTTTATGTTCAGTACACTTAACCCTCAATGGGACTAATTATGAAATCACATCTAAAAAAATGTAGATAAAAAAATTACACAAATCTTTAGAAAACATCATAAAAAAGTACTATATATATTTTTTAGATACAATTTTTATAGATTTGATTATAAAAAATGAACTCCCTCTCGTGCCTTGAGAGCATGTCACCTAATGTGTGCTGATGTCTCATTTAGTTCCTGTTTTATAATTATGTAAAGCAAATGACTGCTATCTTGTAGTTTTATTGGCTAAAGGAGATGTCATGTGATATTACTAAGATTTGATTTTATTGGTTACATACAATTAGTGCTTTTAAAACTGGAATTCTCTTAGTGTCATCCCCCCCCCCCCCCCCTCGAAATAAAAAAAAGTTGTTTCAACTAATTTTGCATAAGTAATTTGATGAGTCACAGAATACATTGATGTATTGTCTTAGTACTAGAGTATTGTTCAGGTGTATGTATGGGCCATTTCTGATCATTTCATGTAATTTTGCAAAATAAAAGCACAAAAGAAGACAAGGAAACAATGAGCAGAGCAACAGCTTTTGTTTCTGATCTTATAGCTGCAAAACTACAGCAAATGCTATGCGTATGTGGTGTTAGAACAATGTGCTTTTTATGTATTTTTGACTTTTAAACCAAACTTAAGATTAAATCAGCTGATAAACTTTAAACTAGTCACTAGACAGAGAGTAATGTAGTCTTAAGTTGTTATGACTTCCAATGGAAGTTGCCATTTGTGGAAAAGCATTATTATTATTATTATTCATTCATTTGTTTTTGGCTTAGTCCCTTTATTCGCCACAGCGGAATGAACCGCTTATCCAGCATATGTTTTACGCAGCGGATGCCAGCTGCAACCCATCACTGGGAAAATTATTATTATTACTATTATTATTATTAGTCCTTCCAGGGCTAGAGTTTCCAGGCCAGTCCTTTCAGTCAGTCAGTCTTTATTCATTTCCTAAAGGCAGTTTAGTTGCAGCATACATGCATGTCTATACAAAAAAAAAATACACAAAAACAGATTGTACAGTACAAATCTACCCTAAACTTAAAAACTTTACAGCTGAGGGGATAAATAAAAGCTTGAACCATTTTGTTTTACTAAAAGGAGTTCTGTATCGAATACCAGAAGGGAGAAGATAAAACTTGTGGTGTATAGGATGGGAATCATCTGACAAAATACTTTGAGCTTTACTCAAAACTTGTCTATGGTATAACTGAGCCATAGTCATCTGTTTTCTTCCTGTTATTTTTCCTCCTAGGCTCACAATTTTCTCCAAACAATTTTTCACACTTAGAGAATTTTAGGTCATAAATATAAAAAAATCTATGCAAAATCCTGGAGGGACTGTATTATTATTATTATTATTATTATTAATAATAATATTTTTTAATTATTATTATTATTATTATTATTATTATTAATAATAATTTTTAAATGAAATAATTATTATGAAATTAAATACACTTTATAATGCTCATTACATTATACAGAACTCACCGTAATATTTTCAGTAAATTATGTATGTTTGCAATCAATTACCCTAAAGCAAAGCCCAACCTGTTAATTAATGTTATTCAATACTGAAATAACAATATAATTGCCATCTAACAGGGGGACCGTAAATTAAATCTTATCTTTTCAGGTAAGCAATATATTTTTATGCCCTCAGTCTTCAACCCTCAGTGAACTTCAACCATTAAAAAGCTTCAATGGGAGCTGAATACCAAAAAGCGTCTGTAATTGCTCGGTTTTTAAGAAAATGTATTTTTGTTGTGGGAAATTGCTTTAAGTTGTTCGGTTGCTAGTGTTAGACTGCTTTTAGACTTTATTCGACAGTCAGCTCACAACACGAAACCAAAGAAGAGGGAAGGAAAAGGCACAATTAATCTTAATAGGCAACAGTTTAGCTCAAAAAGGCCAAGATGGAAAAAATAAAGCTATTCTGAAAACATTACCAAGAAATTGCTAATCCAGCTGAAGCAGGTTTTTGCTAAGGGCATGCTTGTGTTTCTTTGTCTTTCATTGAGCAGCTTGAGATATTTGGGATGTGATGACTGCTTGAACCACAGCCTTGAATCCGTATTTACATTTAAAACACACTTTACACAGTTATTAACTTATTCATAAATATTGCTCTCTGCGGAGAACAGGCTCAGACCGTAAACAAATCCTGATCTCTCAATCTAAGAGAGCATTCCTGCCTGAGCTGCTTGTGCTTCAGGCTTCCTGCGAGGGGGTTTTCTCTCAAGGGTTTTTTTTACTCTGACGTGTCTTTCAAATTAAACGGAAAGAAGAGTGTGCGATTAAGAAGTGATGAATGCCCCTGGTTTGTGTTCATTTGAAGTGAGAGCTCTTTATTGAGTTTGGTAGAAAGCTACTTTCAGGTCAAAGGTAAATCATTCTGAGAGGGTTAAAAAAAGAACAACTGGTGGAAAAATTTAACATAATCTGAGTAATAGTAGACTTTTACATGCTTTATTGATGCACTCTCCCTCAGTCAGCTTCCTTCTCTATTCCGTTCTGCTTTCGTACGCTCACATTCAATCATGTGAGATTTTCACCCTCGCTGTACGATTCAGATAGTGGCTTATGAACTTGGTTTAGTTTTCCAATGCTGGCAGGCTAATTATTTTTCTCTCCTCCCATTTTCACAAGCGCAAGCAGCTCCACGCCGATGCGTTAGCCATGCTGAATTCATTGCTCGCAAATGAATGTGGCACTGTGGAGATTAAGCAGTCAGGGTAAGATGTGCCATGACTTGTTCCTTTAAGGAGAAGTTTAATATGCAGAGACAACTATAAGTAAGCCAATAAGCCAAGCGTTTGTAGGTTGGATTCCCTGGAGAGCATGAACACCGGGATTCTGTTTTGTTGAGTGATATGAGCTTCTGTGAGAAGCAGCAGTGAGATTGTTGCTGTGTTCGGAAATTGGTGCCGTTTTTCATTTTAATTCAGTGTGATTTAATTAGATAAAACAATGTCGAAGTTGGATCTGAAAAACCAATGATGTTATTGGTTTCTTAGTAGGAATTTGTTCAGTGAGTTTTGCCACCAGTCTCAAGGTGACTTATTTATTTATTTATTTATTTATTTATTTTTGTGAATTTTCCAGCTACACATCTGCAGGTGTAGTTCATCACATTGGCAAAGAGAACAACATGTCTATTAGGATATGATTTCTTTAATGAAATGGTTTGCTCATACTCTCTTTTAAAATAAATGTCATTTAGTATTTAGCTGGGTGCATATATACTGCCTATCCAAAAACAGTCACCACCTAGATTTAACAAAGCACATATGTAAATGCATCCCATTAGATAATTACTGCTGTTTCATCTGAGAACAAGTATTTAAGCCTAACTGATGCAGAGAGTAGCTTTTTATTTCCATTTCAAAAGACACAGAAGATGTCAATCTCTTTCAGAAGGTTGATGTTATTGGCATGCGTCAAGCAAATAAAACATCTAAGCAGATTGCTGAAACTCCTAAAATTGGGTTAAGAACTGTCTCATGCTTTATTAAAAGCTGGAAGGTAACGGGGATCTTTTAGGAATAAATGTGGTCAGAAAAAAGTGGAATGATTGAGATCACCTAAATGAGCCACAAAAAGATCATACAAAACAACATCAGGGCAAATAGCCATGTTTATTAGTGAAATTAAGAACATTTCCAATTGTACAATGTGAAGGGAACTCAAGGGATTGGAACTAAATAGCTGTTTATCCTTACAAATAGCACGTATCAGTGAGGCTAATCAGAAAAAAAGGCTTCAATTAGCTAGGGAGGATAAAGATTGAACTCTGGAGCAATGTAAAAAGGTCATGTGGTCTGATAAGTTCAGATTTATCCTGTTCCAGAGTGATGGGCTCATCAGGGTAAGAAGAGAGACGAAGAAATAATGCTCCCATCATGCATAGTGCCTACCATATATAACTGTGGGGGCAATGCTGGGATATGGGGATGCTGTAGTTGGTCAGGTCCAGGTTCAGCAGTTTTATGTGCCCAGAGATTGAGGAGAATGAGGCCAGCTGATTGCCTGAATATACTGAATGACTAGGTTATTTATTAAGGTATTTTATTCTTCCCTGATGACATAGGAATCTTCCAAAATGACAATGGTAGGATTCATTGGGCTCAAATTGTGAAAGAATGGTTCATGGAGCATGAGACATCATTTGTACATATGAATTGGCCACCACAGGGTCCAGACCTGAACCCTATTGAAAATCTTTGGGAACTTTCCCATCATTAATACAATTTCTTGTAAACAATTTATGCAGATCTAGATAGGAATAAAAACTATGACATTATTTTTATTATTATTATTATTATTATTATTATTATTATTATTATTATTATTATTATTATTGTTGTTGTTGTTCTTGCATTTTTATATAGTTCATAATGTTTTCCATTTATATCCATGTTATTACTTACCAATATCAATTCATAGTATCTATTAATTTATAATAACAATAATCCACAGATAAAAACAAACCATCATATACAGTACATTTTAGAGAGACTGAAGTGAGAAAGGACAAAAGGACCTGAGGAATGAGGGTAATGAAATGCTCGAAGCAATAAATAAACAAAGAAGTGGCAATTTGAAAGCGAGCGCGTAAAGGGAAAGAAAGATTAATTGTCTGTTGTCTGAGGATTGGCTGTCAGCAATCAGCTTCCTGCTGGGCATTTTTATGAGGTGTATACTGTGAATCGAGCCTTTGTGCGCTCTGGATCTCCATGCTGATGAAATTAGGACTCACAGAAGGAAAGACAAGACGCAGAGATGAAGGGAAGATTGACGGAGGAAAATAAAAGTTGCATGTAACCTCTAATTTCTTCCTTCACTCTTCAAGACAATAAGAAATCCCAGTGCTCTTTGTGGTGCGGAACACACTGTGGATTTGCACGCAGCTCTCCTCTGACCAGCCCTGTTTAATTATGCAGGCGGAATCTGAAGCAAAAGCCCCTTCAGTAACACTATCTGAAACCCCTCTACCCCGTCAGGATTATCTACTGAGAAGACTAAGAGGAAGACAAAAGCCCTGCTCGGGTTGTGTTTGAATTCTTTGTTTTAACAAATGCAAACTATGACTTGAATAAAAGAAAAGCTAAGCACCATCTAGAAAAATAGCCCTGATACTTTACTTTCTGCTCCTCAACTGTAACCAATGGTTCTTCCTCCAGTATGTAAACATTGTTTTCTCTTTTACTTTTAAAACTCTTAGTGTGTACTTTTCTGTCGTTTGTACTACTAGACTCTTTATACTTGTAATAGTAGCATTGCACATTTTTTTTTTGCCTCTTTTATGATAAATTGCTTGTGAAGTTGCTCATTTGTAAGTCGTTTGGGATAAAAGCATCCGCTAAATGGCTAAATGTAAATGTAAGAGCGGAACTAGTTTTCTGTGCCGTGGTCTTTTGGTTCATTAGTTCACTGTAGACAATGTGAAAATCCCTTCAGAAATCCCTTGATGAAGTTCTTCCAGAGGCTGCGGGCTGCCTTGAGCTATGGAATTAATATTATTTTTTCTTTTTTGCAGTTTCGGCTTTGTCAGCTGTAGACTGGCTGCAATGTGTTGATTTTTGCATTTTCTCTTCTGTTTTAACATTCAATAGTTATCAAGCTTGGAAAAAGTGCAAAAAAAGCTCTAGAGCTGCTCAATTTTTAAAACTGAAATAATTGTGTTTGGCCCAATGAGCTAATGATCAGAATCAAGTGTGTTTGGTTAAGGAGACATGAAAAATATGCAGAGCTGGTGGTCCTCCAGGAACGTGGTTGAGAAACACTGTTCTAAGGCACCAACAGTAAATCTCGGTAAATCAAGCTTTTCTGTGAAGCCTTGGGTAAAAAATCTGGGTGTTATCTGTGATGATGGCTTGAGATTTGATAAACAGATAAATGCAGTCAAATCCTGCTTTTTTCTGCTTCGACTCTTTAAAAATTTCAAACCTATTCTATCTATTAAACATTTTGAAAAAATAATGTATGCTTTTATTACTTCTAGGTTGACTACTGTAACTTACTATATTTTTGGGATTAGTCAGGCAACTCTATCCCGTTTACAGTTAGTCAACAAACTATGTTTGTAACGACGGAACTTGCAACCTTAGATGGCTACGTATTGTTTTGGGAAACTCCCCCTGGGTCGGTCTCTTCGGTCATCAAACCAGAGATTATTATGCATCCCAAAGTCGAGGCTGAAATACAGGGGTGACCGTGCTTTCGCAGTACAGTAGCTGGTCCTATAGTATGGAATGCTCTGCCCCTCCGTTTAGATCTGTATAATCTCTGTCTGTTTTTAAATATAGGTTGAAAACTTACATTTGTTGCATTTTATCAGTGAGAATTGTTTGTTTTAGCTATAATTTTACTTCCTTCTTTTTGTGATTTGTATTGTGCAGCACATTGATCAACCTTTCTTTGTGTTTAATATTGCTATATAAATTAAATTGAGATTGACATTCAGTATCAACTTGAATCCTTTGCTTCTGTTTTTGACATGTATATGTTTTTGCTGACCTTACAGATCATATAAAGCATCATAAATCTATATTTTGTAAAGAAATTGTTAAAAGTATTACAAATGAATATAGTTCTAATTTCTAATTGATAAGTGTATGAAATAATTGATAAATAATTAAAACTGTTAAATGGTCAGTCATAGTTGAGTTACATATGGATGTCATGGCCATGCATTTGGTAAATTGTAGCTTTGTGGACAAACACAGGAGGGTTTGAAACAGATTAGAGCTACTAAACTACATTAATCCACCTTTAATCCTGAGCCGCCCACAGCAGGATACTACTGTGAGCTTTACACACACACATACAAACCTATTTCCCTAAACGCTCATTACTGACACACATGTGCAACATTTGTCATACTAACAGTCTCACACACAACATTCTTCATCATACCAGTGAATTTCTCCAACTAACACACACACACACACACACACACACACACACACACACGCACACACATGCACACACACGCACACACACACACACACGCACGCACACACACACACACTTGAAGTTTAAAATTAAAATGCTTTATTATTTATGTACTTGCGCATTTGCAGAGTGAGAGAATAAAGCTTCCTGTTTTAAAGTGATGGTGAATCACTCACTGTCAGTCTGTATTTCACATGACGACCAGAAACTGTCTTTTATTTTTTTGAAGAGCAGAGATGTAGTCAGGTCACACGTTCACTTCAGGATACTGATGGTGGTAAAATAATAAACTCCAGAAAATCGGACTTGGCAAGTCAAGCACTCTTTTTGAATTTTACACCTAATGCTTTATCAGAAACAGAACCATAAATCATTCACTTTTGAGACTACGTGAACCATAGCACTTTGTCTTATTAGTTCAGACACTTTGGAAGTTCATCCTTTTTAATTTGAAGGGAAGATTTTTTCCTTTCTTGCTCTTTCTTAAAGCCGTTTCACACAGAGCTTGAAGTGAGGCGAATTGTCAATGAACTGTGCTTGAACTACAGTACCTTTTATTGGTAGTGCAGCCACTTTAGAACTTCAGCTTTTAAAATTCAAGCCTTTTTTGTTGTTGTTGGTTTTTTATATATGCAATGTTAGAGCCATTTTACAGTGAGCGTGAAGTGATAAAGTGAGGCCAATCACCAATGAACTGCTTTCACACTAAACACGAAACAACTGATAGCCTTCAGTAAATTCATGCCTGCATGCCAGTTGGCACTGACCACCACAATGCATTTTTGGCAGTGCATTTCACAATACTTCTTTTTCTGTTGATGTTTTTGTAGTTGCAGTGATTTTCTGTTTCGGAACATTCTGTTTTCAGATAGAAAGATAAACTCCAGACACCCTTTTTTTGCATCTACACTGGTTTTCAAAATGACTTTCTGGCTCATCACCAGTCACATCTTTTTGTATACCTGCAGCAGCT
This sequence comes from Danio aesculapii, assembly GCF_903798145.1. Classification (NCBI taxonomy): domain Eukaryota; kingdom Metazoa; phylum Chordata; class Actinopteri; order Cypriniformes; family Danionidae; genus Danio; species Danio aesculapii. The sequence continues at coordinate 26,579,561 of NC_079451.1, read as the reverse complement.
TTAAATTAGAAAAGAATAAAATAATTCTAGCTTTGTTGAGCCATGATTGATCATGGAAAGCTCCATAGGAATATACTCATGATTATGTTGTACAATCTCTCTTAATCTGGAAGGGTTATTTTAAGAAGATGTTAAGATGTGCCTTAAAATTAAAGGATTTTAAAAAGATGTTAAAAACTCAACTTTTTAAGATGGCATTTTAGATTGTTGATCATTCTAATGTGTTTATATTTTAGAAATTTTATCTATACTTGTATTATATTGCATATTTGATTTCTCTGTTGTTGTAGCGCTTTGGGTTTAAAAAAAAGCATTATAAATAAAATGTTTTATTACTATTTTTATTAATTAGTGATTGCAAAGCAATACAAAGACCTTCAGTGTGTACAATATAATGCACCAAAACATCAGAATCATATTAATCCAGTGATTTATCATTTCAGAAGTTATACAGATAATATACAGTGCTCCAAAATAAGTTTGTATAAGATTGTATAGTTTGTATACAAAATATCATTTGTAAGATATACATGTTTTACATTAAATATACGTAATATTTTTTTCTCAAATATATGCATGCATGTGTGGATTTCTACACACATAAATATACACAGCACACACACATATATTATGTCAAAACAAACTTTTATTTTGGATGTGATTAACCCTTGTGCATGGTTCAAATGTGCTGCTCTTTTGCTAGGTATGTTAGGGATAAAAAAATCCACTGAATTAAACTGCTGTAAAAATGCATCAGATTAATATATTTTTTTCAAATTTGTTTGCATAAATCTGTTAATCAACCTCAGTCCTGATCAAAACTACTATATTGTTTAGAAAATTACATGGTTTTAACTCTATTTGACAAGTGCACAAATGATGTCACTGATTTGGTGAAAAAAAAACACTATTGGAAGTTGATTGGGCAAAAACAGCCGCCAACAGTAAATTTGGGAGAGGAATAGAAAATTAATCAAAAACAATACATCAAAGGCAATGTTGTTTCACATGTTCAAGACTTTCATAAAAGTCAACAATTGCTTTTTTATATTGAAAATATGTCATTTTGTGTTTTTTTTTCACCAAATCAGTGACATAATTTATGAATTTGGCAATTAAAGAGTTTAAATCCTGTAATTTTGTAAGCAATTTAGTAGTTTTGATCAGTACAGAGGTTTATTTGATTAACAGATTTATGCAAAAATATTTGAAAAAAATATTTATCTAATGCATTTTTAGAGCCGTTTAATTAAGTGGATATTTTCATCCCTAACATAGCAAAAGGTAGTAAATTTTCCCAGAGTGTATCGTTTTTTTCCCCTAAGTTTTTTTTTTTATTCAATGCCTTTTCTCAAAATATGTGTCAAAATAAGATTTGTCATCAAAAATCATTCTGCTAGCTGAAACACAGAAAAGGTTATGGCCAAAGTAAGACTCAAAATCACCCCAGAGTGGATGAAAACATTCCCAACAGCACATAAGGGTTTATCACAAAAAAAAAAAAAAAAATCCCAGCACAAGTTTAAAATGATAATTTAATCCCCTTAAACAAACTCATAATGTCACTACTTGTATATATTCTTGTTGCTGTCTTCTATAGTTTTTGTTGTTTTTCTTTAATCTCCCTTGTTTCTTCTTCCTACTGTGAAACTATGGCCTAGTTTAGTGTTGCCACCTTGTGTACAAGCTGAAGCTCAAAGAACCTGACAGGATACAAACTGAAGTCCAGTAGAACCTGACATATTACATTGGCTTACCTGTCAACATTGGTATGTGAAAAATAAGGGATATGCCCACCATAATTAGGGATCTCCCCCTCCCACTCCCCTTAAAAGATGCATCAATTACTAAATATGTTCATTTGGAGCTGTTTCATTGTAAATAAACAGTTAAATTGTCAATGATACGTTTTATTATTATTATTTACAAAAGAAAAAATAAATATACCTCAGCAAACAGTTCAACTTTAAAATTAAATAAAATTAAATTAAACTTTAAAATTAATAGCTATTATAATGTAATAGAATCAAACTATCAAATTTCATTAGCCGTTTCTTCATTGTATAACTTACACATTCTGATTAAAGAGCAACGGATGAATCTCTTATTTATTTAGATTTTTTTTCCTTTGATTACATTAAATAACAGGTGTCACTTTAAAAATGCACACATCTAACATTATAATGAAAGCATTCGATTGCATTCCTAAATCTTTATGCTCATTTAGGACAAAATTAGTTGTGTTTGAAAAAACCCCACCAAGATCGACATTTTTAGATATGATTATTATTAATATTATTATTTATTATGTGTATATGTCTGTTCAAACATGCACCCAAAACCCAGACTTTTGCTCCGTTTCAAATCTCGTGAACAGAATTCGTTTGGGAAACAGTGTCTATTTATCACTATGGAGCGCGTCAGCTGACAGTCATGCACCGCTACATGACTGTTTTGAAGATTGCATATGAAGGAGAGACAGCACCTGCAATGAAATCGAAGGGAATCCCGCCGTTTTTATATTTATTTCAAAATGTTTTCATGTGTAAACAAAGCGGAAGCACAGAACAGACTCACATTTAAGAGCAAGGGCGGCCCCTGGTGGTTTGGCGGTATGGATTGCATGTAGGGAGAATTTACTTTTTAATGTTTATTTGCCACCCTTCAGAGAAAGAATGAAATACGGGAGAAAAACGGGAAAATACCTTCACGGGATGATAGCACGATAGAACTGTAAAATACAGGAGAATTCCGGGAAAAACGGGAGGGTTGACGGGTATGTACATTGGTGCCTAACCCAGAATGTAGCGAGGTATATGTGGGTTAAGATAATGAAGGCCTACCAGTAGGTGATTATAAAGCTCACTCCTCTGTCCTCAGGGAGCTCACTAGTGAACTTTAATGTCCTTGTTAGTGCACCACCGCTCTTGCTGGAAAAACAGTTTGAGTCTTGCTCAGAGCAGGGCCAGTAGAACAGAAGGCTACACTGAGAAGTTTCATTAAGCGGCTGCTACTATCCTCTCATGGGCTCTCAGGATTTCCTGTTCACAAAGTAATGGTGTTATTTTAGTACCAAGTGGCTTTTAAAGGTCCAAATCGCACATGGTGTTTTCACAAAGGTTTTAATGCAAAGACGCCGCCTAATTGTTCTTAGATAGTAATCGCAATCACAGGAAATCATGCATCACACTTGAAATTGATTGTGGGTTCTCATGCACAGACACAACAAGACGTGCACTGACTGTCTGTCATGGCAGCTGCAAAAGATGACTAAAAAAGGACGGAAGCTGCTGCAAAAGTGAATTGTGATGTAAAATAATATAGCAGTAATCTCGTAATAGTGAGTGTTTCTAGGTTGCTAAATGTCTACATTTTTTTAAATCTTGTGTCAATTTTTTGGGGGATTTTATTTTAGAAATGAAATAGTGTATATATCAAACAAAGGCTTATAAATCATGCTTATTTTCAATATAAAATTCAATGTCTGTGGAAAGCCAGTAGTGTATGTATGTATGTATGTATGTATAGTCAATGTTTTTCGTAATTTATTCCCAAATCTACTTTCAGTTTTAGTTTAGTTTAGTTTAGTTATTTTCCAAAACCATTGAAAGAAAGTTTTCCGCTGAGCAAAGGTGTGTGGGGTAGGGTTCAAATATGTGCAGTTTATTTATAAACTAATTTCGAGAGGATCACGTGCTTATCATTGATTACGGCTGGTCCCGCATCAGCTTTACATATTTCGCCAATCAGATGAATACTAACTCACTATAAATAACCTGACTAAAGTGAGTTTTTCACTTCAGTCATTTTCGTCTTGAAGAAACCTCCCTTCTGCCGCTACTCCTCCCCCCTTCTCCTGATAGGGTGGCATGGTGGCCCAGTGGTTAGCACTGTTGCCTCATAGCAACAGCGCTACTGGATGGAGCTCTTCGTCTTGGGGCCAGTACATGTTTTTGTGAAGAGTTTGCATGTTCTTCCCATGCTCTTGCGGGTTTTCCCCGGGTTCCCCGGTTTCCTCCCACCGTCCAAAGACATACAGTTTAAGTAAATTGACTAATCCAAAGGGGCATCATAAGACAACTATTAGCCAGCTATATCCCTTAGCTATTCCTAACATGTTCACAAGCAGAGGCGTTCTCGAGATCTACCTCAGCTCAAACTCCCCTTTCGCCCTTCAAATGGGAGGGAGCCCTAGGCTCAAGGATATTCTGAGCTCAGGGCTCTCTCCCTGGACAGCATACCAAACACTTTATAATCAATCATCAACTGAGTTGGAACTCTTGAAAATGTGTTTAGCTATTTTAAAAAGTGAGTGTTTGAGTGTGCTTTGCTCTTTTCTTTGCACCACTGGACTTTAAAATATCTGTGCTTACCACTTTTCTTTATGTTCTGTAGCTGTTTTCAAAATTGAAACGTACACAATATATGTACTTTCTTGTAGGTCACTTTGGTAAGTAAGTGTCTGCCAAGAATGTAAATGTAATCGGCATAACGTTTCGAAATAAATGTGGCAATCCTGCAGGTTATGAATTCAAAATCATTCTGAATATGTCCTTGCATTTTTAAAGAGTTTGAGCCCAGCCAAGTCAGTTGTTCCGACGGTCCCTTTGAAATGTTTTTTTAAATCTCAGGCTTTATCAGCCTTTAGCTCTTGAACATATCTAAAATTGAAATTTCTAATTTATCCAATGAAGTTTGCCGTACACAAACCCCACAGTGCTCATGATGTGATGTGAGATGAAGCGTCTTGCCCGAGGGCAACGTGATGGCAAAACAGGACAGAGACCTTACTAACCTTACTTCTGTTATGCATCAGCTGACCTGGAAATAAACCTGCCAGAAATGCTGTCACCTCGTTCGTCCGGTGAAGAGTTCATGACCGTACAATTAAGCTTAATCATGCTTAGTCAGATATTATAATAGCATCAGCCGAGCCAAGTGACTGCTGATACAAAAAGTAATATACTTAGCAATCTAACAATTATTTGTTGAGGCCAGTATGATATCAGCTTGGGTATCAGAGACGCCGACCCTTCACTGTGAGTCTGTGTGAACTGATGCCACAGCAGAGCTTTGCTAATTCAGACATGTCACTCACTCTTTAAGGGTTTCTTTACAAAACGTGCCCCAGCAGAGAATGAAATGGAATAAGAGCCAAAAAAGAAAGACAATGTGTTGCTTTTAGGGGAAAAATGAATCATCTAACATAATGGAATGTGTATGGTCTGCTGTTAAAGTCTGCTGGCTAAAAACAGTAATTATTAGTAATGAGGAAAAAAGCAAATAAACAAAAAACAAATTCCCTAAATGAATTGTTTAAAACTCTGTTTGCAATGAGTTGAATTGAAATGTAAATCATGGGAAAATTAAAGTGTTTTGACCTAGAATGCATTTAGATCTATTGTAGAAGACCCCCAAAAATCAAATTAGGAAACTTTAATCCTTTTTCAGGTGAAGAACCATAAATGGTAACGTCATTAATGAAATAACAAATGTTTACATTTAAATGAAATAACAACAACAAATGTTTGCCAGTGCACTGGAAAAATACATATATTTTTAGATTTAAAGATTATTTTGACAGAAACTTATTCTTAGGTTTTAGAAGGTAAAACCTACTTCATTTTGATGCATTTGCAGAAAACTAGATTTTGTTAAGATTCCTAAATTTTTTTTTTTTGATATTTGAATTAGGATACAAGACAAAAAAAGAATGTTAAAATTAAACAGTGCCTCTTTCAGATAGATAGATAGATAGATAGATAGATAGATAGATAGATAGATAGATAGATAGATAGATAGATAGATAGATAGATAGATAGATAGATAGATAGATAGATAGATAGATAGATAGATAGATAGATAGATTTTGCTCGCACATCAATGTGCAATAAATTTAATATACCAAACTCAATTAGAGTGGTTAAAATTCCTCATGCGGGCAAAAAAACCATGTAACATCTAGGTTGTGAAATGACATCCATTATTTTCCGCATATCATCTCCCCTTAACTTTCTATTTCAGTTGCCAGGTGTTTATCCAAAGGATTAATGTATATTAGTAAATTGATGTACTGTTACTGTTCTTATTTATTTATATATATATATATATATATATATATATATATATATATATATATATATATATATATATATATATATATATATATATATATATATATATATATATATATATATGTGGTCACAGCATCTTTAAAAATTTCTTACCAATAAACAAAACAAGATTGACTCCCCCAACCCCCCAAGAAAGAAAATATATACATACATATAAACACAAGATACACATAACTTAAACACAAACATAATAAATACAGGGTATATTTAAATTCACACAGACTATCAGACATTTAAAGATTCAGGTTGTAGCACATTCATTTCTATTAGAGATTAGTTGAGGCTCTAGCTTTATTTATTAAGGCTGTTGAAAGATCTAACAATACTATATCCTAAAACTGAAATAGCCACTGCCAAATAAATAAAGAATGTGGAGGGAACCATCTTTGCACAATTATCTTTGTTGTTACTGTTCTTTTAAAAAATGTTAATGGATAATATTTTATGCATAAAGATTCCATTAAAATAATATTCCTCAAAAAAAATAATCAGACCTGTTGTTTTTTTTCCCCTCCAACTTTAAAAAAAACACCTTTTTTTAAACGCTCAATTGTGCAAGACAATCTTGACTTGCACAATGCTGCCCTCTGTGTAAATCTTGCCAGACTTGTTTTGTATATCAATTATTGCCTTTTTTTCTTTTAATGTCTGACCCATTTGAGGGTAACCAAATCAAACTACTGTCTAGAAAAGTTTATCTGCAAAAATACACTGATTGAACATAAATTTATAAACAAATGACACACAAAAAATGTGTTTAAGAGCCTCTTGCGCACTGCACATTGACTTTTGCTCCAATTAAATCATAAGTGCATGTATCTGCTGTAGACACGCAGTGAAATACTGTTTCATATTCTTGTAATAAAGCAGATCATATGAATTGCATGAACTGCATGGGTTTGTGCCCTGTTCTGTCAGCATTGTGTTACTATTATATATGAGTTCATATGACAGCTAACCCCTTTAGCACCATACTGAGAATTTTAAGCAAGGTAATTTACTGCAAGATAATGTTAATTAAAATGGCAGTCTGCAGGTCATGGAGAAGATTATACAGACTGCCTCATTGTGTACCCGGTTAAGACATAAAATATGCCGCTGTGCATTACAATGTCATGTAAAAGAGGCAGTACATATATATCACATATTTATCCCCTGTAATGAGACTTCCAGGAATTTGTTGGATCTCTTTAAGTCAGCCTTAACCACTGACCTGAGAGAGTCTTTGTAATGATGTTACTGCTGCTTCACGTTGCCGTTTAATTCAGCTTTAACTGGATGTCATCTCCAGGACCTTTGCTTTTTCTACTTTGAATTTCCCGAGACTAATTTGAGCTGCTAAAGCCTGAGAAATGGCTGCTCCAGTGCAAACAGAAAATGTTTAATTAATTTTAGACAGAGTGTTTCAATTTGAGACGAACCATGGAATTTGGAGAATGTCTTGTTCGGTTAATACCAATGAAAGGTTTAGGATAGCTATTGAAAATTTCATGAGAGAACTGTGTGACTGCAGGTGAATAAGTAGAGTTTCTCTTAGCAGAGTGTACTGTACAAGTCTCAAAAAGAATCTTTTTTTCTGTACCTGCCAATTGCAGGTAATCTAAGGAAATTGAGTATTTTGTACCACATGAAGGAGCTTTTTCATTTCTATCACATTTGGTCCTGATTTTATCCATTAGCTAACTTATGGTAAGTGAAAGAAAGACATATTTCACGTAACAGACGATGAATTAAATGAAATTTACTCACCTTTTGTGGCTCCAAAACTTAAATTAGAAAGATATTTTGAATGTTGATGTCCAAAGTAGGAAAAACAAATGCTATGGAAGTTGATTTCCAACATCTATGTTTATGTTGAACATCAGAAAGACACTCCTAAATGTTTGTGAAAGATGGAAGTGATGGATGTTCATGTTTTAATGAACTCTTCCTTTAATATGATTAGTAGCTGAATGAATAGTCTCAATGTATGTATTCACCATTTTATTATTCATAAAAAAAATCTATATATATATAAAATGTTTGTCTCATATGTCTCTTTTTATTTATGTCAGTTATTACTTGCATTTAGTGAGAATTAATTATGCATACTTAAGGAAATATTTGAAAAAAGAAACATTAATGTCATCTAACTTTTATTATCAACATTAAAGTTTACATTATTATGCAGAGCGAGAAGACAGCGTTAAATAAAGTAAAGCAATAAAGCCGCAATAATTGTAGTCATAATTACACACTCTTCCTTCAAAATTCACAAACACCTCAAGATAACCAGCAGATTACGTCAAGAGGAAATTTTCTCTATTTTGTTCTACAGCACAAAGCTCACATGATGAGCGATGTTTCCACAATGCTGTTTAAATCTTTACGTCTTTTTAACAAGAGTATTTTAGGTGCCTGCTAACACGACTTTCAAAGTGTAATAACTGTGGGTGTCAAAATGAATTGTTTCTTTGATGCACCACAATGCAGATGCAGATGATTTGTTATCAGTTCAGTAGGAGATCATACTCAGTTATTACATACTGATGTCAATAATATCATATGCACGGTAGCATACTATGATGAGGGAGGCGAGTGCAAGTTATTAATACACTTGCCTTAAAAAGCAGACAGCTGTGCATGATTCACTACTTGTGAGTTTGCTGGGACAATCTTTCACTGACACTGAAGTACATTAAAACCCAGGAGCTTCTATTTCATTGATATAGAGGATATGAATGTTGTAAAGCTCCATCTCTCTCTCTCAGGACCTTTGACCTGCTGGTGTGTTCCTGAGGTTATGTTTCCTCTCCTCTTTTGGCTGTTACAGTTGTACTTGGATCCAGACACAAGCATGTCTGCGGTTTCTATACTGCGTCTGTCATGGATCTGCTGTGATAGATCAACAAGGCCGTTCTTTAGTGAGGTTGAACTGCGCTGATCGTTAGAGCCAATCACAGCCAATTCTGTTGGTCGCTTCAACACAATGGTTAATCATAGGTGTTTAAGAACACACTCGACAGTGCTCATAAAGCATTTTTTAAGCAGAATTATTATTCTTTACATTTATGCATTCGTTCTAAATGCTCCTGTTGTTTTCTGTGCCTGTACTTGAGATACATACAAAAGCGTGTTTTCTGTGAGTAGGTAAAATGAAAAAGGTACAGTTCTGATGTATAAAAAGACAAAATTATATTATTATGTTGTAAAATACTGTAAAATACACTCCAAAAATATTTTGTAGTTCATTCAAACTCATTTAAAATAAGCTGACACAACACAATTCTTGAGATTTCATTGAGACAACTTAATTTTTTATGTTCAATCCACATAAATTTGTTAAAAGTGTTACGTAAACTTACTCGATTTGCGTTGGGACAACATGAATGAATTGTGTGCAACCCTGCATTTTTTTAAATGCAAAATAATGTAGATGAATAGCATTGTCGATGCAACAAGGTATCAAATTGAATAAAATCGATGACATGATAATTGTAAATAAACTTTGAGACCAGTGTAGGTTCACACCCCTAACAATACACTATAAAAAGTGTGATTTTGTGAAAATGGTGTGCATGTCTATTATGCATTCACTCTATAGGCATCCACAATATCCGACAACTAAAACAATTATAGTGCACTACAGGACCATATATGTGCCGTAAAGCTTAGATCGAGCCAAAAAAAAATGAAACCTGACCCTACCCGAGCCCATGCAATTTGTGTCAGAGCCCGACCCGGCCCGACACATTAACTGTAATTCTAAGCCAGTGCCCGATTTAAACCTGCCAATTTTTTTCAAATGTGGGCTGTTACAACAGACATTTTCAAATAAAATTCTGAGATGTTTGAACTACAGAAATTAGCTTAGATTTATCTTACCTTGCTCTCAGGGGGTATGCTTGAAGAAGTGACAAAAGAGGACATTGAGGGCTGACTATCATACTTTCTGCATACCTCCCATTTTTGCTGGGATTCTCCTTTTTTATTTTTTATTTTTTATTTTTTTACCATTCTATCCCGCTATCTTCCCGTTAAAGCATTTTCCCATATCTTTCTATGAAAAGTGAAAGTAGCATCAAAGTCTGGGTCAAGTCTGGGCTTGGGCTCGGGCAGAGAATCTAAACTCTAATGTGCTGGCATGGGCACATATGGCACAAGATTCTTATAGTATAATAACCTTGGATAAAAATATCACGGTTTTGCGGTTTCACAGTTTTGTGATTACTGCTCTAAAATATGTTCATATTAAATGTGTCAAATTCAACAACTTTTTTCCCTATTGAACGCAGTATATTGTATTTTAAGAATATATGATTCATTTTTAATAATTGACTTATGCTATCTTCATTTGTTTCAAAAACACAGATTTCTTTACAATTTGAAAAGGCATCTTTGGATATCTTTCTTTTCTTTGTACATAAAGTAAGCCACTGCACTGTTGGGGTCGAGAGCATGATTGTATGTAGGTGTATAAGCAATTTGTTTTACAAATATTTTCTGAATTGTTGGCTGATCAGTAGCTTTAGATATGGAAGATAGATATTTTCTGCTCCAAATACCGTTACCCTAAAAACCTAAATAAAATATTAGTAAAAACATATGTAAAAAAAACCACACAAATACTGTAGGAATTGTATAGCGGAACATTTTCGCAGTTTTAAAACCTTGACTTCCCCAAACCCAGGCTACTGGCCTGCCTTGCCTAAACCGGCAGTTATAGTCATTTCTCAGCTCCATTGAAGTGTTTGTTTTGACAAAGCTGTGGTTTTTACTTTTAAAAAAGGCATTTGTACATTATTATTGTGTAAACATACCCTTAAACTTTTAGGCTCTGGCATCATGGCTGCAGCACGTTATAATATAATAATAAATAATGACTTTTTATGCAAACACTGGTACCATGATATTTAGATCATGAGTTTGCACCTTAAGGGCAGTTGAAAAAATTCACTCTTATTAAATCAAATGAATTCCAACATATGACTCGTGAATAATTTTGTGTACCCTTTGATGACACAAAACCTCCATCATCTGTCCAGCAGATAAACGTCCCTTACCTTCATCAGCGCTGCCGCTCTGCCTATTTCTTCTTGATGTGCTCCCTCCATCAAACAGCCTGCCTGAGGGAGAAACCTTTTCCTCCGAGTCTGAGCACTGATCCTCTGATTGATCTGCCTATTTGATCTTCTTATATCTGCTTTGCAACCACACATTAGATGCTTGTGGACCAGCCAATTCATCTTCTAATTTGGACCTTTTCATGACTTTATGACATTTGAGAAGCCATTAAAAATAAAAAAAAATTGGCAAAAGCTCCGTCTATCACCTGCCATCTCAGAGACAGCTTGAGAAGCTCGGGGACATAATCTGAGTTTTCTGACATCTCCAAAGCTGTGCTTCAGAGAGCAGGAACCCTGAATCATGAATGAGATGTTTGCTGGTTCACGTTTCACTCAGGGCAAACGTTGTCCTCTCTGAAACCCCCTGTGGGTGTCTGGCTGCTGTGAGGCTGTCGCTTCTGTTGTTGGAGTTGTCCCATCATCCTTACTCAAATACACGTAAAAAGTCCTGTCTGCATCCCCCACTGCAACCTTCATATCTAGCTGTGCATTCGAAACTTCAGATCAGTATAAAAGCTTGAAATTTAGTGTTTAAAATCAACCCTGTTTACATTCCTCTTGTGGGCATGGTAACCTGGGCATTGCACTGCATTACTTTTTTAATGCATCACAAAGCAACGGACACGCGCTATACACTGCCGTGAATGTATGTTTTATAACTTCAACCTCCCCAAATTATTAATAAATGTTGTTGTTTTATTATTATTATTATTATTATTATTATTATTATTATTATTATTATTATTATTATTATTATCACATTTATCTGTCCACCTCTTGATCTTTCAATCTTATTATTATTATTATTATTATTATTATTATTATTATTATTATTATTTAATAATTCAACATTATTATTATTATTATATTATTATTATTATTATTAATATTAATATTAATATTAATATTAATATTAATATTAATATTAATATTATTATTATTAATAATATTAATACTAATATTAATATTAATATTAATATTAATATTATTATTACAATAATAATTCAACATTATTAATTTTATTATTATTGTAATATTGTTTTCTTTTCTCTTGCTATCCTTATTAATATTATTCTTTACTTTGTGTTTTTATTATTTGGATATTATCATTATTGTAGTATTTTTTTTCTTATTCTTACGATTTTGTCTGCTGCATCTTATTTTTCTCTGTTTTCTTCCTTCTACTTCTTTTTCTGCTTTTTCTTCCCTTTATTTTTCTATTTCTTCTCTTCTTAATCTTCTATTTCTTCTCTTTCCTCTTGTTCTACTACTACTAACAGTAGTAGTAGTAGTTGTAGTAGTAGTAGTAGTAGTAGTAGTAGTTGTTGTTGTTGGTGTAGTAGTATCAGTAGTAGTAGATGTTGTAGTGGCAGTAGTAGCAGTCGTTGTTGTAGTATCAGTAGTACTAGTGGTAGATGTTGTGGTAGTATTATCAGTTGTAGTAGACGTTGTTGTAGTAGTATCAGTAGTAGTAGTAGCCGTTGTAGTACCATCAGTAGTAGTAGTCACTGTTGTAGTAGAATCAGTAGTAGTAGACATTGCAGCAATAGTAGAATTAGTAATCCCTGTAGTTGTAGTTGGTGTAGTACTTGTTGTAATTATTATTATTATTATTGTTATTATTATTATTATCGTTGTCAGTGTTATTATTTCTGCTGTCCTTTTTTCTTTTTACTGTCATTATTATTACATCACTGATTGGTATCTTTCTATCTATGTTTTGTTTATATCTGTATTTTATTTATATTTTAGATGATTTGCTTCATTTATTGACTGTTATATATGCTGTTTACATATATATGCATCTTTTTTTCTGATTCTCTTATGTAAGTACTCTGACATGTTAACCTAGTTACCTTTACATGCACACAAACACACACATATGCAAACACGTGCACCTGCCAAGATCCGACTGTAATGTTTTTGTTATTTTGTTTTTTCATCTGTTATTGTTGTTTTGTTTTCTTTGTATGTGATCCCAATCTGTGTACCTCTTGCATATTCTAATAAAAAAACTCAACCCCCTTTTAAGTAAAAAAGTAATAATAATAATAATGGAATAATAGTAAGATTAAAACATTATTAATAATAAAATGAATAAAACATTTTTACATAATGTAAAAAAAAACTCCTAAAAAGAGCAAATACTTTGGAGACAAACTTAAAAAAAGTGGTTTTAAGAAAATATAAATTAAATTATTATTTTCATGCTCAAATGACAATGTTTTTAACTTTAAATAACATCATTCTGAAAAACAGTAAAAGCAGAAGCAAAGAGGCAGGAAGTATAAATAATTAATTACAAATTATTTTCAAGTTACTTTCTCTGTCTGTGTAAATTTAAAAAAAAAATACATAAAAAAAAAAAAAAAAAAAAAAATATATATATATATATATATATATATATATATATATATATATATATATATATATATATATATATATATATATATATATATATATATATATGTATATATATATATATATATATATATGTATATATATATGTATATATATATATATATATATATATGTATATATATATATATATATATATATATATATATATATATATATATATATATATATATATATATATATATATATATATATATATATGTATTTTTGTATTTGTGTGTATCAGTATAGCTTGTACAAATGCCGGTCTTAAACATTTGCTCCAGAGAAGTCAATTATAGTTTCCCCTTTAATTATTGCTGAAAAGAATAGTTTCATCAGATTATTGCTCCGTGGCCTTCATAAACTTGCGGAATTAACATCCAATTGCCATGGGTCATGTTAATTTCATATTGAATTAATTGTTCGCATTTTTTCCTTGCAAGACTTTCATACTAATTGTTAAATTTAATAATTACAGAATTTTCATAATGGGACGCTGGAGGACTCATAAGTCGGACTCAGAGCCTCAGCCCTGCACCCAGATTTTATGATTACATAATTTTAAGTCTTGTAATTGAATCATGGCTTTAATGCAGACGCTTATGATTTGATTAGGCATTATTTGCCTCAAATTCAGATTGGAAAAATAAATGTTTGAAAAGGTTTCATTTGCTTTATTGAGAAAAGGTGAAATAGACATGCCATTCCATTACTATCACCTCTCGGTAAGGAAACATTATGCCGTTTAGACTAGGTAACCTCTCCCTGTGAACTTAATTAAGCCGTAGAGTGATAGCAGAGCGCAATTACACCGCTGGACCTCAATTAGACTCCTCTCATTTCTTTATTTTATATTCTTTGCAAAAACGTTGTGTTTCAAGGAGACATGCCTGTTTTTTATTTTCGATTTTCTTACATTTTTATGAACAGCAGGTTTTTTTTAAAAGAATGTTTAAAAGAAGCAAAGAGATTAACTTCAGTGTCCCTGAGGAGACTCATAAAGACGCTGCATTTCTTTTTCAAATACTTTCTGTCTCTGACCTTCTCCCTGGACTTCACCTTCTGTGAACACGAGTGTGCGTGTGTATGTTTCAGAAGAAAGAAAAAGAAAGAATGACAGACTAGTGCTTAAGCGAGACCGTGAGATTGCGTGTTGTGTAATGGATGGATTCTTGTAATAAACTGATGTTAAATTGATAGGTCTGAGCCTTTGTGCACCCCCAACACACACACTCACACACACACTCACACACATGTAGACCCAATGATTTCTGCAATGCGGAAAATGCAGACAGAATCCAGTATAACGTGGAAGGTCAAGGATTTCGTCAAATTTGAAATGTATAAATCTAAAGTTATACACTGTAAAATATTCCATTAATTAACAGGTTTTGTATTAAATAATTCAACATTTTTTCCATTTATTTATGGTTATAAATTGCATTATCAGACTTTGATCTCTGCCTTTTTAGCAGTTTGGAAGAATACTTTGTAAAATAAATAATATAGAGAGAATTAAAGCAGCATGGTGGCTCAGTGGTTAGCACTGTTGCCTCACAGCAAGAAGGTCGCTGGTTCAAGTCCCAGTTGGGTCAGTTGGCATTTCCAGGTGCTCCGGCTTCCCCCACAGTCCAAAGACATGCACTATAGGTGAATTTAATGAACTAAACTGGTTGTAGTGTATGTGTGTGAATGAGACCGTTTCCCAGTACTGGTTGCAGCTGGAAGTGCATCAGCTGTGTAAAACATATGCTGGATAAGTTGGCGGTTCATTCCGCTGTGGGGACCCCTGATGAATAAAGGGACTAAGCTGAAGGAAAATGAATGAATGAATGAATGAATGAATGAATGAAGTCTGTCAAATAACAGAAAGAAGTACTGGCAGTTTATGACCATTCTTTTTGTACCGGAATTTGCAGCCAGTTTGGCAATAAATTAAATTCATATAAACTATTAAAATTTTTCATAAAAGTAACTTTTTTCAAACTTTTAACATCAAAATCCCATAAATAAAGTCATAAATAATTTAAAAGATAAATAAATATGGAAATAATCATAAAATATGGAAAACTGTTCATTTATGGATGTTTCTGCAGTGTATTGTACAGTATTTCTAATAACATTGCTACATTGATGTTTGTATGTATGTATTATTCAAAAGTTTTTTATTCATACAGAACATGTAGACTTTCTTATTTAATTTTTATGAGAAAGTCTTCTTGTTCTGTGTGAGTGAAAGGCACATATTTGTATATTACACATACTGAAGACCACATTAACACATGAGCTATATCTCCAGTGGGGGTCACAGTCATGGACTTTCTATGTTCAAGTTTTCTGCCCTGTTTAATTAGTTTCCATGACAATTTATTAACCCTCAGATATGTGCACTTGAGTCAATTATCATATCTGATTTTCTTTGTTTGTTCTTTTTCTCTAGCCACTTAGGTTAGTCGATGTTTGTGTTTTGTACACAAACTTTTGCTAATAACCTTTTATTGTGGAATTTAATCTTTTGTTTACTATTTCTTCATTATGTACTTTCTTAAAGCACCCACTTGTGATATTTTACCATGTCATATATCTTCCTATCATACATGATTGAACATCTTTACAACAGTCCAGTCAAAATTAAATTGACAGAAATGTATGCCTTTGCATTAAATGAAATTGAGCCCTTAACTGGATAGCTGTATATATTATATATATATATATTTTATGTTTTTCAGTTTTAATTAAGACAAATATTATTATATAATAGATTTTTACAAGAAAATGAATTAGTTAGTGTTTATGTATACCACCCAACTTTCTCCAAACTGGGATCGAACCGGTGACTCTCCGCATGGAAGTCGGTTGCTCTAACAAAGTGGCTAAAGACCATGGCCTCTAGCATCTGTCGGTAGAGCACCTTTAGAGGTCAGAGGAGTGAGGTGTACCTGCACAGCATTTTACTAGTTGGCCTCTGCAACATTCACCCTCCTAAACCTCACTCCCATCTGGGTCATGGCACCAATGTAACCCTGTCGATCCTACACCATCCAACTTTCTCCCAGCTGGAATTGATCTGGCGACGCTCCACATGAGAGTAGGTTGCACCAACAAGGAGGCTAAAGACCATGTCCTCTAGCGTCTGTCTCTAGAGCACATGTAGATGTCAGATGAGTGAGGTTTACCTGCACAGCACTTTACTAGCTGGCCTCCGCTACACTCACTTTCCTAAACCTCACTCCCATCCGGGTCACGGCACCAGTGTATTCCCGCCTGTCCTACGCCACTCAACTTTCCCAAAGCTGGGATTGAACTGGCGACTCTCCACATGGGAGTCGGTTGCTCTACTGAGGCTATAGACTATGGCCTCTAACGCCTGTCACTAGAGCACCTTTAAATGTCAGAGGAGTGAGGTGTACCTGCACAGCACTTTACTAGCTGGCCTCTGCAACATTCACCCTCCTAAACCTCACTCCCATCTGGGTCACGGCACCAATATATTCCCGCCGGTCCTACACCACCCAACTTGCTCAAAGCAGTGATTGAACTGGCGACTCTCCACATGGAAGTGGGTTGCTCTAACAAGGAGGGTATAGACCAGGGGTGGGCAAACTCGGTCCTGGAGGGCCGGTGTCCTGCACAGTTTAGCTCCAACTCTAATCAAACACACCTGCTTATAGATTTCTAGTGATCTTGCAGATACTGATTAGCTTGTTCAGGTGTGTTTGATTAGTGTTGGAGCTAAACTGTGGAGGACACCGGCCCTCCAGGACCGAGTTTGCCCACCCCTGGTATAGACTATGGCCTCCAGCGCCTGTCACTAGAGCACCATTAGAGGTCAGAGGAGTAAAGTTTACCTACACATCACTTTACTAGCTGTCCTTTGCTACATGTAACTTAATATTTCTTAGTTGATAGTGTTTTACTTGCTGAAATAACCTCTGTCAACGTTTGGCAAATTTGTTCATTGCATTAGGAACTTGATTCAAGACTCTTGAAGGTAAAATTAATTTAGTTTTTTATGCTTATTTAAATAAATAAAAAAATATTAAACCTATTTTAAAAGCCATTAAAAAGCCATTAAACCTATTTTAATAGTATTGAGAATCACAGTTGACAATAATTAAAGTTTAAAAACTTTTTGTGGGTAATGATCATTTTGAAGAATTATGATAAATATTATTATACTTATTCTGAATATGATTCTATATTTGTCTTTTAGTTTGTTTTTTAGTGAATGGGACTTTCACTAGAAACGTTCTTGTTGCCCAAGTTCATTTATGGTTCAGTTTATTTTTTCCATGCTGCTTGAAAATTTAGTTTCAGCAGTTGAAAAGATCAATCCTTCTCTTCACACTCTGAACACGCTAAAATCAGTATGCTGTAGATATTTTACGAAATGGCTTGTACAAATGGGTCAAATATAAACTGGATTTTATTCAATACCATTCGTTTGAGGCTTGAATCTACCATGAAGGATGCTTGATGTGCTATCTGGTTTATGTTCCAGCATCCCTTCATTTGTGTTCATCTAGCTCCATCTGCCTGGACCGCACACACTGATGGATGTGACAGCATATAATGTGCATTTTCTGACAGAGATGCTCTTAAAAACAACACTATTTTTTTTCACCGGCCCTTTCATTTCTTCTCTCTCTTTTATACCCCCATCCCTCTTTTGCTGAAGACTGAGTGCTAAAAGTCACAGCTCTAACCTTGAGATGAATAAGGGCCTCTGAGTTTGCAGACACATAATCTGTTTGGAAGCAGGAAAACATATTTCCCAGCATTCATTGTGACATAAGCTCTCACTGCCACTCTCTATCTGAAAGGAAGAGTAATGTGGGCTCGTGGAGTGAAGAAGGAGGTGTGAGGCAGGTGACATCCATCACTGAAGTCCTCGGGTCAAATAGAGAATCCAGCAGGGTTTCGGATATCATTAGCTGCAATGTGGACAAAAGTCATGATTACGTGTGAAGTTATCTGTCTATCTATTGTCTTGTCATTCTCTAAATTGTTCTGTCATTCCATATATTTTTATATACTTCAGCCTGTCTTTTTAAAGATCCATATGCCCCAATATTCTTCCAATATATATAGTTAAATCTGTTGTTCTGTAGATCCATCTATCCATCCATTGATACTTCATCTGTTCTGCTTTGTTATAGTTTTGTATCTATACATTCAACTAACCATCTACTGTTTTGCCTTCCATCCATCCATATATATGTACAACAGAAATATTTATCTATGAAATATCTATAAGATCTCTATCCATTTATTAATCTATTTATAGTATCTTTATCATCAATCCATTCATCCATCCATCCATCCATCTATCCATCTATCCATCTATAATATCTTTATCATTCATCCATGTAATGTCTGTAAGATCTCTATCCATCCATTCATCTATAATATATCTGTCATACATCCATTCATTACTCAATCCATCTATACATCCATCCATAGTATCTCTATCATCCATCATGTAGTATCTGTAAGATCTCCATCCATCTATAGTATCTCAATCATTCATCTATTCATCCACCCAACCAACCATCCATCCATCCATCCATCCATCCAAAGTATCTCTATCATCCACTCGTCCATCCGTCCATCCATCCATCCATCCATCCATCCATCCATCCGTAGTATCTCTATCATCCATCAATGTAGTGTAATGTAATGTAATGTGTATTTATATAGCGCATTTATTGTGTATGGCACTTCACAATCACCACCACCAGTGTGCAGCATCCACTTGGATGATGCGACGGCAGCCACAGGACAATGGCGCCAGTGTGCTCACCACACACCAGCTATTGGTGGAGTGAAGAGACAGGGATAGAGCCAATTCAGTGGATAGGGATGATTGGGAGGCCATGATCGTAAGGGCCAATTGAGGGACTTTGGCCGGGACACAGGGGTTACACCCCTATTCTTTACGAGAAGTGCCATGGGATTTTTTTTTATGACCACAGAGAGTCAGGACCTTGGTTTAACCTCTCATCCGAAAGACACCCACTGACAGAATAGTGTCCCCTTAACTTTTACTGGGGCATTATAGGACTCACACAAACTGCAGGTTGAGGGCCCTCTGCTGGCCTCACTAACACCACTTCCAACAGCAACCTAGTTTTCCAATGTAGTCTCCCATCCAGGTACTGACCAGACTCAGGCCTGCTTAGCTTCAGTGGGTAACCGGTCTTGGGCTGCATGGTGATATGCCTGTGGCTATATATGGCTGTGGCTATAGTGTCTGTAAGATCTCCATCCATTTCTCTATAGTATCTTAATCATCCATCCATCCATCCATCCATCCATCCATCCATCCATTGTATCTATATCCTCCATCCATGTAGTATCTATTAGATCTCCATCCATCCATCCTTCCATCCATCCATCCATCCATCCATCCATCCATCCATCCATCCATCCATCCATCCATCCATCCATCTATCCATCTATCCATCATCCATCCATCCATCATCCATCCATCCATCCATTCATCTATAGTATCCCTATCATCCATCAATTCATTCATCCATCCATATTATCTCTATCTTCCATCCATGTAGAATTTGTAAGATCTAGATCTGTCCATCTATTCATCTATAGTATCTCTATCATCCATCTATCTAAACATTCATCCATGCTTTCTCTGTCATCCATCCATTCATCCATCCATCCATGTAGTACCTGTAATATCTCTATCCATCCATCCATCCATCCATCCAAAAAGATATTGCTACCCTTGAATTTTTTCAGAGGGTTTGTTTTTATCTCTTTGAATTCAAATTCAAAATGCCCTCAAACACATGTGCTTTTGTCTCGAGAGAAATAACTTTGATGTCTGGATAGACAGAGACTCAAAGTTGTTCTTGAGAAGAGAAGGCAATACGTAAAAAAAACAGAATAAAATAACCAAAGTTCTCTTTTAAATTTTGACTTTAATGTAACAGTCTTTTTTCCCTGCAAGTGTGATAGCTTTTGAAAATAGTCACAGTTGTTGAAATAACCACAACTTTCTTCAGGGCAAAGATCCGAGAGTAATATTTATTGTATGTTGTTGAAAAGTGTGTATTTACGATTAGTTTTTATCAATGGCCTTTCAGCTGAACCATTGATTCCTTGCCTGAACTGACCTTTAATACTGGCTGAAAATGACCATGTTGCAAAAACGGAATGGATGAAGGAAAATTGTCAAACTGCAAGTCCACCTTTTACAGATCCCCAAGAAAATAATGAAAACATTCCCTCTGCTCTCTCTTTTGAAATGCAATAAATCTTGATTCTCGAAGTTCTCTGAGTTTAAGCTTTCAGAAAACTTTCAGAGACACAAAAGTGAATGGGAAGCATGTTGTGCTGGGTCTGTATTGACTGGTTTATAACCAAGGAGGTCGGTAATAGCTGGACAAAAAGTTCTCCATTAGCATCCCCATTTATCTCAGTGGCAGTTGCCAGGTTACCATAATTGATAATGAACTGTCATGCTTTTTAGGGCAAGACCGTGTAGTTACGGCAACTATCAGAGGGTGCTAACTGGAACAAACTAACCAGTCATAGTTAAGCCAGCTTTTAATTGGTGAGTTTTGTTCTCATCTGAGAGCTGAGAACAATCTCACCCTGTCTCCATGCTAAAGACATCATTGCATCAGACAGAAAGTCTTAAAAGATGAGTCATATGAGTGATAAAACTGATACTCCAAGAGCCAATCACAGCAGACACATCAAACAGGAATCCACTGTCCTCTGTAGAACAAAGAAACCTGAAGCTTTCGGTGCATGCTGATCGGATCTGCCACCGAAGGCTGATGAATGAAATGACCAAAGATTGGTTGAAGTGCTTGTCACCCTCACTATAATAAATCATTGTGCTAGTACTGCATGTGGTAAATGTTTGATGGTTGCTCTAGGCTGTAATGCATTTTACACGAAAAGTTCAAGAATGACATGGCTGTGATTTACAGCAGCATTTTGTGACAATTTGACTGGTGTTTTTCTCAGTAATCGCGTTCAAAATGAGCCTTCTATTCCTTGTTAATGCAACCTGAGATTTCTACAGCAATTTTTTTAAATGCTACTCTTGACTTTTTGATACTTTATTCATGTTAAATGCAGACCTAGTCCACAATGAGTGGAAAATACTACAGATCGACAGATGTTTCAGCACAGTGGATGCCTCATAGACTACAGTACCTCAATGGAGAGAGAGAATTTTACATAGAGAAGGAAATAAAAAGAGAGAATTTGACTTTTAGCCAGAGGAGTGAAAAATGTCGGAAGAATGGAAGCAAAAATAAAACAAGTTCCTGCACAATTGGGCCGGTGCTCACTGCAGGGCTTTGCAGTTCAGAAAATCCAATAAAAGCTGGCACTTTTCCATTGTGCTGTTGTCTCGGCCCAAGGTTATTACAAAGATGAAGTGTCAGTCACTCAAAGCTGGATGGTGATTCGTTTATTTGGCCTTTGGAAGTTCTTATTATGTTCTGGACAGGTTCAAAGCCTACATCTTTTAATCTCTGCCTTACAAACACCTGTTTTCCTCTCACCATGACTATTCATGAGCGCTTGTAAAATTAGCATGCAGCACCGACTCGTTGACTGACAGTGGTGTTAATTTGTTTTATATGGAACTTGTCAGTGTGCTGTTGGTGCAAGGATTAGATAAGTGCTGTATTAATGTTAAAAGTTGTGTTGTAGAACTGATAAAGACGAGGACAGAGCGCTGCTGTTTAAGAAGAGTCACTTCCTAGTATTCTTATTTTTTCCTAGAAGTAATGCTTTCAGTATTCAGCAGGAGTGCTTCAAATATTTAATATTTTATTTCTTGTCAAAATGTTTTAAGAAAGCAGTTAAAATCAATTTAAAGCTATTTCTCCAGTCATCATTTCTGCTTGCATAGATTTTGTAATGTCACTATCAAAAAGCAGATGATGGCATTATAATAACTTCTGTCTCTGTCTTATTTTCATAGAAAAGGATCTTATTTTTGCATCAAAGGCGCAAATAATTTGGTTTATTTGACTAAATTGGGAACATTTGTCATAATTGTAGTTGTAAAAATAGTTCCTAAATTTTTTGCAACAGGGATTTGGATGAAATGACAATGTTGAACACGGGATGTTTTAACATTCAGTCTGCTTGCCAAAGCCATTGAGCTGTGCTGTCTATTTTTGGACAAAGTTGTCTTCCCAAGTGGCTGGCTGGCTGATTCATTTGTTCATTCGTTCATTCGTTCATTCATTCATTCATTCATTCCTTCATTCATTCATTCATTCATTCATTCATTCATTCATCCATCCAGATACTCTATCTGCACTGTTATTGCAGAAACTTGAGTGATCAGAACCAGCAAAGAATCCCTCAGGCAAAATGTGTGCGTTGGTCAGATTTTGTCTACAATGTGGGAACCAAATGCCCTAGAATGAGAGTAAAAGCAAAAATGACTGATAATTGAGCAGCCAACAATTCACAATAGAAAAAAATATTTCTTTTTTTTACACTCACTGGCCACTTTATTAGCAGTGTTGGGGAGGTTACTTTGGAAATGTAATAGATTACAGATTATAAATTACCCTATTTAAAATGTAATAAGTTACACTACTTTTCGATTACTTTATAAAAGTAAAGTAATTAATTACATTTGATTACTTTTTGATTACTTTTAAGTAAAGAAAGACATTTTCAACTAAATCATTTTCAAGCATATTTTACCAAGCAGGCGTGACCTTACAGTTGCACTCTGTTTACTGTTAAAATGTCAAAATCTTTCATCACTTGACTTAAGATTATATTAATTTAATTTTAAAGTAGAGCCACCACAAAACCAGACCTTATCACAAAAAAATAGTTTACAAAATCTAAATTTTAGTTAGTTGTGCAGGGTGATTTTTGTGCCATTTGCAATTAAAAAAAATACATCCAAGCTAGTTTTGCAATTTTCATTTTTAAATCGAAGCAACTTCAATCCAAATCAATCAGATCTTAGCGATCAATAAAGCTGCCAATGAAACATTTGAGGCATAACTGTCCATTTCAATTATGTACTGTAAATAATATGCTGTACCAAACAGGAATAGATTATGGTACATAACAGCAAAATCAAAAAAATCTAATAAATCCAGGTCACACATACTGGACACTACTGCGCTACTTCACTAATAAAATAGCTTTGCTACTGTGAAAAGCTTTTTGATTTATAAAGTAGCGACGCTACCGCCACTCTATTGAGAAATGTAGTTAAGCTAGCTACACTGTTAATGTGTTAAAATCACTTTGGCCAGAGGAGTCTGTTGGTACCCTGAAATTCACAAATCGATAACTTTGTGAGTCATAATATATCATTCGAAATGAAAGGGTCTGTTTTTATTTCTGTACACTCACGATAGCGACAAAAAACATTTGCTTTTATAAAACAAAGAAAGGCTAGCTTACGTACCTGCAGATGCTTCCTCATGCTTTTCAACGGCAAAGAGGATTAGATGTGGTGCACCCATGGCTGTAAATTTGATTTAAGAGTTGGGGGGACAATAAATATAAAATTTCTTATGAGCGATTTTTTTTGAAGGGGACACAGATAATACAATCGAATTGTACTTATAAAGATATGTCCTCACAGTTAAAAATGGTTTTATCATTATTATTATAGCATGGAGACTACGTCATTATTTTCAACGTTTTTCTCATGTTCAATGACAAAGCAATTTTTTCTTCAAAACTATTGATTGCATTGTTTTGTTGTGTTGTTTACAGTCAACGTTCTGAACAACTGAACAACAACTCCTGAAGCAGAATAAATGCAGGAAAATAAATTTTCCATACTCATAATAACTAACTTGTTTACATTACACTTGTTAAATTGACAGATCATATTGTAAATTGATGAGCCTGTGAGGTTCATCTGCTTAATAGCCACAACTCCAAAAACATTAAAAAATTGTTCACCCCCAAAAGAATTGTCATTATCCCTTCAATAAAAGCACTACACCCTTACCTGACACTGTACATCTGATTGACCCTGCTCTGCCTGCTCTTCAATAATTTCTTTCTCCTTTGCCTGTGATTGATAATATGACATTAGTATTTTTATAAGCACTCATTCTTAAAGCCAAATTGCCTTAATATGTGAACTTTTTGTACTTTGCGTTTAGGTGCACTGAAAAATTATCTTACTGTATGTCCATTTTCCTTTTCACTGTCATTTTATCATTGAGGTAAAGTTGGTGTTTCGCACATTCAGTCTTTTTCATTAATTATATAATCTCAAAAAAGTATTAATTGGAAATTCTAAATAGTAAAATCATATTAGCAGCCAAACTCGGTCCTGGAGGGCCGGTGACCTGCTGAGTTTAGCTCCAACTTGCTTCAACACACCTGCCAGGAAGTTTCTAGTATATCTAGTAAGAGCTTGATTAGCTGGTTCAGGTGTGTTTGATTAGGGTTGGAGCTAAACTCTCAAGGACACCGGCCTTCCAGGACCAAGTGTGGACACCCCTGGTGTAGATATATGCATATATGCATGTACATGTATGCTTTTATCTGAGTATATATTTGTTGTTTATTTTGCTTTATTTCTCTATACATTTTTTTTATTTGATTTATTTTACAATGCTTGTTTGTTGTTTGTGAAGTGCTTTGAGTTGCATGTATGTAGGAAAAGTGCTATGCAAATAAAAATGATGATTATTATTATTATTATTATTATTATTATTATTATTATTATTATTATTAATGTTGTTTTGAATTTATACTTGCATATGATTTCAGTCCGAATATTCAAAGTACCATGTGAACAATGTCTGGATCTGTCACTGAACGAATATGTGAATATAAAACCAACTTTACCTCACTCATTTTATCTAGTCCATGACACATTTTATACACAATGGTAATTCAAAGTGCTTTACATAAAGATGTAAAACTATCATTAAAATAATCACAACAATAAAAACAAGGACATTTTAAATTTCAAATTAATTGAGTCACATTGATTATACAAAAAATACAGTGGGGTTAGTTTGGACATAGCACAGTGCTCATTTAGCAAATACATAGCTAAACAGTAAACCAACTGTGGTCATTAATGTTAAGTTAACATTATGCCAAGTCGTCACAAATGAAACTATGCATGGGAAATGGCTTTGACGTGTAAGTTGCAGTGCACTTTGCTACAAGTTATGTAATGATGTTACATGCAACTAGTTACTCCCCAACACTGTTTTTTAGATACACCTGTCCAACTGCTCATTAACGCACATTTCGAATCAGCCAAACACATGGCAGCAACTCAATGCATTTAGGCATGTAGACAGAGTCAAGACGACCTGCTGCAGTTCAAACTAAGCATTAGAATGGGGAAGAAAAATTATTTAAGTGACTTTGAACATGGCATGGTTGTTGGTGCCAGACTGGCTGGTGTGAGTATTTCAGAAACTGCTGATCTACTGGGATTTTCATGCACAACCATCTCTAGGGTTTACAGAGAATGGTCCAAAATAGAGAAAATATCCAGTAGCAGTTATGTGGGCACAAATGCCTTGTTGATGCCAGAGGTCTGAGGAAAATGGCCAGACTGGTTTGAGCTGATAGAAAGGCAACAGTAACTCAAATAACCACTCTTTACAACTGAGGTATGCAGAAGAGCCTCTCTAAATGCACAACACATCCAACTTTGAGGTGGATGGGCTACAGCAGCAGAAGACCACAACAGGTGCCACTCCTGTCAGCCAACGACAGGAAACTGATGCTACAATTCACACAAGCTGACCAAAATTGGACAATAGAAGATTGGACAAACATTGCCTGGTCTGATGAGTCTCGATTTCTGCTCTGACATTCGAATGTTAGGGTCAGAATGTGGCATCAACAACATTAAAGCATGGATCCATCCAGCCTTGTATCAACGATTCAACCTGCTGGTGGTGGTTTAATTGTGTGGGGGATATTTTCTTGGCACACTTTGGGCCCATTAGTACCAATTGAGCATCATGTTAACGCCACAGCCTACCTGAGTATTTTTGCTGACCATGTCCATCTCTTTATGACCACAGTGTACCCATCTTCTGATGGCTACTTCCAGCAGGATAATGCGCCGTGTCATAAAGCACGAATCATCTCAGAATGATGTTCAACATGTTGAACATGACAATAAGTTCACTGTACTCAAATGGCCTCCACAGTCACCAGACTCAATTCAATAGAGCACCTTTGAGATGTGGTGGAACGGGAGATTCGCATTATGGATGTGCAGTCGAGAAATCTGAAGCAACTGCGTGATGCTATCATGTCAAAATGGACCAAAATGTTTGAGAAATATTTTCAGTACATTGTTGAATCAATGCCACAAAGGATTAAGGCAGCTCTGAAGGCAAAAGGGGGACCAACCCGGTACTAGTAAGGTGTACCTTATAAAGTGGCCTGTGAATGTATAAACACATGTGCATGTACAAAAAAAAAGTACACCTTTAAAGTCTGCTGTAACTGCAAAAGCATAATTGTTTTGAAAACAGCTACCAGAGTTACTATCATTGCCACAATTTTTACTACCTATTTGAAAAGGATGAAAGTTTTTTTTTTAATGGGAACTGGTGGGAACTCTGAAGTAAATCTGTATTTCACTTTCTTTGTGTCATGTAAGCATTTCTACTGTATATCACCAGTGACTACATATATAAGCAATTTCAGGTGGAAAAATCAAGAGTGGGAGAGAGTGCTGCAAAATTCACATAGGACTTTCAGCCAAGTCAGTGAAATCATTTTTACAGGCCTGGTTGGGTTATTTGTTTTTTAGCTGACTCAAGTTAAACAGCACTCTAAAACACCTACTGCAACTGCCCCATCAATCCATCTGTGCGCAAGTGAGCCCTTTTGATTTACCTTGTGTAGAATATAAATGCATGTCTAAATGTTTAGCGTTTACATTGAATTTCTGTCAATCTCTAAGGTGCACACTCATCCATGTGATGTCTTGTCAAAGTGATCACTGTTACAACAAACAACTTTGGAAAACTAATTGAACGTACAGAAGACATGCCAGAATAAATACTTCAGCCAGCAGAACAGTGTTGCAGATTTAGATGTTGCTAAAGTCTCTACAGAAGCATCTTGTTTGTGCACTGAAGTGTGCTATTTCTCACTCTGACTCTATGACATGCAATGAATTGATATAATGAGTTTTTTCTTTTAAATTTTTTTCCCATTATTGTTGAATTAGCTATTTTAGGAACTCGTCTTTGACATCTCCAGGTTAAAGCTGTGGTGTGTTATGAGAATAGTGGTCATTCTAAGTGTTAATGGATATACGTTTCTGTTTAAAGTATATAATGTTTTTTTTTATCCCATTATGATAAGAACTGAAGGTCATCAAGACACCAAGTGAACATGATCTTTGTTTCAGCATGGTGTTTGGTGGTTCTCTGTTGGCCATTCATTCTTCATAGTGACTCTCTTGTTTCTTTTTAACTTATGAAGATTTCGTTACTCAGATTTACATTGTTCAAAACCTTTTAAGATGCACCCCCCCCCCAACAGTTAAAGTCAATGGACCTTAGTTCCATTATATAGAGAAAAACAGGTAACACTTTATTTTGATGGTTCATTTGAGTATTAGTAGACTGTCCGCTTAATATTTGCTGATATTTGATATTGCTCCTTCAACAGACATTTAACTGACTATAAGAAACTTTGCAAGTACATGTCAACGTACACTAAGCCCAGGGCTTAATATGTGCCAGAACATGCCGGATACGGCACCTCACTTTACTGATGCCCGTCCTCAACCGCCCTCCTCCCCCGCCCGCTGTTCACTTTCTTCTGCAACTCCTCACCCCTCTTCACTTTTGTCTGCAACAACCCCCCGCTCTTCACTTTCATCCTTCGTCTGCGACACCCCTCCGCCATACAACACCCCCCACTTTCGTGCACGACACCTCTCTGTCCTTGGGTAACATGCCGGATCAGTTACCCCTATCTGTTCCGGGACCTCGCAATTCACAAATTAAGCACTGACTAAGCCTAACCCCAACCCCAACCCCAACCTAACAGTCTACTTAAAATCTAATGAGAATTAGTTGGCATGTAGATGCAATGTAACTTAAATTCAACAAACGGACTATCAAAGTGTGATCAAAAAACATGTAATACGTTTTTCTTTTGTGCTCCAAGGAAGAAAGAATGTTTGAAAAGGTTAAATGAGTCATTGATTATTCATTATTCATGTAAAACATTTATTAAAATTTGAAAATAAGGACATTTTTATATAGTTTTCAGCTAGCCTCTTTCTTTCATACACTGAAAGAAATCTGTTTGTACTGGATTTTGTAAAGAAAACATGCAAAAAATTGTGTAAAGAATTATGTGCTTCAGATCACATCTTTGCATCATTTTAGTTTGTGGGCATTAGTTATTTTAACATGCTGTTCTTTGCTTATGTGACGTCATGGCCTTTTTTGTCATGATCATGCTTCATTTGTTCAGGTCATTCATCATGAACATGATGTCCTAGTTTGTTCACAAATGAGATGTTGTGTGCAGACTGAAAACACTGATTCACCTGAGAAGGACGTTAAGTATGTCTTACCAGTAATATCACTCATTACCTGCACTCATTACCTTTTTGCAAAGCAAGCAAAGAAAATGCCAGACAGACTTCAAAGAGTCAAACTACCAGTGCGAATGTCAATAAAAATTGTTTGCTTTAAAATGATCTGCTGAAATCTGTTTGCACATGTCCTGTAACACACTCTACTATACTACTCACACAATCTATATATATATATATATATATATATATATATATATATATATATATATATATATATATATATATATATATATATATATATATATATATATATATATATATGTGTGTGTATATATATATATATGTGTGTGTGTGTGTGTATATATATATATATATACACACACACACACACATATATATATACACACACACATATATATATATATATATATATATATATATATATATATATATATATATATATATATATATATATATATATATATATATACATATAGATAGATAGATAGATAGATAGATAGATAGATAGATAGATAGATAGATAGATAGATAGATAGATAGATAGATAGATAGATATATTGATTTTAACAGCAAATCATCAAGACGTTAACATTTTTTGGTTGGTTAAATACTTATTATTCTGAAGAACTGAATTGCATCTTAGCTTTGGCAGAGTTGCTAAGATTCCCTCTTGGGGAACATGTGTCATAAGCAAGTTATTTACTACACAGATGGTGGAAAAAAGGAGAAAAAAGGAGAAATTTAAATTTTAGTAGGCCAAAGGGGAACATACTGCAAGATGATAACTCTAAATTTAAAGATTGTCTATTCTAAAGGTTGTAGGTTTAAGCTCATGTGGCTTTGTTCATTTAATTCCACTCAAAAATACATAGTTACTTTGCACACACAGTATTAAACATTAGTTTTATTTCAACTGAGTATATCATAGTTGCGTATCCTGAAAAGCTTGATAAAATGTAAAATAATTATTCTAATTTAAAAATAACAAATAAACAATTCATAAAATATATAAGTAAAACAAATGCAAATGTATATATTTTTCTAAAGATACAGGACTTTTTATGTCTAATTGAATGCTTATGAGTTATATTGTCATTATCAAGTTATTACAATAAATACAAGACAAGACAAAAACAGGTCTGGAGTATTTAGTCTTTTTGTGACAAGTCCAGTTATATAGTTTGGTGCACATAAGGGCCTGTACCATGAAGCTGGATTAGCTGGCTAGCCAGTTAAGTTTCATTTTAGTTTGCACCAGTCTTGAGTTTTAGGTAACGCAAAGGCAGCTCGAATTTATTCACACTTTGTTGGCTTGGAGTTATGGAGCAGCTGAGCTGAGCTACCTTTATGCTACCTAAAATCCAGAATTGGTGCAAACTAAACTGAAACTTAAAATGGCTAGCCAGCTATTCTGTTATCCATTTAACATAGCCCGTGTATGAAGTGTTTGCTTCATATAAAGTCATTTGTTATATGAGGTCTACAGAAAGATGTGGAGTATCTAAGAGTGAGAGAAAAAGTGAAAAGGAGAAAATGGTAGACCCATAAAGGCTTTTTAAAATGACAAGGGACCTTGAGAGAAAGCTGAGTACAGCCTGGGTGTTACAGCCAGAGTAAATATCTTCATACCTCCACTGATCCACATGCTCTTATTATCACATTCACGCTTGGCTCATTCCTCAGCAAATCACAAATACGGTTTCTCCTCTAATCTGAGGTCCAGATCTTCTGCACGAATGAGCCTGGTGACATGACTATTTGAGGGAGTCTGAGGCAGTGAACTGTGAAGCTCGGATTTTCACTCCTGTATGTATTCATATCAACGCTGTCCCAGGCCCGTGGTGCATTAAATACGCTATTTATGGATTATGGCTGTCAAAGTACGGTCATGATCCAAAAGTTGTCAGATGGATTCTTAGGTGAACCGGCGCCATCCTGATTTACCTGCTGCCATTGTGTTTGAGGCAGGTGGTCTAACAGTGCACAATGAACTGATGCTTTCTGGGTTACTGGAGTTTCCTTTTGCACTCTGTGTGCTGCAGTATTTGCATAAGTCATAAGGGCAGGTAGAAATAATGAAACTTCCTTTATAGTTTCAGAGTAATAAGCTACATTTAACATTACCATTCTTAAAAGTGCTTTGGAACATGAATGAAGAGAGGGCAGGACAGAGTAGCTCCTCCCCTTTAAAAAACAGCCAATTGCATTTCGTTTTTATCACAGCTCTGCCAGATCAAGTGCATCAAATAAAAAGCCAATGAGAAGCATCTTGAAGGGATGGGGCATATCAGACACTAGAAAGCATTTGATTGGTCAAGATTTGATAACAAACTGGAATATGAGGCGGCGTTAAAAAAATTGTTGATCCATTTAGGCGAATGTGACAAACTGCATGCTTCAGATGCTTGTATCAGTTTTATATTTTCTAAACGTGAATTTTGTCAGATTTGGAGCACACTAGCTAAGTGTTTCTCAACCACATTCCTGGAGGACCTCCAACACTGCAAGTTTTGGATGGCTCCTTTCTCTGTCACACCTATTAAAGGTCTTTCAGTCTCTGCTAATAAGCTGATAGTCTGAATCAGGAACTCCAGGAACGGGGTTGAGAAACACAGCACTAGCTTATAGATCCTTAAAACTAACCGACTGAAACTAACATCTACAATTTTTTATTTTAATTTCATGGGACTCTTAACAATAAAAAAAAATAACAACCACAAATAATAAAAATTAAAAAAATAAAATAATAGTTATCTAAATTTACTTTTTAATACTGTAAAGGACCTTTTATGTCATGCCTTTATGCCTTTCATGAAAAAGTTTTATGGCTGTTTAAGGTTGCCAATAAAGAACATTTGTTTTTAAGAGCATGCTTTTATTTATTGTGATACATTTATTTAAATGATGCATGATATGGGTGTACACGGAAAAGTCTAGATCGAATAAGTGGCCGGCCGGAAGTGCGATATACACATCAATAAAGCAGCATTTTGTATGACACTGTATAACAATAATTTTATTTTTACAGTACTGTGATGGTTGGGGTGGTGGTAGATGTTAATAAAATACAATTAATGGGAAATTGAATAAATAATAGAAATAATTCTCGTTATCTTCCAGCTGCAACTGTATCCGATCTAGCAACAACCGATGCACAACTATTGTTTTTATTTGAATGTACTACTGTATATTTCCAAATCTCTGTTCATGCTTGCACAATAATCAAGACAGTTAATTTGTAACAAAACTCTTTTTGTTTGTTTGATTTGTCTGACATTAGGTGGTGCAGCTTCTAGGTTCAAGTGTTCTCAAACTGTTTACAAATTGCTGTAATACTTTTGAAAATCATGCTCGCAACACTTTATACTACACATATATCCATACCTAACATCAGATGGCCAGGAAGTGATTCATTTTTTATAAATTGTAAAAATATTTCTCTTTGTGATGCAGCAGGTTCAGAGACTGTTGTGTACTCCATGGTTTTGTCAGAAATTGACTTTAATGTGTGATAAGACTAGAAAGTGGTCATAAACAACCATTTTCTCAACTCAAATGAGTAGCAGCTTGGACTCGGAAACAGTATTCCATTTGTCACGACTTAACAAGCGAATTAATATCTTGTGTAGCTACCAGAGGTAAATTACATTTACTTCGTTACATTTACTTGAGTAAAATATTGGGTAATGTGTACTTTTTAAGTACATTTAAAATGTGTACTTTTACTTTTACTCAAGTAAATTATTAGAGAAAAAAAACATTACTCTTCGCTACATTTGGCGGCGTTCCTCCGTTACTGTCAAATGATAATAAATATGATTCATTGTTTGCAAATATCACAAGGCGCTCCATTGGAGAGGTTGTGTCGCGAGAGCTTGCTATAGAGATGCTTCTCCTGCTTTCATTCGGTTAGAGAGCATGCGTCTATGTTGGACTAATGGCTGAAAGTCGAGTAAGACGTGCGAGTTTATACTGCGGTCACGCCATGGCCTTCTGTGGTTCCGAGGAGGACGGTCACACTGTCTGTGCAGTGAGTTTATCGGACCAGGTCACCCGCAGCATCAAGTTCAGTCTATGTTTTCACTCCGCGATGCACACTGTACATTGAACTGACTTTGCAACATATACATGAATGACAGCTCCAACCTTAAAATTCACGTAGTGGTAAGTGTCAGTATTATCCCAATTTAAACCTTATTATTGGTAACTAAATTAATGGAGAACTAAGTTTATTGATAACTAAAGAAACTGCTGTTGTATGAATGAATATATGAATATATATGTAGTCAGAATTATTAGCCCCCCCCCCCCCTTAAAAATTTTCCCCAATTTCTGTTTAACAGAAAGAAGATTTAATCAACACAACATATCTTTGTCATGATGACAGCACATAATATTTTACTAGATGTTTTTGAAGATACTAGCATTCAGCTTAAAGTGACATTTAAAGGCTTAACCAGGTTAATTCGACAAGTGTAATTAGGCAAATCATTAACGATAGTTTGTTCTGTAGATAATAAAAAATATTGCTTTAGGGGGCAAATAATATAAATTAACAATATTGATTAAGTATTTATTTAGTGGCCGGTGCATTATTTTAGGCAAAAAAAAAAAAAATTTTATATATATATAAATATTTAATGAAAAGTAACTAATAACTATTTACTTGAGTAATTTTATCATCAGATACTTTTAAGATTGTTACTTTTACTTATACTTGAGTAAAAATTTCCGTAAGTACTTGTACTTCTACTTGAGTATAGTTTTTCGATACTCTACCCACCTCTGGTAGCTACTAAAACTTTTTTTAAACTTTAAAAATGTAGCTTGTAGCTTTAGTATGCTTGAAATTACAGCTTGCCTATCTATAGCTGCTTATAATTTGAAATGTGTTTCTCAAAACTGGCTTCCCAATACTGCAGCCTCTGCATGTACAGTGTGCAGGCTTGTGAATTTCCAATTTATCTGCTTGTCTGAAGCCTCCAAAAAATAAAATAGTTCTAATTATGCAAAGATGGCATATAAAGCCTGGATTTTCCTTATTTTATATTTTACTGTGACATTTTTTTATGTTTTACTATCTAATTTTAAAGCCATAATGTTGATGTCCATTAGGGCCACTTTATAAGATTGGACAGGAATGTGAGGACGTCTTCATTTTATCTTAATACCAGAACTGGAACGGCTGGTCCATAAACTGGAGTTATGGGGCATGAAGTCGAGACATGCAGTTAAGACTAAGTAGATGAAGGGCACAAATAATGGTTATAACCATGACCTTTCCATCCTCTTCTCATGCAGTGGCTTCTGCACTGATCTGCTGTGCTGAGAGTATAAAGGCTCTTCATTACTGATCCTAAATTAGCCCATATTCTGGAAATTATTTTATCCACTCAGCCCAATTCACACCATAAGGACAGACATGGAAAATCATCAGATTTTATAACGTCACTTCACAGTCATTCCACTACCAAACAAATGCTGATTAAGCAGGTTCAAGTGGTGGAAGGCTTTACTTACTGATACAACAATCTAGCCAATGATCTCTCCAAGTGATTCAACTTTCTTTAGTTGTATCAACATATTAGGCATCACATTAGACATACATAAATGTAAGTCACTATTGTTGCAAAACAGCTTTGGGTGTTTCCGAAGTAAAGTGTAAACTTGTTCACACTCTACAAGGCCATAGCCAATGGGGGTGTGTGTGGTTCGAAAGGCCAAACCCTCAGTGACAAAGGTTCAGAATTTGTCCCATAAATGAGCTCATTTGTCCTATTTTGACTGCTATGCCATCATAAATATTAAAAATAACCCATCGATAAAGTTTTTAAGACCAAGCGTAATTCTCTGTTGGTTGTCGCTTCGATGTAACTGCAGCTAATCAGCCTTGGCCAATGCAAACTATTATTTTTCATGAGTGCAACATCCAACTGTGCATGAAAACATACAATTTGATGCAAATGAAGTCATACTTTCGTTGTTTTTAAATAGAGAAAACATTTCACAATGATTTTTATTCTAAATCTTGAACCTTATTCTTAAAACAAAAAATGACCAATAAAATATGTGAAGTGCCAAAAGCGGCCCATATTAAAATGAATGAATTAGAATTTTTATCATTCAAGTGGCCAAATTCTGCTTGAAGATTGTTGAATGTGCTGGCAAGCTTGTTATTTACCTAATAAATGACAATAGGCCACAGTTTTTAATTTAAACTTTAACAGATTCCTATTTTTTTAATGATATCTGATGTAATACATTTGTAATTTAAAAATAAGTTTTTTTTTTCATATTACTTTATTGTAAATCTTTAGGAAATATGTTTGGTTCGTCAAAAAGTGTGGTTATGATGACTATCTGCTAGAAATTGTGCTTAAAATGCCACTAAAATGCAGTATTTACATCTCACAATTAAATAGAAAATGAGGCATAAAACTGCAAAAATGTCCAATTTAGTTTTTAAAAAAGAACCACCCCTTTCACCAGGCTGGCTACAGGCCTGCTGTGTTATTAATTTTTGAATAACACTATTCAACACTGCAATATTTTGCTTTGTTTATTGCATAATTTGTTAAATTAACGGCTTGACCTTAAAATGAAACCAAAAAACATTCCACAAGTAACTTTTATATTTTTTGTTTACACATCAGCTTCTCATATTTTAGTTGCAATGTTTGTTTCATACATTCTACACTGTAAAAGGATTTTTCAAAGTATTAAATAGAGAGCACATTTTATAAGCAAAAATGATTCCAGTTTCTCTGCAAAGAGATAACCTCCACTTATTCCAAGTTTATTTGAGTTGGGTTTTTTTTTTTGGTCCCTGTTGATGCTGGAAACCAGTAGCCATTGATTGGCCATTGGTGTATGATTTGTTACGGACTTTGAAAGGTATACACTGCCAAAAAAGCTGTTTTGCAGTGTAAAGATCTGTTTCTATGTTTGAAAATTTAGGTCAAAGTTCAGCAGCTTCAAAAAATAATATCCAAACATTTCAAACAGCTTTATTCAGAAATCAACTTCTCAGTATGTTTAATTAATAATGCTAACACAAAGTCTCACCTTTGCTTGTGCTAAAACCATCTCACTCACCGATTCATTATTTCGAGGTCATATCTCTTGTGATGTGTCTGAAAGCGCTGCTAACCATTTGGTCAAGTTGTTTACTATGTAATTAGTTCATCCGTTTCCAAAGTTTGACCCATTCAGGCTGATTTGCAGAACATGAAAGAACATCCTGATTCCCTAATATTCATCTAACGTGAGCTTCTGGACGACTGATGCAGTCGTCTGCTTTCTCTGGCGCGCTCAAGGACACATCTCCCACGAGCTCGTTAATCATTCCCCAATTAAAACCGGGATTGTTATGACTAAACTCTCAGGTGACTGGAGCGTCAGAGCGTGCGTCTGATCGGACTGTGCCTCATTCTCCCTGACACCTGTCTGGATTTTGCCAATGATTGATTTGGACAGTGTTATTCTCTGAGAGTAATTGCAGCCCTTTCTCTTCGAGCTCGGCTTCTGGTTTTAACGACTCGTGTTTTACCGCTGGGGATCGCAGAGCTGCTTATGTATTCCCCTCCGTAATGTGTTATTTGGTGTAATTTCATTTCGTTGTTCCCTTCCTCCCTTCCTGCATACCATCTCCCCCACTGGCCTTTTATGCCAAGCCTGACCGATGGTTTAAATGGCATGAATCTCCAACTGTTTTCTGTAGAGCTGTAAAATAGGCGTTTAGAACATCCGGTTTGATTCACTCTCTCTGCTCATGATAATTTATCAAACTGAGATGCATTAAGCTTGACCAAAAAAAAAAAGGAAGAAAAAATGGGACGAGCAGACGCCTTATGGTGCCTACAAACATTTGTCTTCATCCGCTGTGTTTAGAAACGCCGGTATCTTGCTGAGTTGAGCTGTTTTGAACGGAGAGCTTACTGCGTGACCACAGGATGAGTTTAAACGCGAGCATGATTTGGAGAGAATCGTTCAGACTGCCTGTGGCTGTGTAGTTTTACTCTTTCACTCAGATGGATTCTTTCAGATGTGCTGACTTTGGCTCATAGTTGTGTTCACAAAGAACGCAGAGAGCTTTTGGCTAATATTCTAATTGTATTCAAAGGTTGTACCTGTTTTTAAAGCAGTGAATTGACTGTAGGCATCAACCTTCAGAGCATTTCCTTCCTGTAATCCTATCTGGAGTCTTCAAGAAGATGTCAGTTTCGGGCTAAAGACCCTCGAGTGATGTGGCTGACATGCTTTGCCATTAGGGTGTCATTGTCTGATGCCTGCCTAGTTACTAGTCATTTAGCAGAAGCTTTTATTCCATGTGATGTGTCAGACATAGATTTAATTACAGGAACGGCTCTACTGGAGCCAAGTCAGGTTATGTGTCTTGCTCAAGGGTGTCTGAGGTGACAGAGTTAAGGGATGTATCATCTCGACCAGATTCAAACCAGCAGTCCTCTAGGCCACCAGTCTTCATTCATTTTGGCTCAGACATCTTTAGTCCCATTCTTCTTAGCATTTGGGTGGATTATTATTCTGTGAGCTATTGTGTCATGTAATTGCCATACTTAAGACATTTTTGATTCATCACAGTTTAGAGTTGATTTGTCTTTACATAATTTTAATCTTTGGTTCGTTCATTTGCTCAGTGCAGTTGGATTTGGTTTGGGTTATTTCCAGTCAACTGTCTAGTTTAGCAACTCAGTTGGGCTCCCTAGGGATGCTCATTTTGGTTAATTTTGCCTACTGAGAACTGCCGCTTTTTAACTGAATATTAACCGTTAACTAGTCTAATTACTAGTTAACTAGATTAATATTAAATGATTATTTAATTTTTTGGTAAATTACGTGTCTATTTTATGTCTGACACATGAAATTTTAAAATACTGATTTATTTAACATGCGAACAGCAGCACACAGAACATATTAACAACAGAACAGCTTCACTTTCCAAGAGCATAGAAAAAAGAACAAACTAAATAAAAAGAATAAAATAAATATACCTGACATAGATATTTTTTGCGTTAATAACAAATTTAGATTACAAAACAAAAACACTGACTGAATCCTTTTTAAGAGCCGGCATAGGCTGTTTTTTTCTTATCATGTTTTTTTTGTCAAATAAAAATAGCAGGCAACCTCAAATCGATCGCTCAATGGAAAATATGCATTTAATTAATGCTCCGCTGTTATTATATCACAAACCTCTGTCAACATTTTAAATAAAAGTCATTATTTTAAAGATAATATCTTGAGTGTCTGGTTTTACCTTAGAGCCTGTGTGCTTTTATTTTCTCTTTTATGTGCCCGCGCAGCGTGTGATGTGTATAGAATAAAGTACTTTGTAAAGTATAGGCTACTATAGCATACAGTATAACCCATTTTTGTTTAAAAAATGAATGCCTCAATTTAGTGGGGAGTTAAAATTGTGCAAAAATCAAGAAAATCTTTGTATTTGCTTGATTTATAGATTAGGCTATGTTGGCTATTTAAAAAAAATGCCACACAAACACACACAAAACAATGTTCCAGTTATTGCAGTATGCAGTAGCAAAATGTTCAGTACTTTTTGCAGTTGGGTTTGTTTGTTTGAGTTCATTTGATGTTCTCACCAAAAACAACCCACTCCGATGTTTGTTTGAAAGAGTTCTGAGAATGTTTGCTTCAAGCAGGTCTTGTTTGGGCTTTTGGTGCACAAACTAATCACACAAAATTAGAAAATTAACTTTAGTGACCCTTAATGTTAAACATTAATAAATGTGACCCAGGCTCATTCTGATTACGTACCCCATACACATACCATACAATTTTTTTTTGCAGTTTTTGTTTTTGCAAAATCTGCCAGAGGCTGCTGTGTACAATTTTTGAGATCTCAAATTTCTCTTGCGAATGCCATTTGCGGTTGCTGTTTTTGCGTAAATCCACCAGAGGCCGCTGCCGATTGACTAATTTACTGAGTAACCAATCGACCGATACCCACCCCCCCCCCCCCCCCCTTCCCTAAACCCAACCAATAGTATTTGGAAAAGAACCTATTGGCCCGCCCACCCCCTTCCCTAAACCCAACCGCAGTGTTTTGAAAAGCAATCCTGAACAAGAAAAGCCCTCTGATTTTTACCAAGTTTTCAGATTTTACTACATTCTCACCCTGTTATTTACTATTTTGTTTTTGTATTACCTGCTTTCAGGAACCATTCTTCACCATATTCGAACCTCATCGTCGCGGTCAACTCCGCTCTTCATCTCAAGTCTGTTGACGTACATGTCGAGCTACCGGACAAACTGATAACAACATCAGCTGGTGAACAAGAAAAGAAACAACGTCATATCACCCCGTGTCGTTCGTTTGAAAGACGAAATGCAGCCATAAGTAGCTCTGGCTACATAATTCGCGATATCCAGAAACATATATAGGGCTACGTTTTCAGAATGAGCCTATGTTGAATAAACTGATGCTACTCATATCTCTTGTTGTCATTATAACCATTTAACATCCATCTGCTCTAAAATGAATGTGTGTGTATCAGTGTGTGTAGGCGAGGACAGAGGCATTGACTCAGGGCTTTTTTCATGACAGGTCCTGTCTGAGTCTGTGACCTATAGGGCATACTCATCTCTTTAATGAAAGCCTGGGCTCTGAGCATGGCCTAAATCAGCATCAGCTCTGCGTCTAATTTTAGATGTTGTCCAAGAATCAACAGTACCGCTTTAGAATGACTGGTAAGTGCAACAGTGCAGTAAAGAGACACCTGTCAGAAAGCCTGTAGAATTAAGTGGACTGCCCCCCCCCCCCCCCCCCCCCTTTCTCTCTCTCTCTCTCTCTCTCTCTCTCTTTCTACCACTACCTGTGACTTCTACTTACGAAAGCACAACAAAGAAGCAGCACCATATATACAATATCATAATGCTGTAATCATGTTGCAACCCTCTTATTGAAATGTAAGCTTATAAGAAATTATATTTTAAAAAACAAGAGACAATCTTCATCTTAGTTTTGTTTAATGTAATTTGATTTGCCTTGTTTAACTTCAGTTACTTAAAGTTTTCATTTTTTATTTGGTTTAGTTTAATTGTTCCGATTAGTTTGATTTAAAGTTAATTTGTAGTGGGCTCTACTCATAAGTTTTCATCCCTATTCCCTAATGCCTTTATAGGGTCACAAAGGATCAGTGTCCAGAAGTTGCTTCCTTCACAGTTCTTCATTCCAAAGGCCCTATGAAGTTGCCAGTTTTGAGTACTTCAGTTTAAAATGGCACTTCAATATGGCGGTCATGATTTTTTTTCACTCCAAAGTACCCTTCGGAGGACACTATATCCCATCATTGATTTGCTGTATACTCATTAGTTCAGATTGATTTGGTCCAAGTTGTTCAGGTTCATTTTGATTAGGTTTGGTTTAGTTCAGGATAATTTTGTTCAGTTCATTTGTTCTAAATTATTTGGCTTAGATCAGATTGATTAGATGTGGTTTAAATCTGTACAGTTTGGTGGAATTAAAGTCAAGTTGTTTGATTTGTTTTGTTTTAAATTGAAGCTGGTTTTGGCTCAGAATCAGTAGTTCAAGTAGGTTCAATTCAGTTTGATCCAGGACGATATATACAGCATTATTTCTACCTAGTACACTAAAATAAATATTTAATATAATTTATTTCATATACTTAAAAAAAATTCATGCTGATTGTTAAGTTTGGATATTTCAGATATGTTGTTATCTGTAGATATCCTAAGGCAATCCTATTACAGTATTGTAATTTCTTAATGCATTTTATCATGCATTTGTAAGTGTACTGTTTATTTCATAATGTACAATTCATTTTTTAAATGAATGAAATAGTGTTAATTTGACATTTGGCCCTGTCCTGCCCTTTTCTATGATGATTGTTGCAGTTCTTCTAAACGCACATCTAAATGCAGCATGCATTTATTTGTGACAATATCGGCATAATCAGTGACAAGCATGCATCCAAGAGAGATCTTAGTAGCGTATTAATGTCCCCAGCGCATCTGTTGAGGGAAACAGATGAGCTAATTATACTCATCAGGTCTCCACTCTTTAATAAGCCATCCCTAGGTGCTGCTTACTGCCACGGTAATGGTCAAATTTGAGGGTTTTTTTAGGTAATAAAAGTACCTGACTCATATCTGTGGGAGGTGTTCTAAAATTAAACTCCCTTAAGTGCTATAAGACACATGGACCATTTAAAACATTCCCATTTATGCTAATAAGAATCATTAACATACACATGCTTGAATATTCATGGCATGGATCAAAGCATGAGGAATACTGATCATATTAGGTTACAGCTCTAAAGAATTGGATTATTTTTGTCAGTGTCATTACATTAATAATAGCCAGAGGTTCTTTCAGACTTTCAGAAGATTTGTTTCATCTTAGATCATTATTTCTTTATTTTTTTTGGGAGAAGTGATGGGTTTTATGCTATATATAATGCTGTCTAATTAAAAAAAGTACACTTAATTAAGAGTTTGTTTTTATAGTAATTATTCTATTATTATATTAATAATTACAGTAACACTAAGGCATTTTTAAATGTAAGCTTTTTTGAGCAACTGTATAATGATACGTCATTGTCGTGATACAATTGTGAACAGTATTTGCGATAAACAATTCTTAGTTTGTTTATCTGAGGTTGTTTTTGCTGCAAAATGGGATTGTCAAGCAGACATAATGACCAACAATTTAACGAAAACTTTCATATATATTGTATGCACTTGTAACGATTAGACGCTTACAACAAACATGTGGATCCATGTGCAGTTTATTAACAAGAAAGTCATGCAGGCAATGGTCACAATCAGGACCATAAAAGTAATCAAAAAAAAACAAGGTCAAAAACAGTTGAATGGTCAAGCTAGGCGGCAAAGAATCAAACACGATAAACAAGTGAAAGGTCAAAAACATCGGAGGACTAGACAAGAGAAAAACGCTTTTGTAATGTTAGCAAGTAAACAAGACTCAGCCATGTGTACGTGAAAATTAGTGGTATAGACATAGTCCATATAATCAGAAGATTAGTTTTAGTCAGCTGTGGCAGCCGCATCCGGATTATTGTCAGCAGTTAATGAGTGCAAAGATTTCTGGGAGTTATAGTTAGGTAGGAACACCGGAAGTAATCTCCAGCGGAGAAAACACTACTGGCGATCACAACAGAACTTTTACGCAATGCGGCCATCTTTATTTTGTTTTTATTTAACGTTTATTGCAATCAGAATGTGACTCGCACACCAGAAGAAAAAACTCAACCATCTAGTGCAGTGGTCCCCAACCTTTTTATCACCGCAGACCGGTCAAAGCTTGACATTTTTACCACGGACCGGAAGGTGGAGGCAGTGGTTTGTAGGTTTCTAGGCGACTATCAACTGTTTTCTCAGAAGATGACAAGCTGACA
Source organism: Danio aesculapii (assembly GCF_903798145.1). Classification (NCBI taxonomy): domain Eukaryota; kingdom Metazoa; phylum Chordata; class Actinopteri; order Cypriniformes; family Danionidae; genus Danio; species Danio aesculapii. The sequence goes on along the minus strand of NC_079451.1, from coordinate 26,536,945 downwards.
AAACATTGCTGTAACTCTGATACAAGTTTTATTTATGGAGAAAGTTACAAAGCACTGCAGTGTTTGGGTGTTCTATGTTCTTGAGAAAATTAGTCTTACCGAAATGTGTATATCCATACAAGCTGAAGCTAAAGGGTCAGTTCTTGTCACGTAACACGTGGTGTGCTTCCGGCATTCATTCAGCTGTGTGCGTCTGGAAGGTATGAGCACGTTACACCTCCATTGAAAATAACAAATTTTTGTGAACTTTAAAAAAGATGTGAAATGCGAACGAGTGCTAAAAGGCCACCGTCATTTGTGATCTCCATCAGTTGATGTTCTTGCACAGACATGCTGGATTCACCTGATTTGTTGACAAATGGGTTGAGGATCCATTCTCATTCTCATTCTGCAAACTCAGCAGTTTGCAGTTCTTTCACTAGACCTTTTCCCCTTCGCAAAGAAACTTTTCAAAGACGTCTGTTTCTTACTCATTTTGCTGCTTGTGAGTTAAATTTGCGGGCTCAAGTGAGCAGGATGTAAGCGAGAGAATACTGTCATTTTTCAAAATAAAAGATTTTTCAAAATAAAAGATCGTTCAGACTCAGATAATAAATGAAATAATAATAATAATTAAATAATTAATGATTTCCTGTGTGGTTGAGGACCACTGATCTAGTGGGCTGTGAAGAAATTAGGGAGAGGTGTTTAATTATTTCTTAATCTAAATATTCTAAAAACATATTGGATATTTGTTCATCCATGTATCTATATAGTATTGCTGTGGAAAAAATATTGGAATGCTGTGCTGTAATGTAATTTTCCTCCACTGTTTGACAGTATCACTATGTTATCAAGTGACGTATTTGATAACTGCTATGTTGTTCTAATATTCAACTGTACAAAATTGTTCACAATATTGTAGGTTTTTAATCGACCTTGTTCAAGCGCAATCGGAAAACAGATGCATTAGCATGTTCTGCAAATGTAAAAAATTGCTCATAATCATTTTGCAAATGAATGCACAAACAGCCTTACACTAAAAAGCATATTACCCAGATGCTGTGTTCTGTAGCTTTAAGCCTCATTGCCCTCTAAGGAGAACAGACATGCTAAAACGCAGGGAGAGAGATTCATTAGCCTCAAATGTGGGTACCTGCCGTTAGCCAAGCTAAGTCAAGCCAATGCTCACATCCTGCCAGACTTTAAATGCGGCCCACATGCTTCTGTGAGCAAACATTAAGCCCTGGTACTAATGGGCATCAGCCCAGCCATCGCTATTACAAAGTCCATTAAGGCCTTGGAGGGTGGAAATAAATAAACGCATCAAAACTTATAAATGTTTTATAACTTACACTGAGGGTACAGTGAGTCCTATCTACAGGAAATGAAAATGGAAAAACATATATTTACAGTGAATTATGGGGGTAATGATGGTTGTTAAGTCTTTTTCAAGCTATTTGGCTACTCAAAAGACAAGGAATTATCAATTATTTAACTTTGACTTCAAGTTGCTTGGGCTCTGTTTGCTAGCACATCAATACAGCAAAAAAGGGGTTTTAGGAGAACGTGTTTCAGTATTTTCTGATGATACTAAACAGTCTCTTGTTTGCCAAGAAAATTTGAGATTAATAGCAGTATTATTTTACTATCTTGAATTGATCCAGTCATATTTACTGTAGTTATTCTGCTTGTACTTTAAAGCTTCTTCTTACATCTTAAATTTTGAATGTTTTACAGCTTGTGCTTATTCCAATTTTTATGCCTCCTTTGGAATCTCTATTGGATGCAAATGGAGGTGTCAAGATGTCTGGCAATTTATGAGAAGAAGTGTTGCAATGACGCACAGAGAGACATACCTCAGCAGGGAGCTGGTTCTTAAAATTTGTCTAATAATCAGCCAATCAAGCAGACATGATCATGTTTTTTTTTCTCTATACTAAACTGCTTGATATGGCTTTGTCAGCCAAGATAACTTTTTGACAGGAACTGAAGACAGCATTTAGACGCCTTTCTGATGGCATCACAATAACCTGTGATAATATATTGATCAAAGACAATAAGATGAATCAAGATGTAGTGAATTTTTTTTTTACTTCATTAAATTTGCCTGGGAAGATTCAAAAAAGAGTGAGAGACAAAAGAAAGGAAACGTCTTCAGGGTCTTGCTCGCCTACAGAACAGAAGCAGCACATTATGTTCCTTAGTTTTTGGGTATGATGGAAAACTCAAAATGAATAATTTCAAGCACAGCCTCCTGCTTCCTCCAGGCTTAAATGTCAGATGGCGTGTTTGTCCAGCAGAGTGAGGTTGTTTTTTGGAGATTTGAAGCCCGTAATGTCAAGTGGAATCAGTCTTACACAATACTTTTATTTGAGATCTGAAGGTGGGGAAGTTGTGTATCTTGATGCACTGTGGGACACTCTCAAATGTATTCTCTAACCCCAAAAACCCCAAAACAAAACTAAACAAAAGTTTTACCAGTATTATTTTGTTCAACTAGAATTGTGTTAAACTTAAAGTGTTTGTATGTTATAGAGTATAAATTCAATTAAACATCTTAATGTGTTTGATGTATATATATATATATATATAAATATATATAATACAGTGGTGAAAAAATAGCATGTACTGTAAGTTAATTAAAGATAAACACTTTCCCTCCTAACATGGTGTCTATTGGGCAAACTGAGCCAGATGCTTTTCGTCAGGTCAGTGATTTAGCTTATTAAAATTTTTAAGTGAGTCCACAGAAAAAATATTATTTTCTATTTTGTTTCTTAACAGCAACTCTATTGCAACAGAATTAGATGTATCTTTTTTTCCATCTGTGAATGTTTAAGCTTTAAGACCATCTGAATTAAAAATTGAGGTTTTTTTTAGGTGTATGTTAGGCTTAAGGTAAAGGTAAGTTCAAGATTCTAGTATACTCCAAAACAGTGACAAAATTCACATTTAGAAGATATAAAGATAATAAGCCTTAGGTTTCTTAGGCCGTCTGACTTATCAAATGATCTCTAGTTTGTGACAGGTCTTGCCCGGTCGTTTTTATTTTTCACGCCAAAGAGTGTTCAAACCCAGGATTTGCCATTTTCTATTATAAGAAAATAATAAGCAGTAGCCAAACTGTATTGATCTGAACTTCTTGTTTGTCATTTTAAAATGTGCTGTGGCCACCACTTTGGCAAGTGCAGAGGGGAAAAATACATTGCACACATGCATACAAAGTCATACAGGGTTGCAAACTAAATCTGTTACACACATTTTTATTTGGTGAGTACTAGGGACACATATAGTGTAAATATGATTTCCTTTAGGGTAAATGAAGTCTGCTTTTTTGTTACTGCCAAGTAATCATCCGCAGCATGCAGACATGATCTGCTTCAGATATCAAAATTTTTAGCAGCCAAAAATTCAGACCAGTCCTTGTTTAACAGCTCTGACTGGCAGTTGTGACACACATAGGGAAGGAGCTACTCTGTGGCTCTATAGTCTATCATTTCTGTAAAAAAAAAAATATATATATATATATATATTTATTAGCCATAAGTAATATTAAAATGTTCTGAGATACTGAATTGTAGGGTTTCATTAGCTGTAAGCCATAATCATCCAAATTAAAAGAAATAAATGCTTTAAATTTTTTAGTCGGTGTATAATAAATCTATATGACACATGACAAAGAGCATACAAGCTAAAACTAGAAGGAAGGAGACATCCTGGTAGGCCACGGAAGAGGTGGTTAGATGACGTAGAAGATGATCTACGTTCCCTAAGAGTGCATGCTTGGAGAAAGCATGCTTTGGATCGGGAAGGCTGGAGAGGAGTGGTGGAAGAGGCTAGGGCTCTACACGAGCCATAGCGCCGCCAGAAGAAGAAGAATAATATGACATATGAGTTTCACTTTTTGAATTAAATTACTGAAATTAATCAACTTCTTGATGACATTCTAATTTATTGAGATGCGCCTGTATATTTAACATGTATAAGTCTTTTTAGGGATACCTGGCACAATACAAACAAAACTGATTTTAATTATTTTCATTTCAGCAAATAAACTTTTATGTCTTTATTCAAATTTTCATGTTAATGTTTGCCTTTTCGTTTTGGGGAAACTCTTGAGATAGAAAACATAAATCTCTGAACTGCCCAAATAATAGGGATTTTAAAATGCTGCACTTACCACCACCTTTATTATGTCGCAATGACTCCTCAGCTCTGCATTTTATGTATCCTCGATATCAAGAACACTTCTGGGTTCTTTCATGCATTTTCTGTTCTTGCAGTCTTAAGTATTGGATAAGAACTTTACTTGTTGATCATGACATTAAGACAGGAACACAAGGACGCAATATTGCTTATGAATGGATATTGAAAAACAGCCTATATCCCATCCTATATCCCATTTCAAAGCAATTAACTGGTGCCTTAATAAGTACAATTTAATACAGAAATACGAACAGGAATATGTACAAGAATACGTATGTATGGTGATTAAATCTGATCAAATCTGATCTTAAACATCCTTGAAATGTTTTCCTAATTTGTTTTCCTTTAATTCTTATAAAACATCACACTAAAACACCTAGTTTAGTCTTCAGAAAACCATCAAATGCATTATTTCAGCATTCATTGTATCTTATCTTATAAGGTGATTGTTCCATCATCAAACGTGGAATTTTTTTTTCCTTATAAAATGAGACTACTTATTCCCCCCTAAGATGGTTTTCTGTATGACTACCGCAGGTTTCGTGACATTCTACATTACCATGTTGAACTCCATTACATGACTCACTTGATATCCCACAGTCATATCAGCGCTGGGCTGTCTGTTTTGCGCTCTGGAGCCGTGATGTAAGGTGAAAGTAGATAGATTAGAATATGACATTGTTTATTTATCCTTTAAAAAAACACTGGCATGCCTTCTGATTTATCCTGGGAGTTGGATGTAGAGCTTGGCAGACGTTCATTATGGTGGGTTCAATTACACGAGTCCAAGGAAATGATCTAGGCAGGAATGAATCAGTGATTACGGAAGATTATTTGCGGCTAACTATAGATGCTATTTTCGTGATAAACAATTCTCAGAGCAGTCTTCGAGACTTTTAGCATTTTGTTTATTTATTTTTTACATTTTTTGGTGATGTCATTTGTAATGGCTTTTTAAAACCATTTTAAAAAGAGAGACAAAAGTCTAAATCCTAAAATAAACACACACTGTGTAGATCAAAAGAACATGTTCTTAGGCTTCTGCAGCCATATGTTAGCTGTACATGAGGAAAGTCATTTAAATATAAGTCATTGTTTAGTGAAAACATGCCATCTGCTGTAGCTTTGGACAGATTGGACATTACTGACTACAATCAAATGTCATTGGTTTTTGTGTGTCTCATCACAATTGTAATTTTAAGTGAATTACAAATCACATTAGTTATCGTGTGACTTAAGATAACTTGGAGTATTTTTGGTAACACTTTACAATAACAGTACATGAATAATGGTGTGTTAATACAGTATGTGAGCGAAACATGACTTTATTATAAATAAATGATGCATTAATGCAGGCGCTAATCAGGCGCTAAACTAGCCTTAACTACGACATGTGACATGAGTTCATGTGTGAATAACGGCTACCTTAATTACTTGTTAGTACATGATTGTTTGTTAATTGATGTATTAATTACCACATTCGTTTATGCTTAATTTAACCATCATGAACACAAGATATGTTAATGTATAATTATATCATGTCTTTACTTGGAGGGCCACATCATCATAAACTCATTCTTAACTACTCATGAACTCCTTATGCATATTTATCTAGTGAGTTTACATTGAATAACTTAACTCCACATGAACTCCTGAGTTTTAACTGTTGATGTTGACAGCATTTTTCTTTTGTGCCCCTAACAACATGTACTAACAAGTAGTTAAGGTAGCCGTTATTCACTCATGAACTTATGTGAGTTAAAGTTAGTTCATGATTAGCATGTGCATTAACTCATTCATAATAAAGTAATGTTTAGTTTACATATTAACACATCATTTACATATTAACACATCATAACACATCATCGTATGTTTAAAACATGGCATGGGGTTCCACTTGCAAACTGATCTGATGCAAAGCTGAGAGAGAGAAATGTCTGTCAAACTTGAATGAAAATAGTTCATATAACTTGCGCACTGTAGTTTAAGGCCTCTGCCATCATATATTAGGTCTGCGTGAGGATTTAAATGTCAACACGGCTGTAGCTTGACATCATCTTGCTGGGCCAAAACCGTATTTTTCCACATTTCAGCTTTTCCGTAGTAAACATGTGCAAATACTGTGTACCATTCCAGTGATTTACATTGATAACAGAAAAACAGCAAATGCATGACGTTGTTATGGCAACCTGATAAATAAAACATGAGAAAGAACTATGTTATGTTCTCACATTAATAGCATTGAAAATAATGCATTTAAACAATTGAACAAAATGCAAAGTTAGCTTGATTAAGCATTAATGAAATGAATTACTCACCGCTTTAAAACAGACATCTGGTGTGCATGATTCAAGCTAAAATTGGGGAGTGCTGGTCTGGTTTTGTCTTTGATTTGGTCTCGCTGTGCTTTGGTCTTGGTCTTTTAATGGAATCAATCATTTAAAGACTTAACTTAGACTAGTCTTAATTTTGCTTAAGTATGTTTAGTCTTTACCACAGCACTACTATTTTGTGTGAAAAATAAATTAACAATGAGCTGGTTAAAGGTTTCAATTTTTGTTCAAGGGAAAAATAAAAGCATGTAGGTTTGGTAGGACATGCATGTGAGTGAAGCCTGATTTATACTTCTGTGTCGAGTGATCGTCATACCCTTGGCATTTACCTTGCATGTAGCTGACGTCATTGTAAGAGTTTATGCTGCTGTGTTCTGCCTTGTGTGTTCTGAAACATGTGTAGGCAGTTGGATTTCTATCCACTGTGTAAAGTTTCTTTAATCGTGTTCTGGGTTTATGCTGGAAATGCATTCAAGGTCAAGGTAGAACCGTAGAAGTAGCTCAAACCTGCAGTCATTCAAGGAAGAAAGAGGCAGGGACCTGTAACTTTCATCAATGTTACTCATTTGCATCTGTCAACTCAAACTTGATGGCCTTTGGTATTCTTCCATTGAAATATTATCTCATAAAATGCAACTGAAATGATCACTTACAGTCTTACAATTAGTCGAACATGTTCGTAAATGAACTTGTTTCTAGCCTGTTGTCATTCTTGTCAGTTCAATTACTTTTTCAGTTATCCGCTATCTGGCGTAGATATGATTTGGTCGTCAAAGGTGATTATGTGCCTTTAATGGTCACAATGAACTCATTCTGAAAACCTCTATATACATTTCTGGAGACCACCAAACATGTCCCAGGAGCTACGCTTTTTTTAGTTCTTGTTTTCACGAATCCACCAAAGGCCGCTGCGTATGAATTTTGAAATCTCAAATTTCTCTTACGACTGCCGTTAGTGCCTGCCGTTCTTGCATAAATCCACCAGAGGTTGTTGTCGACTGACTGTTTGACTGACTGAATGACTGACTGACTGATCGACTGACCCACCCTGCTCCATCCCTAAACCCAACCAATTGTATTGACTGATCCATACACCCATTTCCCTAAACCCAACCAAAAATTTTCAAAAGCAATTCTGAAAAAGAAAAGCCCTCGACTGATTTTTACCCAATTTTCAGATTTTACCACATTCTCACCCTGTTATGTACCTGTTTATTTTATTTTTTTGGGTTGTTGTTTTTATCTTACCTGCTTTCTGGAACCGTTCTTCACCAGACTCAAACCCTGTCATCGTGGTCAACTCCTCTCTTCGTCTCATGTCCGCCGACGTACATGGCGAGCTAACGGGACAAACTGGTAACAGCAGGAAAGCCATCCATACGGAGGTAAGCAGTCAGCTGGAAAGCGCGAAAAGGAACGGCACCCCCTCCCAACCCCCCAGTAGCGTTCATTTAAAAGATGAAATGCAGCCATACGTACTTCTGGCTACATAATTCACGATCTCTACAAATGTATATAGGGCTACGTTTTCAGAAGGAGCCTATGTTGGAACCTTAAGGGATAAACAAAATCTTCATCTCACCTCATGTTCGCTGCGTTCCTTTCGTATGTAGCCAAGCTTTTGTTTTCTGTTTTAGGACATTGGCTGCAAAATCAGGAAAAAATGTATTGTTTTGCTATCCTATTGCAAGGGTTTTGAGCTTGCCAAGCACAGAATACATTCATTCACTTATGATGGACTTTCGATTTTCGACTTTCACTTTCGATGGACTCGAACAAAAAATATCCAAGGTCTGTCGTCTCTTGGTCGTTGTGGCTATCGGTGTGCCCTGTCAATTTGCACTGGCCCATTGAAATTCTCTTCACCCAGTACCTTCTGCAGAAGTTTGCCACTTCTCAACACCTTCTTTTATTCCACAAATTCAGATATTTTACCGTTGAGAGCTTGATTTAAAGTCACAGATTTCTCATCGCTAAGCTTTTTTACACTCTGTTTCCAGTTGAGAAGTTACATAATTTCTTTAACAAATCAATGTGGATTTTGTGAATTTTCACTGCCGGATGTGTGACCCAAAACCACCTTAATCATGAAATAAACACAAAACAGAATTATTCATTCAAAGGGCTCAACAACAGGATGAAAACAATTCAATTCATGTTTATTTCTATAGCGCATTTACTTTAGATGTGCAGCTCCACAAGTCCCAACCAAGCAAGCCAGTGGCGGCAGTGGCGAGGAACAAACTTCACCAATAGACGAAGTGAAGGAAAAAACCTTGAGAGAAACCAAGCTCTGTTGAGCATGACCATTTCTCCTCTGACCAAACTTCCTGTGCAGAGCTGCAGTCTAGGCGCCAATGAAAATACAAGCCACGAAACACAAAAAAAGCTTCCATGGCTTTCAGCCCCGCCCACATTTGTCACACCTACCAAGCTGACCAATCACAGATTTCGCACTCTGTGTCGTCACAACGCGTAGTTGCAGTTTTTGAGAGGTGTGCATCATAGTACAGCAAAACTTATCAGTTATCAGTCTACTCCAGACCTAACGCGTGCACTCAACCCAGAAATATAAATTGGCCTTCAACAATGCCAGAACTATATAGAAGAGGTTTTCCACGTAACTGTCACTTTAAGACAGGTGCAACAATGATTTAAAGGGAGCCGTATTGTCCATCAAACACTCTCAGTGACATTTGACTACCTCTCATTCTGCAATAGCCCGGATCCTTTGAAAGTTAATGTCAGTCCAAAGATGAGAGAGAGTGAGAGGAAAGAAGATGCACATGAATAGAAGGGAAGCGAAAGAAAGAAAGAGTGACACCTTTGCTCTGTTTTCAATATTTCATGCATTTAAAAGAGTACAAATCTTTCAAGATCTTAAAATGTGAACGTCAACACATCAGTCTGCAGACATAAAAATCACATGAATTCCACCAGGGTCACAATTGAGCCACTTTGGTTGAACATTTGGCTTTGAAGACTCCAATTTTGGTCATCTGGTATGAGGTTTTTGAGCTTTTCTTCTTATCTCTGTCATTTCATCAGGTATCAGTAAAATTTTATATCTGATTTCTTTTGTTCTGAGTTTACTGTTCATCTTAATGTTAGTATAAGCCCAATAAACACAGTCCAATTGCACTCTCGTCTGTTTTTGTGCGAATCTAAAGTGAAGGGATGACATTTATTGATGCTTTTTGTGATGTCAAAGCCTTCGGACATCGATTTGAGAGATGACAGTGCTTATCAGTTCTTCATCTCCACTGTTTACTGAAGCCTTTAGTGACTTTAAACCAGACTCAACTGGATTTATCTTTTCACTTTTTCTTGTATCCATCAACAGTATAGTCTGACTGAGAGATATTTATTGATCATTCATAACTTATTTTTTTTCCATACCTTACGTCTTTTTTGTTTGTGTCTGTATGAGATCTGTCTGAGGTCTTTCAATTTTTTTAATTTTCACTCTCTGTTTTCTTTTATTTATTATGTCTGTCTTCTGGCTTCATTAAATTAGTTGCGTTGAATGAGCATTGTGATGAGAAAACTTCAGTGATTTAAGCAGAAATAAGCTTCGTTTCTTATTTATAGCATACAAAAAATAGGACGATTAAAAAAAAAAAGTCACTGGCGGCACAATAAATTGAGTCAAGTTTTGTCCCTAAATGTCTTCTCAATAACGTCCCCCTCTAGGGGTGTGTGTAGGAAGCCAACTGACCAGTCACCCACATGCTAAAGCTAAAAATCTGCGCTAGCTCCTTGAGCACAGTTACCGCTGAGCGAACAGAAGCTAGCCGCGGGAAGCCTGTGATCAGCTGGGCTTTGAAGATCTTGGGCTCCAAGATGTTCCTAAAATTAACTTGCTAACATTTGCACTGATTTAACATGCTTCAAAAAGCGAAACTTTTGGGGTACAAAGGCTGTAGAGACCAAAAAACATGTTGAGTTTGGGCCAGTTATACTTGTTTGGCAACATTTGCGTTAACTGTTGATTTGTTAAGTGAGTTAACATAAATTGTGGGTAAAAATTCCATAATGGTGTAGTGTAATGAGATATAATGTTTTGTATTTGCTTTGTCTGATAAGTGGCAGTCTTAAAATTGAATCAAAAGCTGATTGTTTGCCTTTATAAGTTCATTGCCTTTGTACAAGTCCCAAACCAAGCAAGCCAGTGGTGGATATACATGTGTTTTAAAATGGATTATTATTTTTTTTAGCTATGTTTTGAAGCATAGTAAAATAGACAGTTTTAATTAAATCTGTCTTGTTCTTTTATATTCATTTATTTATTTCCATTTTTATGTTTGATTTATTAAATTGATAGTTTTATTTTTGTATTTTTAAATAAAAAAGTATTTTATCATCATTTTCCTCTTTTGACTCAGGATTATTAAATTTAGCCAAGCATAATTTAATAAACAAAAAATATATATGCTATTTAAAATATATTAAAATCTTAAGTGGAAAAATATAAAAATGACAACTAATAAACAACAACTCTGAATGTAATACGCTCAAAGTTAAAAGCAAAGGGAGACATTGGCTTTTTACAGAGTTAGCATAGCAGTTTGGGGACTACAAAAAATACATCCAGGTTAATGGGATCATAAACCCTTCAGGTTATGCGCATAAGAAATGCGCAGTGAAGGTGTGTGGCCAGAGGTGCTGTAATGTTATGGCAGAGAAAGCTAAAATGGCGTCCAAACGGTGCTATTTCCACAGAGTGTGTTCTGTTTCTGTATTTGGGCTTCTAAAGGACATGACACAAAGAGAGAAGTGCTTAGAATTTAATTTTAATTATGATCCAGAGAATTATTAAAAATATACAGCTAGCATTTGACAAAGGACAGCTTCCAGAATCTCTCCCAGTTCAGTGCTGGATTTAGCTAAAAACTCCTCAAAGAAGGAGCAGCTCCAACCGTAATAGATAAAGCGGTGGATTGTGAGCCACAACCTGTAAGTATTTTTATTTGTTAAAATTGATCTATTACATGCATAGTGTCTAACATTAACAGTATGTTGTAGGAGGGATGTAAACAAGAATGCAAACAACGGGAAATGTTGTTTGTCACCGCTTACAATTTAGCTACAAATTCATATTTATCCATCAAATTGCTGAAACAGCCACAATCTTCACTAGAGCTGCAGTGTCTCTCTTTGCGGCTGCTTTCCATACGTTTTATATCTCAAATAATGAACTCGCAAAAGATGAGTGAAAGAAGTGAATGTTTCATATTATTTACACATGCTTATTCAGAATATATATGAAAGACGCCTGGCAGTTTTTATTTTAGAGAGCGGGCATGAGGTTTAGCTGTGTCCTCTTCGTTTTCTGTCTGATTCAGGCACAAACTGATACGGCTAACAGCTACTCTGACTGACAGTATTTACACAGCAGAGGCACAGTGCGTGCTAGTAGAGGCATGATGCTTCCTGATGACGTGGAGCAGATCTGCGAATCACAGCACATTATGTTAGCTGACCAATCAGAGCCTCTTGAGGGCAGGCTCTTGAAGGAACTACGAAATATGATTGTCGTTTTCATGTTTGCTGAGTAGCTGTATATAATTAAAGTAAGATATATGAATAAATAACGTGATTTTTACAAATGAAGCATGAGCACACATTGCTTTGCACCCCATAAACACAACCAAGCCTTAAAATTCACTTTGGACCACCCCTTTAATAGTATAATATTTATGTATTAATTTATACTTCATGAAAATAACTGAATATAGCTCTCAGGAGGTAATAACCAAGTGGCCAAGAGTGAAGTGATATATTACACACCTGAAGAATGGGGATTAATACATTATGAAAATAAAGTCAATGCTTTGATCTGCGCAGTTTGATCAAGTAGACCGCCTCCTTTTTCTCAACACTTTTTATTTACAGCTCTGTTATTGTATAGATGATGTTTTTATTTCTGTCCTTTTTTAATAGCCACCTCTTTCAAAGCCCTTCTAGGCTATGCAATCACTGAACATGCCAAAAATAATACAGAATAATACTGAATATACTGGGAAAACAGAGATTTATGATTCATGAGAGGCTTCACACACTCATTGCGCTTTAAAAATAGATTAAAAGCCAACAGGGGAGGTTTATCACACAAGCCCACCGAATGTAGAGTGTAACTTCAGAGAGAATGTTTAAACATCTGGGTGAAGAGTCATGTGTTTTTCTGAAGGAAGTGATTAAAGGGCATCAAAATCTGGAAGTTCTTTTGGGATCTAGGTGTGGATATCATAGAAACGTGATGTACTGCATCCCAAACAGAGCTTTTATAGAAACCGGCGTCTCCTTCAAACTGATTTATAGGACAGGTCTGTCACACAACAGGCCGCTGCAACCAGGGGAGCAATTAACAATCCAGCTGTGCTAGACTGGGCTAATTAGCACAATAATTAGCCACAGTGCGCTAATTTATACATAAAAATTAGACAAACACACACAAGCGCAGACAGACATCTTCAGCAGATCACCTTTACTATTCACTGCTAAAGTGAAAGTCATTTCAAAGTCAAAATGAGTTCTAAATTCCTGATTTGCTTGGGGCTGGGTTTCCCAATAACCATGCATCTTGGCACTTAAGAGCATTCTGTAAGTGCAAGGTTGCAAATCTTTGTTTCAGCTCCCCAAAAAAATGATTAACATGATCACACAAGAACGCTTTCATACTACTTAGGAGTCACTGTCCATTTCAAAAGTGCTGAAATACTGTTTAACCGTACATTGGAATCATATAACGAACTCTAAACCCAATAATCATCATATCTTGTGTATTAGCAATCAATATAAAGCACCCATATGCAGACTGGGATATAAATCATCTGAAAAAAAACCTTAAGGTTAAAAAAAGTAAGGTTATCGTTATGAAATGCCCAATACATGATAGATTTCGTGCATGATTCTGCAAGTCATTGACAGACTTTATTATTATATATTTTTTTCTGTGTTCCAGTCTTTCAAACATTTTCATTTTATTTAAATGACATTATAAATGTTTGTTCTGTCATTTATTTTATATGTGCATTTTTATTCTTAAATAAATTCATAAATTAAGACCCTCCTGAACTGAACCATAAATCTCCACATCAGCACCACTTACATACACCAAACAAAGTTCTTATATTCTATATTCTTATTTAAACATACAAAAATATATGTAAAAGATGATGATGTGATGATGAATCTTTATGTTCCACTTTATTTTGTTTTATATGTGTTAAATATTATATTTATTTACATACTTTCCATACATTTTATTTAACTATGTGGGTCGTGAAGGCGTGAATGCTGTTTTACTGGCCTTACGGTTGGGCTGTTGAATTTGATGGCCTGTCACTATAGACAAACATCAACCACCCTGTATGCTGAAGGTCAAATGACGAAGGGTATCATCTCCTAATATTGGTTGGTTGATTCTGCTCTACATAAGGTCATTTCTCATAATGCCCTTTAGAAGAAATCAGCAAGGCTTAAAACTATCTGATCCGTTATATTCTGATTTGCCATAAAACCATTGTCAGTGTAGAATAATTTTTTTTGTAATGTACAGTCAGGAAATTCACAAGGACAACCAATGTTATACAGCCGCCTATGAAACACTGCTGTAGTTTGTTCATCTGGGACACACAAGCTTCTCTACCATCATTGATTTGTGGAGAGCAGAACTCAAGTGGAAGAGATTAGGCTGCTGTCCTGTTATTTCCACTTTAAGGTGCATCAGGACATTTCAGAGAAATTCACGTGGATTACGAAACTCACTTAAGTGTCTCATCCAATTCTTCAGGTTCTTCCCATAACAGTACTTTGTGATCTGAAGTATTAAAACACTTTTTTTTCTCTTTAAGAAGTACAATCTTGGAAAACAGTTAAGTTTTAAACTGTAATTTGCTTGAAAGTAAATATTGTTTTCTCGTGAGAAGCTCACTTTAGGCTGTGCAGCATTTCATTTCACTTGAAAAGAAAAGAGACCGCATTTGCAAAAGGTAAAACGTCATTAACTCATTTTTAATGTCAAATTTCTGAGACAAGAATCTCATATTTTCGGAGCTGCTTCTCAGCCTGTTGTAATTCAGAGCATCAAACTTGAAATAGCTTTTCTGTGCATAATTGCAGGTGCTACACATTACAGATTAATGAAGGACACAGGACAGGGCGGGACAATATGAATAACTCACTCTGACAAAGTCAGGAAGGACTTAGTGCCGGGCTGTCTGCTCCACGGAGGCTCTCTTTTCATCCTCTATATCCCTGCTGGCACTGGGGTTTTAGTGTGAAGAGGGGATGGAGGAGAGGAGAATGATGTGTTGGGTGTGGATGATGGAGAATAATGCAGTGAATTAGTCCCTCCTTTTTCTTTTTGTATCCTTCCCACTTGCACCTTCTTTGAATTTGCTATTTTGTAGAAAAAGAACGGATTTATTTTTACCATTCATCTTGCATTGGACGGACTTGCCATCCATCCTTTACAGTAAATTAGACGTCAAATCTTTATGATTACAATAAAATGAAGTCAGTTTCTTCTAGCATGTCCCATTTTTACCTCATGTTTTGTTCTCACAGAGGACACAATTCATGATTCATACACAACAACTTTATTTATAGTATTTTATATATCTATGACCACAGGTAGCATATGAAATGTGATGTAAATATATAAGTGATGTTATTAATTAACTTAATGTTTGAATCTGTGTACTTCAGTATATTAAGAGCTGATTGAATATTTTTTTTGTATGTTAAAAAAATGCATTGCAAATCTTTTCCTAGCGATTCTGAATTCAATATCAAAAGTTCAGAATTGATTCTGTATTCAAATTAGGTAACGAAGGTGCGGGTCTGCGCAAGCTGAAAAATAATAAGGATTGACAGCCGCAGGTATGCTGCCAAATTCACTTGATTTGGACAAACTTAAGAAGTTTAAAGGCATGACATTACGCTTCTCATCCAGTGTCCACTGTTTAAATAACTGCCACACCTCAAAGTGAAACTAATACTAGCCTGTGGAGAGGGTGGAATTGGAAACATGATGCATGGACACTGAATACAGCAGTATCATATGCTTGTGTTCTGCAAATGTAGACTGGATGAAAGGTAAAGTGTTGCAAATTAATGAAGCATTGTAAACTACTTTGTTTTAAAGCTTGTTCTCTGTGCCTCCCTACTGAAAGTAATTCCAATATATATTTTCCAAAGTTTTGTCCTATGTTTAAAGGTTATAAACAAACTAAAAGCAATTAAAGCTCTCTTTTTGGAAAAAGAACAGTTTGTAATCTGGCATTTCAAAGGTACAGTCAGAGCATGCTCATGCAGAATATAACTTTGATAATGAATATAAATCATTTTAAAGATGCCATTACTGTCTTACATAGATTCCAATCATAAACAAAAGCATAGAAACTCCTGTGCTGGTTTAAATGTAAAGTTGGAAAGATTTTGCACAGCCAAGTGCACAAACTTTTTCGACTGAATCGTGACTCCTAGAATCGGAATTCCCACCCCTATTGGTTATAAACAGTCATATAGCAATGCTACTCATGTGATATTGTATATATGATATGCACTTTATTACTGGTTTTGCTCACCGCAAAACAAATTTTGCTGTTAATTTTATTGATTACTAAATTAATTAAATCTATTAATTTACTAACACTCACATTTACTTACTTTCAACACAAGTATAAATTAGCCTTTAGACTTGTATATCTTTTTTTGGACTCTCAAAGTGCTAGTAGTCATTGGCTTTAGCATTTTATGAATGACCAAGGGCCACTGTTTCATCTAAAAACATTTTTTTATTATTAGTATTATTATTGTACTACTAAATTAATATATAATCTACATCATGGCTGACCTTAGGGTGAGTAAATTAACAGCAACATGTTCATTTTTGGGTGAACTGTCCATTTAATGGGTTCAAATAATACATTACACACTTTCAGACAAGTAGCTTTCAGACAAAGCACACACACACTGTTTTTTTTGGTCAAATTTCCACATTTAAGACTTAATATGTGTACTTTAGGGCAAAATGCTAATTATAGGCTTTTGCATAGTGTACAGATGGAGCATAGTTTTTTCTTGTGATATTACAGGGTGCTGAATGACTTTGATGATGCCAATTCAAACAGGATTACGGGATTTTGTAGGGGTTGATGTTTGTGGTCTGGTAATCTTTTAAGCTGCTCCAGTGGACATGCCACCTTACACACACACTGTTACACACACTCCTACACTCACACACCCACACCGTGTTATCTTTTTCTTTTCCAAATTCAGTCTTGAAGTCATGGCTGCAATCATGGACTGATGGACTGGCTGTAAAGGCCACAGTTTCCTTATCAAACCACAGACAGCCCCTACTGGGTGGAAGCCTGTCCACAACACCTTCAGCGGGTCTCTCCCTGCTCACAAAGACCAATGAAAACATCTGTCCATTACTGTGAAATCATCCTGGCAGTGCGACTTATATCATTTCTGGTAAAGAGAATCTGTGTCTGTTGCCGAATCGTAAACGTTACAACACAGGGCTTTCAGATCAATGAAACTCAGACTGAAGGAGCGCTGTGAACTGTGGATTAATTAATTTCGTTTGGCCACGTGTTAATGCCTGATTGTGAATCATCCCAGCGTTCGGATTTGAGCTCTTATATATCCCTTCCTTCAGATAATTTTCGAAAATCCTGTTTGGTGATAAAGGTTTTTAATCTGCATGACAAATACTCTTTTTAATTCGTTATATCAACGATGCGGAGACGCACAGTATTCAAATTCAAAATGAGGGATTAACAAGAATGGTGTCATTCACCCTGTAAGGAAACCGTGGCTCTTTAATTGAGTATTAGTCTATAATATGTCATAATCTGCATAAGAAGCTGTGTGTGGATTTATGGAGAGAGAGAGACAGTGTTTTATTATACATCTGTAGGTTCTGCTCAGTTTGTGGTGATGTGTGTTCCATCTAGGGTTGGGAGACGTCAACCAGTTTGGCATCGTACGATGTCCAATGTGAAACATTGTGATGGACGATGGTATCGTCATCGTAGGCAGCGGTGAATGAATTATTTATGAATAATTAATTAATTCATAATGAATTCATTATTTGTAGCCTACCGTTTGAACTACCTGACCCGCATGCTCTTTGTTTTACCCATAACCAAATCATAAATAAATAAAGATAAGTTACACACAAATTACCACCTGTCAATCACTTTTTCCGCGGGACTCTGGCATGAATAGGCAGTGTTGTTATAATGGCATTGACAAACTTGGTTGATATTGGTTGGTACCAACCATTGGTATCTAAGGTTTTCGCTAAGTACAAGTGTGAAAGCAAAAGATTGAAGCAGTGTACTGATGCTGTGACACGTTACCTGATAGATTCAAAAGACAGAAGAGTGGTTAGATAGAGACAAGATTAATTAAATATCATGTTTAACAACTACAGTAAGACGCGATCCAGCAGTACATCCTTGATAAACTGTCCAATGTGCACTGCTCTCTGGGGTTTTGTGCTTAAGGCACCCGCTGACTGCTGGAGCTCAGATGCGCACATACGCTGCAGATGTTGTGTGTGTTTGTGTTTACGTGTTTTTGTGACATGTCAGGACACAAATCTGTATAATGACATAGGTATGACACAGGTATTACAAAAAGGAGGTGAAATATGAGGACATTGCTGATGTCCTCATTTCTTAAAAATTTTATAAATCACACAGAATGAGTTTTTTTTCAGAGAGTAAAGCTGCACACAGTCTCCTGTGGTGGTTGGGTTTAGGGGTATGGTGGGGTTAGGGTAATACAATATACAGTTTGGACAGTATAAAATGAATGGAAACCTATATAATGTACCCACTTTTCACAAAAACAAACATATTTGTGTGTGTGTGTGTGGGGGGGGGGGGGGTGTCACGTGATGTGCGTTTTCAGTGGTATAGTGTGGAAGGAGGGCTTTTCAGAAATGCTAGTTGAAAGCCAATATGGACATGGATCTGTTTCTTTCTAAAATGCCATTTTAAAACTAAGATGTATTGGTGTAAACTGGGCCATGTGTATTTTTCGTGAGCTGCTGCGACGGGGACAGGGCGGAGGATCGTGATGCCGGCTCAGCATCGTGATGTCAATCGGCCGTCAGCGATGGACGATGGCATCATCTATTGACCCAACCCTAGTTCCATCTCAATTCTCTGATTGGCTAAGAAGCATCTACAGTTCTTTTATAGGACACTTTTATTAAATAGAAAATTCATTCATAATTAGACCATCTATCATTTGTTTCTTCTGTATGTTATTTCAAGCCTGTATGACTTTCAGTTTGTTCTGTGGAATACAAAATGAGAAAAAACTATATTCAATGACAGCCCATATTTTTAGTTTTAGACAAGCCGTCTATGTTTAGACATCTACTAAACACAAAATTGCTTTGTGGGTATATAAGATATATTTAGCTCCTCTTGATTTTTTACCTTTTTATCTTTGCAATGATGACGGTACGTAATATATTACTAGATATTTTCAAGACACTAGTATTCAGCTTAAAGGGAATTTAAAGGCTTAACTAGGTTAATTAAATTAAATTAACTAGGCAGGTTAGGGTAATTAGGCAAATCATTGTATAACAATGGTTTGTTCTGTAGACAATTAAAAAATATAGCTTAAGGAGGCAAAACATTTTGACCTTAAAGTGGCTTTTAAAAAATGTTAAACTTTTATTCCAGCCAAAATAAAACAAATAAGACATATTCCAGAAGAAAAATAAATATTATCGCAAATACTGTAAAAATTTCCTTGC
Organism: Danio aesculapii; assembly: GCF_903798145.1. NCBI lineage: Eukaryota > Metazoa > Chordata > Actinopteri > Cypriniformes > Danionidae > Danio > Danio aesculapii. The sequence continues at coordinate 26,517,625 of NC_079451.1, read as the reverse complement.
TCTGTTACACATCATACACAAATAATTAAAATAGAGAATTATTGCTATTGTCTCCATCCATTTTCTTTTATAGGATTTGAAATGTATTTTTATCACCCTTAAATACATTTTAAATATTTATTTTATCAAGCTTCACAGTTACAATACAAATACGTTTTGAACACTTCAAGATTTTTCTCAGAACACATATTTCTAAAGGTGCTGTTGACTCAAAATTTTCGCTGATCTCACTAACAACCAAAGTTTCGAAATTAAATTGTGTAATAAAATAATATGACATGAAACAAGTATTGAACACATTAAGAAAGGTAGGTGTGAAAAGGCATGGAAAGGTCAGACTGCAGCTGAAATCAATGCAGTTAGAAAGCAACTCTGCCCCTTGTGAGTGTAAACGAATATTAACTGAGATGGACATCAGGGTAGACATTTCAGCAAGACAATGATCCCAAACATAGCCATGGAACTCATGAATGTTTTAAAAAATAATAGAAAAAAGCTACTAGAACGGCCCGGCCAGTCACCTGATCTGAATCCGATGGAAAATATTAACTAAAGATCAGAGTACAGACGAGACGCACAGAACCGTCAAGATTTAAAGACTCTGTTGAAGTACTGTATGAGAAACAGATCACACATGATCAATACATGTGACTCCATTCTCCGTAAAGGCGGGATGTTGAAACAGTCATTACTAAAAAGCCTTTTATACAAAATATTTGATACATTTCATTAGTTCAGTACTTCCTCCTGGTGTCATTCCACTTTTATTTTATTTTTTTTTTACATTTATTCATTTTCATATGGGTAAATGTAACAGATGAAGCATTCACAATATCTTCAGTTAAGCTTTCCAAAACATAAAAAGTCACATAGGTTTGGAATTGCATTCATGTGAAAAAACGTTGACATTTCATTTTCATCTGAACTACCTCTTTGTTTTTGCAGTTGTCATCGCCATGATGTGTAAAAATGTATAGATGTAGCATTCATGGACCAGCAAACAGCGCCTGCCAGTGCGAATTTCCACATCAGATGCTTTAATGGCCATTCCCGTATGACTTATAGGTTTCCTGTGGCGTGTTTTGCTGTGCCCTGCAGGTTGTGGACATTTCTCTTAGAAGTTTGGGGTTGGTGTCTGCTTGATTGATGGAGTTGCGACAGTTTCTGCATTGTCTATCAGCTCTATCTTGACAACATTACATGGGAGGCCCAAGTTTTCTATTTCTCCAGACAAAGCTTTTTCTTCCTTATTCCACTGCTATCAGTCTTTTCATCTTTCTCTCTCTCTGGCTGGATTTATCCAAGGAAATGTAGTTCTGCGATGTAAATCTGCAGATGTGTTTATCTATCAGGCTGTATTCCTCCAATGCTCTGTTATACACACAGACGTTCTGAAGATAAAATTGAACTATTTGCATAGTTACAGAGCGATAAGAAGCTCATCAGAAAGCTTGCCATCTCATGAACACACACATTTATCAGTAAGATTATATCTGTAAGCCATATTACTTTTTCATATTAAGTATTATTTTGTATGCCTTTCCATGCCAACTTCGGTAATTGTTTTGCTGAAGTACAGTATGCGCAGTCATGTTTGGTTATTAATAAAGAGAGTCAACATTACATTACCATTGAAAATATATTTGTGCCGTGCTGTTCTGATGTTTATGTTTATGATGTGATTGTGTGTGTGTGTGTGTGTGTGTGTGTGTGTGTGTATATATATATATATATATATATATATATATATATATATATATATATATATATATATATATATATATATTCTGAAGTCAGAATTATTAGCCCCCCTTTGAAATGTATTTTCTTTTTTAAATATTTCCCAAAAGATGTTTAACAGAGCAAGAAATTTTTCAGACAGTATATTTTTTCTTCAGGAGAAACTCTTGTTTGTTTTATTTTGGCTAGAATTAAAGCAGTTTTTAATATTTTAAAAGCCATTTTAAGGTCAAAATTATTAGCTCCTTTAAGCTATATATTTTTTAATAGTCTACTGAGAAAACCATTGTTATACAATAGCTTGCCTAATTACCCTAACCTGCCTAGTTAACCTAATTAACCTAGTTAAGCCTTTAAATGTCACTTTAAGCTGTATAGAAGTGTCTTGAAAAATATCTAGTTAAATATTATTTACTGTCATCATGGCAAAGATAAATAAATCTGTTATTAGAAATAAGTTATTAAAACTATTATAATAATTCAGGCGGGCTAATGATTCTGATTTCAACTGTATGTTTATCTTGTTTAACATGTTTTTGTTACAGTAAATAATTTTCTTAACAGGTTTGTTTTTTCCTTGAATCAACAAATACATTAAAAACACACACAGTTTATAAATATTATTCTACAAGTGGACTACTTTCAGTACATTAACAGTACAAAAATAGTACAGTAGGGGTTGTTTTTGTCATGGTTAATCTGTTTATTATTAGTTTTTTTTAGATAATTAATTAATTAACTGATGTGACTTTATTTTAAAGGCCTCAGTGACGTTTTAATTCATTTGCATTTGTATTTTAATCTGCATGTAAATTATCGTTTTGTGTGTGCATGAAGCTGGACTTACTCCATACATTGTGACAATTGACAGTAACTCCAGTTAATGACTGAACTGTGTGTGAACAAATCAAGAATAAGCACCAAAAGGTGAACTGTCAACCAAATATAGATTTGTTATGTGTCTAATATCTAGTGCATGCTTTAGTCCAAGTCGACGTGGTGGCGCAGTAGATAGTGCTGTCACTTCACAGCAAGAAGGTCGCTGGTTTGAGCCTCGGCTGGGTCAGTTGGCATTTCTGTATGGAGTTTGCATGTTCTCTCCGCATTCGCGTGGGTTTCCTCCATGTGCTCCGGTTTCTCACACAAGTTCAAAGACGTGTGTGTGAATGAGTGTGTATGGTGTTTCCCAGTGATGGGTTGCAGCTGGAAGGGCATCCACTGCGTAAAACATATGCTGGATAAGTTGGCGGTTTATTCCGCTGTGGTGACCCCAAATTAATAAAGGGACTGAGATGAAAAGAAAATGAATGTACGAATAAATGAATGAATGCTTTAGTCTAGATAAAAATGCTTATTTTGTAAGTCTTTAAGGATTAAACCCAGCAGGCACAGGATGTCAACATGATGTCAGATTGACGTTGTACCCCAACGTCGTGGGATGTTATATTTTGATTGGAAATGAAAATCTGGTTGACGCCAGAACCCAACGTCAGGCCGACATCATGTGCAGTGTCTGACAGGTGTTGCATTTTGGTTACTTTCCAATGTAACCTAAAAATGACAAAATATCAACGTCTAATGATGTTACAGCTTGACGTTCTGTGAAAGTTACCACTATGACGTCTATCAGATGTTGAATTTTGGTTGTCATACCTGATGAATAAATGTCAGTATTTAACGTCAATATGACGTTGGTTGAAGATGTTGGCTCGACGTTGGATTTTGGTCACTTTCCAACACAACCTGAAATCAACAAAATATCAACGTCATTTCACGTCGTTATTAATTGTCAAAATAACATTGTTCTTAGATGCTGGTGACCTAATTATAACTTAATATTAATGCCTTATGACGTTGTGTGTCTGCTGGGAAGTATCAGATGCTGTCATGATCACTATGGCAAACAAAACATCTGAATGACTGTTTGAAAATACTGTTAAGAAACAACAAAGAACAGACTGCTATACTAACATGGAGATTTTTGGCTGCCTTTTGCTGTGATACAGTTTGTGTGTGTGTGTGTGTGTGTGTGTGTGTCTATATAATGATATGTCTGTATAGTGACGCTCAAGCACTGGTCATGTATTTAACTTTTTTGCATATTTTGCATATTTTGCTCGACTGTCTAGCTATAGCTAATGTCTTGTTTGAACTTTGGTAAATCTCATAGAGCTTCTGTTTGTTGGAGTTTTTTTTTCAATTATTTATACATGTTCAATAATTTCAGAAAGCTTATTTTAAACTTAAGAAAATTTCAGAAGAACTGTAATGTTTAAAAGCCGGATTTTGAAATGTGTTCAATAGCCTATATGGAAAGCCTATTATGGGAGTGTTAGCGTTGTAGGGTATTTTGTATTCAATTAAGGTGGATCCATTCAGTTAACAATGTAAATTGTGTTTATTCGGATGTTTACTGAGAAAGTCGGTTTCTCTGGTGGCTTTGTGCAAAACTATTTGCTCAGCTTCTTTTGGAAAAAAAAAGTAATTAGTTTCTTTGCTGAAAAAAAACTAAACAAAAGTCATTGTGTTTCCTCTAATTTTCATTGGGATTTGTAATCCATTGATCCACCTACATCTTTAAAGAACTCTGCTTTAAAACTTCATGATCAGCCAGGGTTTGCTGAAATGAATCGAGCACACAGTTTCTCTAGGGACACATGGACAAACAGTTATTGTGTGAAAGTTACAGAGACTACTGGGTTTTATTTTTTTATATCTCAGAGTATAATTCCACCTCCATTTGCTGCTCTCTGTATAGTAGGCTCAGTGCATTTTCAATGCGATTTTGGCTTTATTAATAATTGATTTTTCCAGCTCTCGCTGTTATAAAACTTGTCAACAACAGAATTAATTTACTCTCTTTTTGGGATCTGTGATGAAATATTTATTACAATGCATATAAATACGACAAAGTAGCCTAACTGCTTTTGATTTGTATAAATACAGGAAAGGAATTGGGAATAAATGTGTCTAAATGAAGAATGAATTTAAATGCTCTTTGGCAGATATTACACCTCCTTCCCGAGATGCATTTGTGCATAAATGTAACTGTTCTGCATATAGGAAATAATGCACAGCTGTGCGAAGCTGACAATAATACTACCATCTTTCATGCCACAAGGGGCTTTTTAAACAGGCACATTGTCATATATGTACCAAGAAACATCCTTTTTAAAATCCACTTTTAATCATTGTATAAAACAAACTGCATGTTTAAACATGTGTTTCCAAACCTACAGCTCTGAGATGGCAGCATCTATTAAATGTCATATCTCATAAATTATTTATGTCCACTTTAACTAGATTTCCTTGAGAAATTGTTACACTGGCGTTAAACAGAGGCAATAAATTAGCAGCATATGGCAATACACTGAAGAGAATTGCATTTGCCCTGTGAAATCTGGACACATTACCACACCTGTTCTCTGCGGGATAAGCCTGACATTTGCTGCATTAATTGCCACTGGTTGTTCCATTAATGGTTAAAGTGCTTAACTCTCATAAAGTAGAGCCTATGACACTTAGAGCCTCTAATTCTCACCGTGGCTCTTTTTTTCTGTTCTTTTCCAGCCTGTGAGCTCATGAATCAGGGGATACTGGCTTTGGTGTCGTCTACGGGATGCGCAGCAGCCAATGCGCTACAGTCTCTCACAGATGCCATGCACATTCCTCATCTGTTCATCCAGAGAAACGGAGATGGGACGCCCCGTGCTGAGTGCCAGCTCAATCCCAGTCCTGACGGGGAACGCTACACGCTGGCTGCTCGGCCTCCTGTGAGGCTCAATGATGTCATGATCACACTCGTCTCGGAACTGCGCTGGCACAAGTTCATTGTTTTCTATGACAGCGAGTACGGTGAGTAACATGATGGGTGGGCAAGGGTGAACCTACTAAATACATATATATTTTTTGCTGGAACTACTTGTTCAAAAGGAGCTGAATCAACACAGTTCTTGAGTTTTTTGGGGACAAATGAATTGTTTTATGTTCATTCATTTTCTTGTCGGCTTAGTCCCTTTATTAGTCCGGGATGAACCACAGCAGAATGAACCGCCAACTTATCCAGCACGTTTTTACGCAGCGGATGCCCTTCCAGCCGCAACCCATCTCTGGGAAACATCCACACACACTCATTCACACACATACACTACGGACAATTTAGCTTACCCAATTCACCTTTACCACATGTCTTTGGACTGTGGGGGAAACCGGAGCACGTGGAGCAGGGAGAACATACAAACTCCACACAGAAACACCAGCTGACCCAGCCGAGGCTCGAACCAGCGACCTTCTTGCTGTGAGGCGACAGCACTACCTACTGCGCCACTGCTTCACCCTGCTTTGTTCAATCCTCCTAAATTTGTAAAAACAATTAAGTTAACTTAATTAATTTGTGTTGGGACAATGGAAGCCAATATTATTTACAGTGTACATGCCATATGATATTTCTTTTATTCCCATAATGTTTCTTTATTTTAGTGACCAAGTTTTCGAACTCAATTACATTTTTTACATTTTATTTTAATCAAATGTATCAAAAAGCATTCGATCAATTGAATTAATTAATTAATTCATTCATTCATTCATTCATTTATTCATCTATTCAAATGAATAAAGGTAGAGCCTATGAAATCCTATGTGGTAATTAAATAAGGGCATATAAACTCTAACCTTTTGCTAACAACATTTTTCACTAAAGATTTACTGTTAAAATGGTGAAACAATTTGTTAAGGTGTCTTAATACATTTACAATATCATAATTATTATTACTATAAGTGATAGTATTAAAGAGCCCATATTATACATGAAATAGGGTCATATTTAGGTTGTAAGGGTCTCCAACAACAGTCTAATATGCATGCAAGGTCATAAAACACTTTGATGGTCTTATAATCTGCATTATTTTTACCTAATTATCCCAACGACTCCCATATGAATCGTTCAGCGATTCATTTGTTCCCAACCCCCTCCTCAGCGCGAAGCTAATCTGCGCTGATTGGACCGATGACAGCCTGCTGCGATTGGTCGACAGTGACAGGCTTCAGCACGAGACAGAGTGAAATGCCCAGCTGGTAATCAACTATATAAAAGTAGTCACAGTGCACACGCGCTTCATAGTGTAAGGCTTTTTTCACACACACACACAACCCTCCTCAGAAGAACTGGGGAGATCGACGCGAGTCTCTCTCTCTCCCTCTCTCTCTCTCACACACAACGCTCCTCAGAAGAACTAGGGAAAGCGACGCGAGTCTCTCTCTCTCTCTCTCTCTCTCTCTCTCTCTCTCTCTCTCTCACACACACACACACACACACAACGCTCCTCAGAAAAACTAGGGAAAGCGACGCGAGTCTCTCTCTCTCTCTCTCTCTCTCACACACACACACAACGCTTCTCAGAAGAACTAGGGAAAGCGACGCGAGTCTCTCTCTCTCTCTCTCTCTCTCACACACACACACACACACACAACGCTCCTCAGAAGAACTAGGGAACGTGACACGAGTCTCCTGTCTCCTAGCTTACGATCGATCGCCATAGCAACGACAAACGGCAGTGGAACGCGAGCTCACAAAAGCCTTTAACGTTAAATCCGTAAACAAAGCGGCACGCGTCGCGTTTTTAACGTGGCTTACATGTGATAAGAGAATATAAAGAGTAACCGCGTGTACTGTACCAGGTTAACAACTCATCTTTGGGTAGAGACTGTCAATATTATCCATCTGAGCACAGCGTGACTTCATTCGACTGGCGGCGTCTGTGTGTGTGTGTCTAGTGTTTTTTCTGTGTTAGTGGGGGGGGCTGCAGGTTTCAAATCTCCCTGGTTTGCGCGCGTAACTACTGGCAAGGCTTGTGTTTCGTGGCTGCGTCATCGCGAAACACCTAATGACTCGTTATCAAGGCGACTCGTTTGAAGCACTATGAGTCGACTCTTTTATAGATGAATCAATAGTTTTAAACACTGTACACTTACAGATTTAAGCCTTAGCTGGATATTTCACTTCACTTAGAGCTGTGTTACACACTACATGGAAGGGCATTTCAAAAACCCATAATATGGGCTCTTTAATTTATTACTTGCTTATTTCTTATGTGCAGTGCTAATGTATTCGTCAGTTTCTTCAACTTAAACTGAACACTTTCTGATACAGTGAGGCCGAAAACACCATAAATGTTGCACATCCTTAAATATTTGATGAAAATATTATGAAACTATGTATCGTTTATAAATATTCACGTTTACTATATCACTATTTGAAGTTTACTTTTAATTTAATCATCTAAAAATGTACCATATTTCATGACATTCTGTTTTATACTGTCAATCCAATGTCAATGGCTGAATTATTTAATTCCCTCCTTCTTTTAAACATTGCGAAATCGTAGATAAACCTTTAGTGGTTAAGTTCCAAGTTTAGTTGGCCGTTCATGATAGAAGAGCAGGGGTCATGTTGACACCTTTGTAGTAAGTTAAGATATGAGGTGGGTTTCACAATTCATTATGATATTTTGGCAAAAAGCAACTTCAGAGGACTTTATAAAGCAAAAACTGATGCAGTCCACAAGCAGTGCAGCAAGAGAATTCTTAGTACAAAGACATCAGCTCTGATGTTAAAATTTGATGTGAGCAGGTGGACTCTGGCAGACCAAAAAGCATGCTGTCAGTTGCTAACTAGCATGAGCATTGGAGTGTTTTGAAAACTGTAAAACTTTAAGGATGGACTTGGATAACCTTCTGATGCCTTCATTGAGTCAGTGGCATTTCACTCTATTGGAAAGAAGTTTTCCTTTCATAATCTGTAATAGCTCTATATCCAATCTCAGCTTTAATATTAAACACTACTTTTAAAATGACCTGTTTTAGATGTAACCCAGCCCAAGACAAAAGAGCATCGCCCTTCAACTTGGTCATAACAGAACAATAATGTACATCCAATCCCATGCACACAAACCTCTTACATCCTGATCATGAAGTCCAGTCCTGATTGTACAAAACTGTACTTTTTTAACTTCAAATACTCATTTGGCCTTATCTTATCTTATCTTATCTTATCTTATCTTATCTTATCTTATCTTATCTTATCTTATCTTATCTTATCTTATCTTATCTTATCTTATCTTATCTTATCTTATCTTATCTTATCTTACCTTACCTTACCTTATCTTATCTTATCTTAGATCTCAGATTGTCAGTCCAAATCAAATAATCTAATCAAATTTATGTGTACAATGGCACAAAAATATGACATATGGTTTAATACATCTATATCACAAGCCTTGTTGCCATAACTTGTATAAAAAGCCTTGTTGCTGTAACTATTGCACATTTCTTAAACTGTCATATGGTAAACTGGAACAACAGGCCTATTGTCCTTAAATAAAGAGTTATTTAGGCCTATTTAATTATTCACTTATTATTTATGTACATTAAGACTTTTAAAAAAGTAGTTTTTAAATATTTGGTATTTAAGTATTTCTTTCTAAAATGAAAGTGTCAGTCTAGTAGGCTATACAGTACATGAAAGCTTATTTATTAGCTGTCTTAGTTCTATGATTTTAAAATAACAAATACTGTTCATCTTTACATTTAGGCTAAAACACTGCTTTTTTATTTATGTTTGTTTGTTTGTACTTTCATTTTAGTTGTCTTAGTTTGTTTTAATTTCCAAATTGAATCCTCATTGTATTTAACATGTTTACAATAAAAAAAAGCTTACAATTTTTTAATGGTTTATAAGAAATTATAATGCTTCATTATTTCATCCTTATTTACAAGTAGCAGGGTATTTACAGCTAATGTATATTTCTGTCCGTCCGCATCCAGTCCCTTTGTGCCCCCTGGCAGCATTATCGCAAACTGCTGTTACACCTAAAAACATTTTTTTAATCACTTAGTCCTGTCGTGGCGCCACACACGGCGGTAATGGTCATATTGAATTGTCACCCACTGTATATCACATTCAGATCAGATTAACAAATAATCAGATTTGGATTTGGTCTCTACAAGGTTCAAAAAGATTAACAGACTCAAACTTTGAATAGCAGTGATAACAGTGACACATAATAGCAAACATTTTAATGCAAGACATATTTCAAAAAACTTCAGAAAGCACGATCAACTCAGAGAAATTAAATTGAAAAAAGTGTATTTCGGTTTTAATGTTCCCCGAATCTGCTGACTAGTGTTTGTATGGTATTTGCCGTTAACATCAATAAGGTCTTTAGTTATGCCGTATGAACTGTAAGTTGTTTGTACAAACTGTGTCGTAGGGTCTTGTGTGGTGTAAATTATTTCCAGAAAAAAGTACATTTTGAGTTCCTGTTGAAGTTCAAGAAATTAAGCGGCCTCTTATAAATTCTTTGTACTTAACTACTGTCACCAATTAACACTTAAACTGGCACAGTCTCCTATTCAGTGCTGCAGGCTCTGTCTAAAACAATGCATTTGAGCAAATATTTATTTAAAGGAACAAATCATACAACCACACTTACTGCACACGTCTTTCAAATCCATTTGGTATCTTTAAGAAAAACAAAAGTTTTATTTTATTAAAATGTAAGTTTGTTTATTAAGTTTTTCCAAGTCAAACACAAAGTACAACAAAGTACAGAATAATCTAAATAGATATTTCATCCCCACACATACTGTCCAATACATGCTCCAAACCTCCAACCTGTAGTGCCACAAATAAACCACGAATAAAATTAAAACAAGTTCCATCTAAGCATTCTGTCCTGTTAGTAAGAAATGAAGCTGTCCCAGTATTTCACTAACAAATCTTGACACTTTTTCAAGCGAAATACATTTTTTTTCCAAAGGGATATAAGATGACACTTCTTTTATCCAAATGGTGGTTTAGAATCCTTTCATCTCAAAGTTATACATTTTATAGCTGCCAGTGTTGCCTGATTGGGTGGTTTTGAATTAGATTTTGCGGGTAAAAAATGGCATTGGCAGGTTGACTAAAGTTGGGTGGTTTTGAAACGTAAATTTGATATGCAACTTATCTAACAAAACATAACTGTGTGCTCCTACTCCATTCAGTTAATAGTGACCAGTGCGTAGCGCAAACCGCGTGGGCCCAGCCGCAAGAGGAGGTGAAGGAAAGTTGTATCAAAATCTGACTCCCAGACAAATCTGACTCCCCTTCATGTGCACACACAGCACCTGCAGTTAAACTCACAGCAGTTTATCATGACACTTTTTCGATTATTTCTTCCCAAAATTCATAGCAAGGACAAACAAAGAAGCATTGTCTGATTGACAAGCATCCCCTTTATTTTCAAAAGAATTTAAAATGCAAAATGGTACGAATTTATACCCCAGCACTTCGAAAGTAAAACATACTCTAATAGATAGTGTAATCTACACAACATTAAGCGCAGTGTGTGTGTGTGAGGGGGAGCAGTGTTTCGATGTGATCCAGTTATGTTGTGGTTTTGTAACTGCTGGTGTTGGTTGCTGTATGGTTAAAATTATGACAGTTAAAGTAACTAGGTTAATAACAAAATTGAAAGTATCTAGAAAGTAACTAGATTAATAATAGAATATTAATCTAATATTTTGGGTGTTTTTTGTGCCTTTGGGAAGGAAAAAGTCTGCTGTATCTGGCAACACAGATGGCTGCTAGTAGGGCTAGTCTAATAAATCTAAGATTAATTCTTTGTTGATCAAGTAGTGTAGTATCTCCTAAAAGGGTAAGTCTAGGCTCTCTAGGCACATTAGTACCTACAACTATGACAATAATCTCTAAGACCTCTTTCCTATATTATTCTAAGTCAGTGCAAGTCCACAGCATATGCAGGAGAGTTGCTCTATCTGCTCTACATCTAGGACAAAGCTCTGAGTAGGAGCAATCTAACTGGAGTATAGTAAACTCTTTATATCACATTGAATTGGAGTTTATGATGACTATTGATAGAAAAAAATGAGTTTTCTCACATATTGTTTCCCATTATTCATCTGTGAATGAGCACTCCAAGTCTTTTTCCCACTTAGATTTTGTCACAAATATTATTCACAATATATCTTAATGAGAAAAAAATAACTATCTAAATCAGGGTCTCAAACTGCCGCCCCGCGGGCCATTTGCACCCCCTCCTCCCTCCAACCCACAACTGATGTCAAAAATATTATGAGATTCAGCCCAACAAAACATATATTTTTAAATCATGATCATTGTTGTGCAGTCGCATATAGCCACTTGTGGTTTTGACCTGCCTGCGGTTGAGAGTAACGGACATGCAGATTATTTCTGGGGCTGATTTAAACGTTGAAATATATGTCCGTAAGTGCTCTATTTTTGATTATCTACGTTTGATTATTATCAGTTTTATACCAGCTGTATTTTGTTGTACAAGCACTTCTTCATGGCTTACACGTTATGCTGGTGGTGTAAATATGATCAGTTTGCTACTATTCCATCCAAATCGTCTCATTAGTAGATTTTCCTCATATGCATATTAAGATTTCTAAAACTTGACTGCTGGCTGAATTAAATAAGTTAAAGTAAATGTGAATATATACATACTTTCCCCCTCTTTGTTTTAGTCTTACAAAAAAGAATTGCCAGTAAAGTCACTAAAGTTACCTAAACTGCTTTCTGCTGTCTTACGCTATCTGTTAAACTTTTGATTAAGCATCAGTTGATTGGGACATTTTTATTATTATTACTATCATTAAATTGTAGTATTAAATTGGTGGTTCATTCCGCTCTGGCGACCCCAGATTAATAAAGGGACGAAGCTGAAAAGAAAATGAATGAATGAATGAATGAATGAATGAATGAATGAATGAATGAATGAAATTGTAGTATTTTCATAGCAATTTAAACTACCCCTTCAATATGTACAAAAAAAAAGAAGGATACTTTGGGGAACAATGTCTGAGTGCATCGATTACATCAGGTTTCCGCTTTTTTCTTGTGCTTGAATGTTAAAACAGCCCTTCTATGAATTGTCAGTCACTGATGTGGCCCCCCACCAAATTAAGTTAGAGACCCCTGATCTAAATAGTCTCTATCTAAATCTGTCCCTTTCAAAGAAACTGTTGATCTAATTCCCACACTTTAAATGCATGTTCAAGGTCTGGCCTGATTCTTTAATTAAGATTACAGACTCAATGATCAGTAGGCTGTTTAACAGCTCACAGCAATGGACGTTTATCAGTCAAACATCTCATATTTATTTACTGATATTCAAAAAGTTTACTGTACTGATACTCAAAAGAGTAATTTTACTGATATTCAAAAGGTTTATTTAATATTCAAAAAGTTAATTGTCCTGATACTCTATATATTTTTACTGATATTGACAAAAGTTAAAATGTTTACCTTGTTTTAGCTTGGGTTCCTATGGTGAATGGAATAAGGTTGAAAAAAAGGTGCACTGTTGGAATGGACCACTATTATGGTTGTTTCTGAAGCTCGGCGTCCTTGTTTGACAAATAAATGATGACAGAATATTCATTTTTTAAAGTCAACTATAACCAGCATGTTGCCCAAACCCCCTTTTCCCTTCCATCTTATCTTCTTAAAATCCCCATTATCCAGACCACTTCTTTTTAGCCTGTAGCTCTCTCCTCGTTTCGGGCTTGGGTGGTTTGCTATTTTAACAGGCTGCCATCACAGATTCCAAGATTTGGATAAAAACAACTCGCAACCACTATGGGGCATTTTGATCCCTCTTGTTAAAGCAGATCTCCCATGTGGTCCACACCACTGAGGACGCTCTCGGTATAGATGCAGCTACACAGGCTTTAAATAGCCCAGCATATATATGCTAAGGCTAAAGCTGCTAGTGAATTCAGCTTTAGGCACTTTGAGACAGAGGGCTGAGATGAGTCAGACCTCCACGCACCCTGAAGCTGGTAACATCCTTCAAGTCGTATAGCAGAGGTCAGAGGAAAAGCCCCAATCAAGACATAAAACATGATTGATGGTGGTGCAGAGCTCTCAGCACTGAACGTGACTGCAGCCTACAGGAGGACAATCACTCTGGATGTGCAAACTGACAGACCAATAAGGGGCTTTTTGACAGGAGTGTGTATTTCTTTTTTAACATTTATAGGGCCATTTTGTTGTTTGTCGGTCTATATTTGGACTATATACACTGTTAAAACTTTTGACCTCTCCAACTCAAAATGTCTATTGACTGGTTGTATCGGAAATGTTCAGTTGGCGTAATTGAATTTCTCTTCATTTTATATTTTGTGGCAACAGTCTGTTAACAGCGGCTCATTAAGTAATAATATTTTGAGCTAATAGGAAAGAATTTCTAAATGTGGTGTCGAAAGTGCAATTAAATATTTTAAATTGTATTTCCCTACTGTCTCAAAAAAAAAAGGAAGGAGAAATGCATACAGCAATTACAAAACATGACCAACAACATACCTGTAACTTTATTAAAAAATTAATTTCAAAACAGACTATTTGGGGAAAATACCTCATTATAAAACTGAAAATCTTGAGCGTGACTACATTTGTGTGGGCATAATGATTTGGATTAGTTTGGATGTGGACGTCTTTGGATAGTGCTCCTTTTTTGCTCTGTTTTGTATTAGTCCCTTTGTTTTGTTCATTTAATTTTTCTTTATCAATTAATTTAAATTGATAAATCAAAAACTAGGGCGTCACGGTGGTGCAGTGAGTATCACGATCGCCTCACAGCAAGAAGGTCACTGGTTCAACCCTCTGCTGGGTCAGTTGGCATTTCTGTGTGGAGTTTGCATGTTCTCCCCGTGTTCACGTGGGTTTTCTCCGGGTGCTCCGGTTTCCCTCACAAGTCCAAAGACATGCGTGAATTGGGTAAGCTATAGGTGAATTGGTTAAGCTAATTTGTACACTCTCAGAAATAAAGATACAAGAGCTGTCACTGGGGTGGTACCTTTTCAAAAGATACACATTTGTACTTAAAGGGTCCATATTGGTACCTCTAAGGTGTATATTAGTACCTAAAATTTTCAAGAGGTACATATTTGTAATTTTTAGGTGCTATAGGTACCCTTGAGGTATTAATAGTGACCCTTTAGTTACAAACTAGTATCTTTTGTAAAGTACCACCCCAATGACAGCTCTCGTACCTCTATTTCTGAGAGTGTAGTGTATGTGTGTGAATTTTTTCTTTTAATATTGATTTATTTAAATAATATTTACTGCTTGTGGATCTGCCTCTTGTTTCTCGATTCCACAAATATTATAAATATCTTATAGGTATTTCTTTGAAATGGTTGGTAACTTTGATTGGCACCATAGACTGTATAATAGTATGGACGTAATGTTCGTGACATCACCCCTACGTTCTGACAACACATCACTCCAGGATAATCAAAATGGGGCCTGGGTGCAGCTAGAGATACCTGATTGCCATTTTTCTTAGATCATTTTGTCTTTGGGTGAAACACTTAAAACTTCATTAAATGTGACTTGTTTATGTCACATATGCTTGGTTGTACACTTTGTTTAAGCCACATTAAGTTTTATTATTATTATTATTATTATTATTATTATTATTATTATTATTATTATTATTATTATTATTATTATTATTATTATTATGACAGGAGGAAAACAGTATTTCTTCCAAATACTCCATATAAAGTCTGTGTTAGTAAATGCTAGGCTATTTATGAAATACAGGCATAGCACTGTATGTTTCAATGTTTCAGAATCTATTGGATTCTATAGTGCATTAATATTCTAAATGTAATTATAAATAATAAATGAATCATTAAAAAATAAAACAAATACATTGATATATAAAACTGTATGTCACTCACTTGAAAAATGAAGGCCAGACTTTAATGTCATGTGAGCACAATTAACTGCATTAATTATTTGATAACTGCAATAAATAACCCAGAAAGCGGTACACTGTATGAAAACACACAAAGCAAAAGCATGCATATGGATACAAATATACAAAGATAAGCAGCTGGAATTAGCTACGGTGATGTAACGGCAAGCAGCAGATATTTGTCACTCAAGTGGGCATGCCCTTAATTAGGCAAAATGTTAATGCTTAATATGAATTAAGCTAATGAGTTATAAATAAGGCTCACCTCATCAAAGACATCATTAAGGGTAATTTTTTTTATACCAAGTTGTACAAATATTACTCCTAATTTAGGGATTTTAACATGGGCAATCTATGAGATTGACTCTATTTTAGAGCCAGCCTCTAGTGGCTAGTCAATAAATTACAGTTTCAGTCACTTTTCTGTTTGGCTTCACGAGGGAAATCAGAAGGTTGACGCTTGGTTTGCACATTTTTCGGACACACATACATGAAATGACCCACGTGCCTTTACACATTACACATTTCATCAAACCATAATCTTTTAAAATACAGTATAGCACCATTCTATATTAAAAATAGATACACTGAGACCTGGGTTTAGACTAGCATAAATGCAGTGACATTTGCAGGGCAGCGCGTAAATGATCATATAATATGATATCCTGCATGAAAGAGAGAGAAGTTCATTTACTTGAGATGGCGTCTCGGTTCTGCTCTTGCCAGTTCTGTCGCACTGGTGCAGGGACAGTGTCAGTACAAATTGAAAACGGCAGGCTGCGTGTGTATTAAACATACCCAGAATCTCGGAGCAGAGAAGAGTGATTTGAGAGAGCTTTTACTCCTATTCAGAAGTATGCAAAAATCACAAAAGTGGCTCAATTGTTTAATCAGTGTTCAGTGTGAGATTTAATGTTGCTTCATGGAATCTGTATCCAATAAATACTTTTAATTTATATAAAAATTGAAAGCTGATCCTTTTAAAACCTAATTGCTTATATGTGAGTCAGTTGATAATCTACGGCACTGGCTTCATAACTAACTCTCAGTAAATCTATAAGATGTGATGTTATTTGAGTAAGTAGGTCTTTCTCGCCGTTTTACATTCATTTTCACCCTTGAGTTCTACGTCCTCCTCCTCCTTCTCTGCAGCTGATCGAGATGTTACTAAAGCCTGTATTTGATTTTCTAGAAGCCGATATGTCAACAGAATATGTAATTAGTTCATAGTATAGTTATTTCAGAATGTGAAATATGTTGTCTCCAATTAAATTAACGGTACAGCTAATTATCTACTTGAAAAGCACTGCATCAAGTTATTCTAGCCAGCTGCTTTTATTTTAGTTAAGCACTAAGAGCCTTTCTATATGCTATAATATTGACATAACTGCTAAGGTCAATATTATTAACTCCCTTAGGAAATTATTTTATTTTCAATTGGCTACAGAACAAACTGCTGTTTTCCAATGGCTTGCCTAATTAACTTAACTTGCCTAGTTAACCTAATTAACCGAGTTAGGCCTTTAAATTGTGCATAAAGCTAAATACTAGTGCACTTTTAGCTAGCAAAATAGTTTGTACTCTCATCATAATAAAGGCAAAAGAAATTAGTTATTACACTGTAAAAAAATCCGTAATTTTACGGTTTATTTCCAGCAGCTGTGGTGCCGGAAAATTACAGAAATTTACTGTATAATTTAATGTCCATTATTGTACGGTAGATTTCTGTAATTAAACAGCCGTTATTTTACGGTTTATTTCCGGCACCCCAGCTGCCGCAAATAAACCGTAAAATTATAATTTTTTTGTGTACTTTAAGCAGCACTTGGGATATAAAAGTGCTAATAATTTCAACTGTGTAAAATGGCCTCAGTCAACTTCTGTGAGTATTACATTGTCTTTGGCATGGAAGTGTCAGTTTCTTGGCATCTGATTCTCCCTTGAGCCTGGTGTAACCTCATCCTTGCAGTATTTTTGTGCACATATAATCTCCATATAGTGAGTCTATAAAACATCTTAACAGTGAGATCTTATAGTTTTGTGTATTTGTAAACAGCAGTGAGCTGACCCACAGACCTGTGAAAGTGGATTTGTGGGCTAGTTCTCGGTTTAATTGATGTTTTGGTTTTAGTTGAGCAGTTTAACTGTGTTTTTGGCATGCTGCTGAGTAATGTGTCCTTTTGCTTTATTTGCTTGTGTAGAACTGAGAGCATCTTTGACTTACAACACCACCTGTTCTGAGAAGTGATTTCTGCATCCTTTTTTGAACAGAGACAATCTGTCATCTGTCTGATGATGACTTCTATTGTTTGCATGTACATGACTCCTTAAGTACAATGTACTGCCATTCTCATTTTTAAATCACACAATATAAACTGTTAGATTACAGTTTTGAATTTTTAATAAAAATTTGTTATAAAAATATATAATATAATTGTTGCAACCATTTGTGATATTTATATAATTTTATACTTTATTTGTTTATTTGTTGTATGATTATTGAATAATTAAGATTAATAATATTAAGCTGGATTATTTTGAGTCACGGATCGAGTGGTTTGGTGATATGGATTAGCTCCTCCTACATATCAGATCAGTTCACCTGCTTACATAAAGTGATGATCAGCTACAGGAGTAGCAGGGAAACAGGTATTCACCAAATAATGTTGGAGACCATAATAATAATTATTGGATAAAAAAAATTATCAAAATCTCAAATTCTGTTAATGGCTCTTCTTAATGTTGTATTTTTTTTTTTTTTTTTTTGCCAATAAATATTGCAATATGAATGTAATTTGCAAGACTACTTATAGCTATGTTTGGAAAGAATTTGTAAGAATTTTTACTTTGATTGTGATGACTTTTTAGGAGAGTGAATCT
This sequence comes from Danio aesculapii, assembly GCF_903798145.1. Taxonomy (NCBI): domain Eukaryota; kingdom Metazoa; phylum Chordata; class Actinopteri; order Cypriniformes; family Danionidae; genus Danio; species Danio aesculapii. The sequence continues at coordinate 26,499,215 of NC_079451.1, read as the reverse complement.
GCATAAAAAATAGTAAATAAATTAAGGGCATAAATTAATACAATAGAAGATTACAAAGAATAGAGGTTCCCCTTCATATGGGAACTTCAACGTGTGTCTGTTATTAAACAGACTTTTGGGAGTGCTTTAGACGACCAATCACATCTGAAGATAAGAAAACGGGCCAATGAAATGCCAATTGAATTGGCGGAGCTTAGCTCCACAGCTGAAACTGATGAGCCAATTAGGGCTATATCAGTCGGCTGCTGGAGCCAGCTCATCAGAATTGTTGCTTCAGACCCGATCTGAGACTGAAGAACCCTTCTGCTGAGCTGACTTCCAACATTGAAGAAAGCATTATTCTCACCAGTGCGAGGGAAGACGTTCTAGCGGCGGTCGAGCTGGGTTTCCCGTCCCCTTGGCGTTTCGCTGGTGACCTGAAAGAGCAGTTTTTTAAAAGAGCAGAATTCCCTAAGAGAGCACACGGTCGTGCAGCGCGTCTTTTTAAAGATGTCGTTTCGACCGTGCGTTTCTGGATGCGGTGGTTTCCTCTCCCCGGATGACAGGCACGAGTACTGCGTCACATGCTTGGGGGTCCAACATGTTGATGCGGTGCTCGCGGACAGTTCTTGCCCGCATTGCGATGGCTTGACTGTTGCGCAACTGAGGTCGCGGCGAGCTCTTTTATTAGGGCAAGTCACCCCTGCTGCTCCCCGCCAAGCGGTTAGCACTCGGGCAGGCCTGAGGGTTACAGTGGGGGCTAATCCGTCGCCTTCGGGCCCGCGGACCCCTCGCTCCTCGTCAGTGCGCTCTGTTTCTGCTTCGAGTGTTAGCGCTGGTCCATCCTCTGGGTTGGCCGCGCTCTCATTAGATGACACCGGGGACGTGATGTCCATCGCTGCATCGGAGGGCGGGCTGACATGCTCTGATGAAGATCCGGACCCCCTGCCACCCTCCGGGGTTATCAGTGAGGTTTCGGATCTGGAGTCGGACATGTTAGCCGTGTTATTCCGGGCTGCTTCGGCCGCGGGACTGGAGATGGCTTGTCCCCCAGAACCGGGGCCGGACCGCTTAGATGGGTGTTACGTGGGGGTGAAGAAGGCGAAGCCCCCCTTCTTCCCGGAGGTACACAGAGAGCTCACGCAGGCATGGAGGGCACATTTTTCTGCCCGGTCCTCGTGCGCTCCCGCTCTCACCTCCCTCGATGACGGAGCGGCCAGGGGTTATGAGGCGATTCCCCAGGCGGAGCGTGCTCTGTCCGCAGAGCTGCTCCACTCGGAGAGGTCCGCCCTCACTCCCTTCCAAAGCGTGCAGGTTATCTGAGTCTCTCACGGCCAGAGCCTGCACTGCTGCGGGCCAGGCCACCTCCGCTCTGCACGCTATGGCCACCTATCAACGCTACCAAGCCGAGAAGCTGGCCAAGATGCAGGAGGGCGGTTCTCCCCCAGGCTTGCTGCATTAGCTCCGCACGGCAACCGATTATGCTCTCATGACTATTAAATCGGCTGCTCGTGCCCTGGGGAAGACGATGGCCACATTAGTGGTCCAGGAATGCCACCCCTGGCTGAGCTTGGCTATATGAGAGACGTTGACAAAGCTTGCTTTCTTAACGCTCCCGTATCCCAGGCCGGCCTTTTCGGCGACACCGTCGGGGAGTTCACCCAGGAATTCTCCGCGGTGAAAAGCAGTCCAAGGCGAGGGGTGAGGTCATCTATCAGCGGGCTCGAAAAACTGCTCCTCCCGCTGCCCCTTCCGCTGCGGTTGCTCTTCGCCGAGGGCGTCCACCCGCGGCTTCATCTGCTCCGCTTTCGCTGCCCGCTCCGGCCAGGCGGCAATGCCGAGCCTCCCGCGGGACTGCAACGCCCCCGCCCCAGGGCGCCGCTAACTCCAGTAAACGGACCGCGAAGCGTTCCTGGGACGGGCCATTCGGAAAAGAGGGGACCTGCTCTTTCCTCGGTGGGGGGCCGAGGATTATTAAATCAGTCCACAACGACTTTAAACTCCTCGCTGCCGGCCCCTGGGCTGGCGGCAACCAAATTTCCAAAAGAGCAGTTTCCTCTCTCTCCGGATGCGCGAGCCCGAGTACTGCCAGTCTGGGACGCTCCGCCTTTCAGCTCGCAGCACCGGGACCCTTCGCCTCAGGCCCTCAGAGTGCAGCAGGACGGACTCCTTTCTCTCACTCTGGCCTCACCGCGGGATCCAGGGAGGAAGGTAAGAGAAATTCTCTTATTTTCAGCTCTTCCCCGGGACGCACCGCTTCCCGGGATGAGCACTCCCATCCCGAGCTGCCCCTCCGCTGGCACGTCAGTGATCGCTCCGATGGTGCCATTAGCGCGCGCTCTGCCAGCCTGGTTAGCGCTGCCCAGCGCATCGCGGTGGCTCATACGGACGGTCAGACTCGGCTATGCGATTCAGTTCGCTATTCGCCCTCCCAAGTTCACGGGTGTCCTTTTCACGAGGGTGATCCCCGTGAGCGCCCCTGTCTTGCGAGAGGAGATTGCGGTCCTCCTGGCGAAGGACGCAATCGAGCAGGTCCCTCCAGCCGAGATGGAGTCCGGGTTCTACAGCCCGTATTTCATCGTGCCCAAAAAAGAGCGGGGGGTTAAGACCAATCCTAGATCTGCGCAGACTGAACTGTCATTTATACTAAATGCTTTCAGAATGCTTACGCAGAAACGCTTGCTTCAGAGCGTCCGTCCACAAGATTGGTCTGCAGCCATAGACCTGAAGGACGCGTATTTTCATGTCTCTATTCTTCCACGCCACCGCCCTTTTCTCCGGTTTGCGTTCGAAGGACGAGCGTGGCAGTACAAAGTCCTCCCCTTCGGACTCTCTCTGTCTCCGCGGGTTTTCACCAAGCTCGCGGAGGGTGCTCTGCGCCACTGCGGCTTGCGGGCATCCGCACACTCAACTATCTCGATGACTGGCTCATTTTAGCCTCCTCTCGCGATCAGTTGATTATGCACAGAGTCAAAGTGCTTCGGCACCTCGACCAGTTGGGGTTTCAGGTCAACCGAGAGAAGAGCAAACTTTGCCCTGTGCAGAGGATCTCTTACCTCGGGCTGGAGCTGGATTCGGTTGCTATGGTTGCGCGCCTCTCCGAGGAGCGCGCCAGGCTAATGCTTTCCTGTGTAACGAGCTCCACAGGAAAATAGTGGTCCCACTGAAATGTTTTCAGAGGCTCCTGGGGCATATGGCATCCGCAGCCGCGGTCTCGCCGCTCGGTTTGCTTCATATGAGACCACTTCAGCATTGGCTTCGCGATCGAGTCCCCAGACGGGCATGGCGCGCGGGTACGCACCGGGTGAACATCACTCTGCTGTGTCTCCGCACCCTCAGCCCCTGGACGGATCTGGCTTTTCTACGGGCCGGAGTGCCCCTAGGGCTAGTATCCAGGCATGTTGTCGTAATGACACATGCCTCCAGCACGGGCTGGGGGGCCGTGTGCAACGAGCATGCAGCCGCGGGTTCGTGGTCCGGACCCCGCCTGCATTGGCATATCAACTGCCTGGAGCTGTTGGCAGTGTATCTGGCTCTCCGCCGCTTTTTTCCGGTGTTGGAGCAGAAACACATGCTGGTCAGGACGGACAGCATGGCGGCGGTGGCTTATATCAACCATATGGAGGGTATGCGCTCTCGCCGCATGCCTCAGCTCGCTCGCCGTCTGCTCCTTTGGAGTCACACGCGGCTGAAATCACTGTGTGCCATTCACATCCCGGGCGAGCTCAACCGTGCAGCCGATGCGCTCTCACGGCAGCTAGTGTCCCGAGGAGAGTGGAGAGTCCACCCCGATTCGGTCCAGCTGATATGGGCGCGCTTTGGGGAAGCCCAGATCGATCTGTTGCTTCCACCGAGAACGCACATTGCCAGCTGTTTTATTCCCTGACCGAGGCCCCCCTCGGCACGGATGCACTGGCTCACAGCTGGCCATCGGGCACGCGCAAATATGCGTTTTCCCCAGTGAGCCTAATCGCACAAACTTTGTGCAAAGTCAGGGAGGACGAGGAGCAGGTCTTGTTTGTTGCGCCCCTCTGGCCCAACCGGACCTGGGTTTCGGAGCTCACACTCCTCGCGGCGGCCCCTCCTTGGCGCATTCCCCTAAGGGAGGACCTCCTCTCTCAGGGACGGGGCACCATCTGGCACCCACGCCCAGATCTCTGGAACCTCCACGTGTGGTCCATAGACGGAGCGCGGAGGACTTTGGTGACTTACCGCCCGCGGTACTTAACACCATCACTCAGGCTAGAGCACCCTCTACGAGGCATGCCTACGCTCTGAAGTGGAGTCTATTCTCTGAGTGGTGCGCTTCTCCCCGAGAAGACCCCCGAACTTGCCAGATTAGCATTGTGTTATCCTTCCTTCAGGATAAGCTGGAGCGTAGGCTGTCACCCTCCACACTGAAGGTTTACGTGGCGGCATCTCCGCTCATCATGACGCGGTGGATGGCAACACGCTCGGGAAGCATGATCTAATCATCCGATTCCTCAGAGGCGCGCGGCGATTAAATCCATCCCGCCCCCCTCTCATGCCCTCTTGGATCTCTCTTTAGTCCTGGTGGCTGCAGAGAGATCTGTTTTAGCCACTCGATTCTGTATTCTGTCATTATGACAGCTCTGCTGATCGCATTGGCGCCATTCAAGAGAGTTGGGGATCTGGAGGCATTTTCGGTCAGCGAATCGTGCCTTGAATTCGAGCCGGGTTACTCTCACGTTGTCCTGAGACCCCGACCTGGCTATGTGCCCAAGGTTCCTACCACCCCATTTATAGATCAGGTGGTGAACCTGCAAGCGCTGCCTGCGGAGGAGGCAGGCTCAGCCCACTCACTGCTTTGTCCCGTTCGCGCTTTGCGCCTTTACGTGGAACGAACGCAAAATGTAAGATCATGTGAACAGCTCTTTATCTGTTATGGTGGCCGGCAGAAGGGAAGTGCCGTGTCAAAACAGAGGTTGGCCCACTGGTTAGTTGTTGCCATCGCCCTCGCTTATCAATGCCAGGGCGAGCCGCGCCCTCCTAACGTGAGAGCGCACTCCACTAGAGGTGTCGCTTCCTCATTGGCGTTAGCACGCGGCGCCTCTCTCACAGATATCTGCAGAGCTGCGGGTTGGGCGACACCTAACACATTTGCGAGGTTTTATAACCTCCGAGTGGAGCCGTTTTCTCCCGGTTATTGGGAAATCCCAATCAATCGGGGGAGAATTAAGCTCGGTGTCACAAACGCTTGCTGCGCCAGGCTCCCTAAACCGGAGATGCGTGCGCTTTTTCCTATTCTACTAGTAAGTTTCCCTTCCCAGGCGAACCCTAGAGAATTCCTCCGAGGCCCCCAGCATCGACTCAGCGGAGGAGTCGAGTGCATGGCTCAGTGTGCGGTTGGTATGCCCATTAGGTCTACACGCATATTGAGGATCGGTGCCAGCTATGTGCATCCCCATTTGGTGATGTCATATGCATTATTACCACGGTGTGTTCTCCCTTATTAGGCGGTCCCGTGTCTTCCCTAAACCGCTAACCAGCTTATCATATGTAGCACTCCCCCTCATTAGGGCTAGTCCATATGTCTCCTTACCATCAGGTCTCCCCCTTTTAGGGTAGCAGGTGGTCTCCGCTGCGTCCTCCCCCTTCGGGGACTGGCACGCTTTCCCAACGTACTGTCGTATTTCCAAAATCCCTAGTCTATATTAGCTAGGTAAAAGCACACTTACGACCCCCGATTTAAAACTTTTATTCCCATGTAATGGTAATATGTTGGGCCTAGGGGACGTTGGAAGGTTGCGCTCTTGGTGATGTCAGTGCGCTCACGCTTTGGCTTGGCAAACTACACATCAGGGACGCGACAGGCTTAGCTGCTGTGGCGCTTTCCATACAGTCTCCCAAAAGTCTGTTTAATAACAGACACACGTTGAAGTTCCCATATGAAGGGGAACGTCCTTGTTACGTACGTAACCCACGTTCCCCGAATAGGGAACGGAGACGTGTGTCTCCACTGCCACAGCACCTGAGTCTCCAGCTGGGAGCTGAGCGATCGGCTCTTCAGCAGGCAAATTCTGATGAGCTGGCTCCAGCAGCCGACTGATATAGCCCTAATTGGCTCATCAGTTTCAGCTGTGGAGCTAAGCTCCGCCAATTCAATTGGCATTTCATTGGCCCGTTTTCTTATCTTCAGATGTGATTGGTCGTCTAAAGCACTCCCAAAAGTCTGTTTAATAACAGACACACGTCTCCGTTCCCTATTCGGGGAACGTGGGTTACGTACGTAACCAGGACGTTTTCTGCAGAGTAGCAGTATTGATGTACAAAAATTAAATAGCACTGTATACAGTTGGCAACATTTGAAGTGGATAAAAGTTTTCATTAAAGTTGTCCTAAAACCATTTGACAAAAACCATTCTTGTCTAAAGACAATTTTAAAAGACATTTTTGTTCCGCTTCAAATGTAGACTATAGGCAAGGCAAGTACTGGCACTTGAATTACCAACACATGGTAATTCAAAGTGCTTTACATAAACAGGAATAAAAGAGACAAGTATAAGAAAATAAAAACAAACAATAAAAGTGATTAAAAACCATTTAAATGTGTTAAACAGGTTTTAAAAGAATGAGAAAGACATAATTGTGTGATCTGTCGGATTTAGCACAGTGCTCATTCAGTAAAGGCACAGCTAAGTCTTGATTTGAACACGCCTAATGTTGGAGCACATCTGATCATTTCTGGAAGCTGATTCCAGAAGGGGGGGGGGGGGGGGGGGGGGGTGGTAGCTGAACGCCGATTCACCCGGCTTTGAATGAACTCTCTAATTTACTTTACCCTAATTATCTGTTAGGTTTGTATTCAGTGAGCATATCTGTAATGTACTGAGGCCCTAGGCCATTTTGTTATTTATAGATTTATAGACTAAAGTCTTCATTATAAAAAAAATTAAATACAATTAATCTTTGTTAATTGGTGTTAACAAATGTTATCATTTCTAGTGTCCAAATTGTTCAAATTTGCTTGAAATTATACAAAATTGCAGACATAAAAAAATAAAAATTCACTTTTGTAGAGTTAAACTTGTCCTAAACTGTGTTTTCTGGTTAGTTATCATCTTAGCTTGACATTGCAGATCCTGCGATGCAACTATTGCAGGTTCACACATTGCGATTTCAATGCTGAAACGATATATTGTGCAGACCTACCATGGAAATTGAATTTAGCAATGAATGACAACATATAAAAAGAACTAAGTAGATAAAAACATGTTTTTGTTAATGGAAATAAAATGTTAACAAAAAAGTTACCAAAAACAAATGTTAATTGTAAAAAAAAATTACAAAACACTGAAAACACAACATATTATAAGATTTAAATGTGATATTTGGGTGGCATGGTGGCACAGTGGTTAGCGCTGTCACCTCACAGCAAGAAGGTTTCTGGTTCGAGCCCCGGCTGGTTCAATTGGCATTTCTGTGTGGAGTTTCTGGGTTTCCTCCAGGTGCTCCAGTTTCCGCCACAAGTCCAAAAACATAGGTTAATTGGGTAAGCTAAATTGGCCATAGTGTATGTGTGTATGTCCTGGCCCTTGGGGGTTGGGGGTCGAGCGTTTGGCTAACTACCCACCTTGTAAAAATGAGATGTTACATGATGTGGCTAAATATCAACTTCGATATAAACGGCCCTGGGAGTAAGTAAGTAAGCTCGGATATTTTAGATATATATTGATAATGACTATAGATTTTCTTTTGTATTCTGTAAATGTGTATAAAGAGGTTGCTCAACTAAGTGGTGTAAAAATATTGTACACACAAATTAAAAACAATCAAGGTTTTTTTAAACAGGACTTGTTCGTGCTCTTCCATTCCACTGTAAATCTGCAATAGTTTATGCTGTAGAGGTTATCTGAGTTTCCGGCTTTCAACATTACAGAAAACAAACCTTTCTTAATTACATCTCTCTTCAACACAAGCAAACCCCAATCTGTGATACTGTAGAGTGTTTCAGGGCAGTGAAATGAGCAACTGATTCCAGGACGGTGTAGTCTCTGTCACGTGGACTCAGTGTCAACCAAAGCCCCTGTCCATTTAACAGGGCACAAGAATATTCTAAGTGTTTCCAGGAAGAGCGTCCCAACAGCCTTCATGAGTAACTCTAACACTCCAGCCCTCGCATCACTGCACAGCAGACCCGTGTATTGAGACATGCATAGAATCATAAAAAGAGCTGCAGACGGAGTGATTTCACCATCTCCTAGCAACTGTCCATCTTTATATTCGATCAAATGTGGTAGGTTTCAACTTAACCCTATGCAGAAGCAATTAAAGGCACATTTTAAAAGCTTGTGTACAATAGCCTTTGATACAGTCCATTCATCACAATGCTTTTATAAAGTACTCAACTAATGTACAGCAATTATGAAATGTTGAAGTCATTTGGGGCTGCTGCTGTGATTTAGAGTACTCTGATGTTTAGCTTTATGATCTTATTTCTTGATAATATGTAATGTTAGGCCTCCATTAATTTAGCTATTTATGCAAAAAGTGCAGTTCCTGATAAGCTGGATTAGTTGTATTTACGATTGCGCTGCTTTGATCAAGATGAAGCTCTAAATATAAGAATAAGCATGTATTTTTTAAGCCCTTTTAAAAGCAGCAGAGAAACATTGAAGCGTTCATTGTTAGAGCTCTATTGATTCCCTCTAAACCTCTTACGCTTTTTTTTGTCTTGTGAGACGGCGGTTTGTATATGCCTTTAGATATATAATTACACTCTTTAAGCAAATCCAATTTGTAACTGAAAAGACTTTTCTCGGCTCTTTCTTTCCACAGATTTCCACGTCTTTTATTTATATATTTCTGCGACCATCTCCTCAAGAGACTTGAAATTTCTTTTCAGTTTGTAGTTCTGGTTGCGATAATTGAATTACAATGGTGTGCTGAAACTAATCTCTGCGAGAGTATGGAGAAATTGAACTGTTGTGTCTGGTAGATTTGTGTGCTGGGAATGTCAATGGGCCACCCGCAACTCACAAACATCAGAAAAGGAGTGTAAAATGACATGTAATGATTGAACCGGATAAATTAGCATATATTAAGTGATACATGATCGTGGAAAAAAGGTATTCAGTAGAAAAATGTGCTTCACTGTTTTGCACAGGTATATACAATCACTGGTCACTTTATTAGGTACACTTGTCTTACTGCTTGTTAATGCAAATTTCTAATCAGCCAATCACATGGCAGCAACTCAATGCGTTTAGGGATGTAGACATGGTCAAGATGATCTGCTGCAGTTCATACCAAGCATCAGAATAAGGAAGAAAAGTGATTTAAGTGACTTTGAACGTGGCATGGTTGTAGGTGTCAGACGGGCTGGTCTGAGTATTTCAGAAAATGCTGATCTACTGGGATTTTCATGCACAACCATCTCTGCACAACCATCATCTACAGAGAATGGTCTGAAAAAGAGAAAATATCCAGTGAGCGGCAGTTCTGTGTGCACAAATGCCTTGTTGATGCCAGAGGTCAGAGGAGAATGGCCAGACTGGTCCGAGCTGATAGAAAGGCAAGAGTAACTCAATTAACCACTCGTTACAACCAAGGTATGCAGAAGAGCATCTATTAATGGGGACAGCAGCAAAAGATCACACCGGGTGCCACTCATGTCAGCTAAAAACAGGAAACTGAGGCTCCTTCAACGGGATAATGCACCATGTCAAAGCACGAATCATCTCAGACTGGTTTCTATAATATAAGTATGAGTTAAATGTACTTAAATGGCCCCCACAGTCACCAGAACTCAGTCTAATAGAGCACCTTTGGGATGTGATGGAACGGGAGATTTGTATCATGACTGTGCAGCTGCCAAATCTGCAGCAACTGCGTGATGCTATCATATCAATATGGAACAAAATCTCTGAGGAATATTTCCTGTAGCTTGTTGAATCTATGCCACAAAGGATTAAGGCAGTTCCAAAGGCAAAGTGAAGTCCAGCCTTATGCTGGTAAGGTGTACCTAATAAAGTGGCCGGTGAGTGTATTTAAAGCATAGACATTTCAGATAGATGATTACTTTAATTCTGAATTGATTCTGAGTAAAGTGTATTAATACCAATTTAATTAAAGCATTTTTTTTATTAATTTTATTTAATAAAAAAGTGTAGTTAAAGGAATAGTTCACCCAAAAATGAACATTTTGCCATCATGAACTCATCCTTCACTTGTTTGAAACCTATTTGACTTTCTTTCTTCTGTTAAACAAAAAGAAAAGATGTTGTTTGAAAAATGCTGATAGTTGGTGCCCATTGACTTTCATAGTATGCCCCCTCACCCCACTGTGTAAGTGAATTAACCAGCATTTCTTAAAGCATATCTTCTCTTCTGTTCAACAGAAAAAAAAATCATAAAAGTTTTAAAACTTTATTAGGGATAATAACACAAAGTAATTCATTTTTGGAGCAACTGTCCCTTTAAAAAGTAAGACTCAGACCCACAGCAAATGCCACAGTGCTGTTTAATGGAGAGACATTTTTTCAACAAACTTTTCTTTTGTCTTTGCTTTTGTTTCATCAAATAATGTTTTCTAGCAAATGTTGATTTTTATTTATTTTTTATCATTGAAGTTAATTAACTACCTTGGGCATGTATAAATGCACAAAAGTTTCAATTCAGTTTTTCTGTGTATTAAGTGAAGCAATTTTAGCTTGTAGCAGTGTGAAGTAATCTATACTGTATTGTTACCTGAATTTAAGTTAATAGCACCAAGGCTAAATCTGGCTATACAGTACATTCTTCATTGCTCTCTGTTAATATGGCAAGCAGGTCTTAGTCTTGCTTTTAAACTGTCAAATATATTTCTGGCTCTTCTACAGAAATAAGAGCTGCTGGAAATGATTGTGTGCTATACCGCTTCATTATAGTGAATACATAATGCTCACTGAATGTACACTGGAGCATAGCTAATGTCGCTAATACTAGTGCTGATCAATCATCTGAAGGTTAAATTGACCTGTTGTCAAGCCACTGCTCAAGAAGTCCTTACCATATATGTCAACGTTTTCTTATCGACCCAACAGTCAGAGTTTTTTTTTATTTTTTATGATTTTACTTTTAAAGCCCAAACACTTGCTTCCTTACATATACCTTAAAATATATTCATTAGTTCATCCAATAGCTGATTAAGTTTCTAAATGTTGCATATTCTTGCATCATTGAAGAAAATATGGTGCTCTTTTATTGTGGTTCTAATTATAGAAGTTTAAAATGAGTCACTTGGTGAGAATAATTTGCTTTTAAAGACACTGTGTGAACAATAAAACTCTAACGATACTTAAAAAGAGACTTAAAATTAGCTGCCAATGAACTGCCATATACTGTATATTATTTTGATGCAATAAATTGTTTCAATTTAATAAATAATTATCAACAAAAACAAAATTTGTTCAACTGTAGAGATACATTTTCATTGTTTGAGCAGGTATCAAGGTGTAATAATGCTATTCAGAAGTGTAAATAAATGGAAAACCCACAAGAATCATTAATCACAGGGAATTAACAGATATTTTTATGCTGCACATGTCGTATTTTTCAAATTTAAATATGCATCAGTATGACCTGCAAGCTTTTGAGTCGAGAATAATAACTAATAACATTTCAAATGCAAAAATAAAAGAACTAGCTTACTAAGATTATTGGCAATTATGCTGAAAGGGTTTTCATTAGTGTATTGAGACCAACTTGTTTGCAAGTGCTTCAATGATTATATGTTTTATTGGTTTGAGAGTAAACTGAGGCCTGTGTGTGTGTGTGTGTGTGTGGGGGGGGGGGGGGGGGGGGGATTGGGGGGGGGGTTCTGGTCAATCGTCATGGAAACAGTTTGTAGCTTTATGCAGAGCTCAGTGCAGCGAGGTGGATTATGATGATCAAGTATATTAAGTGCAAACTCATATGTACATGTAAAACAATATTGGGTTTGTTCACTCTTGATGTCTGCGCTGTAAAAAATTGTTGCTGCCTTGATTTTTTTTACTGAAAAAAAAATGCTGGGTTTCACACAATCCATTTGTGTTGGAACATGAAGGAAATAAGTTAACTTATTAGTTTTTACAAATTTAAGTGGATTGAACATAAAACAATTAAGTTGTCCTATCAAAATTTTAAGAATTTTAGCTCATGTTAAATAAGTAGTTTGAACAAGAGATTGAGTTAAATCAAGTGAACTTTTCTAGTCATCTGAACTTACATCAATCAAACTGACTAAACGTATTAAGTTAAACGTTGTATAACCTAAAACATGCAGTTGAAACTTGATTAACTTCTTAAAATAATTTAAAGTAACATAAAAAAATTAATCATTTTTTACAGTGTTATTAGTTTTTTTAAATTGCACTGTGACCCTCAAAACTGGACTGTGTGATTGGCTGAATAAATGTATGCCTGAAGCAATCAATACACCTAATGCTGATAGCCATGGACGAAAAAACAGGCAATTTGTAAGTTAATTAAAATGAGATCATATGTTTGATAACTGTTATCAACAAATAAACCAACAAACCAAAAAGAAGATCCTAAAGATCAGATCAGCTCCTGATATATGCGACAGGAAATTATGACAGTTAATTGAATTAGAGAAACAGAAAGTGAGGCAAAATATAAATGTGGACATTGTATGAAAATGTGCTTGGGTCTTAACTGGTGGATTTGCAAATGAAAAATGGCCTGAAGGTCTGTCGGACAGTAGAACAAATGCAAATAATAATTAATACATTTGTTGTTGCTAATGTCAAACACCTGTCCTTTTAACAAGACTATTCTTTTTGGATTTACAACTTGTGATATTTAAGGCTAAAATGTATTTTACTGTTTTATTCTGTGAGAGCTACATGAGAGCTACATTTCTTCCAAATTATAAAAGGCTAATTTAGAGCTTGACTTATAAATAACAAAATTAAAATAACAAAAGTGTGTCAAGTTGTCAACGCAAAGCAAATGTATGAATTCAAGGGCTCTATTTTAACGATCTAGGTGCAAAGTCTGAAGCACATGGTGCAAAAGCATTAAGGGTGTGTCTGAATCCACTTTTGCTATTTTAAGGATGGAAAAATACGCTTTGCGCCCTGGCACATGATCTAACAGGGTTGTGCTTATTCAGACTAGTGCACAGGGTTGTGCACTAGTCTGAAAATAGCAATAAATTGCGCCAAACACGTCTTGCGCCTTATTGCGCCGGGTATATGATAAGGCCCCAAAAGAGTTAAAAAATAAATATCTGGGGTAGTCGCAGTACTGGGTTGCGGCAGGAAGGGCATCCACTGTGTAAAACATTTCAATTCAATTCATCTTTATTTGTATAGCGCTTTTACAATGTAGATTGTCAAAGCAGCTTCACATAGAAGATTATAATGAAATTAAACTGTGTCAGTTCAATTTTTAGAGTTTAAGTTCAGTTCAGTTTAGATCAGTTCAGTTCAGTTTGTTTTAATATTCACTGCTGAGAGTCCAAACACTGAAGTGTAATCCATCGATGCGCAGCTCTACAAGTCCTGAACTATGCAAGCCAGTGGCGATAGCATAGAGAAAAAAAAAGTTCTATTGGAATAGTTGGCGGTTCATTCCGCTGTGGAGACCCCTGATAAATAAGGGACTAAACCGAAGGAAAATTAATTAATTAATTAATGAATATCTCGGGTAGTAACCCCGAGAAATAGATATAAAAATATTAGTTTTTTTCTGGAGGAAATGTCTAAAATAGTCGTAATTCATCTGAAATCTTGGAAAGAATTTAGCTGGACCCTTGTTGAATAAAACAGACATTACCATTTTAAATCATGTAAAATCCAGAAAAGACATATAAATTCAGAAAAACTAAGCATTTTCAAGTGGATTGCACTGAAATTTACCTTACTGGTCAGTCATTTTTGCTGTCAGTGTTTGTAGTGTGATAAAAATCAAAATTAATATTAGTATAAATACAATATTAAACCTTTACTAAATAATGCTATAATAAATACCACATCAATATGTATATCATTATAAATGTTCATTTTAAAGACGATTGTGTTCATTATTCAAATTAAATTGGTTCTATGCTTTTTTTACCACTACAGTAGATGTTCATTATAAAATCTAGAAACAAAGCTGGTTGACAATGGTATGCTTAAGCTGATGCTAAAAGACAGATTCAGATTTGTTTGCAGGAAAACAAAGCTGCTGTCAGCACTCAGAAATCTGCAGATGATAATCATTTTCTGCTCCTCTTAATGCATTTTATCAAACTGTTTTGCTTCCTTACATTGACAGGTTTTTGAAAGTTTGAAAGCGAAAAAAAGAAAAAAGGGAACATGTAAAAGATGCAGACAAGTTATAGCTTTTCAGTGTCATGCTATAAAAATTTAATTGCAACTCAGAAGTGAAGACCATAAATGTACACAGTCACGAGTTTGCACGCACTTTTATGATTGGTCTCCCCTTCAGCCTCGTTCTCACGTTTGTTTTGACCCTCTTACAGGACGGTTCTTGTGTCCTTTTTGTGAGTAGATGGATAAGATGATCCATGCCAGACGATTAAGCCATCAAAAAGCCACTTCAGTAGACTGAACACGACGTGACTTGACTGCTGTGATGTGCAAAGTGCAAGAAAAACCCGAATTCTTCCTCCACGACTCCTCAAATCTCCAGAGCACAAAAAAATAGGCTTCCTTTTCATGAAAAAATCCAATAAATCTGTCACCATTTACTCACTCTCAAGTTGTTCCAAACACACATGATCTTCCTCCTTCCTGTGGAACAAAATTAGATATTTTTACAGATCTCACTTTCCCTTTCAAACATCATCTCTGACTCAAATCTACAATTAGGTCTGAAGTAAATCTCACAGGAAACGTCTGATCTCCAGTCAAATATTCAGCCTATACTTGATCTATTTTCATCTCACCCTTTATCTTAAACGCAGTTTTAGCTCTCCGTTTTTAACCGCTGTCTTTGCCGTTTTCTGTTTCAGATGTGCGGGGACTCAGAGGGTTTTTGGACCAGGCTTCTCGAATGGGTTTGGACGTGTCTCTGCAGCAGGTTGACCGAAATGTAACTAAGGTTTTCTCCACGCTCTTCAGCACGATGAGAATGGAGGAGCTGAACCGCTACCGGGACACACTGAGACGGGCCATTTTACTGCTCAGCCCTCGCACTGCACAGGTTTTCATACATCAGGTAGGTCTCATTGTAAATGCAGCTTGGAAGTGATAGAACAAAATGTAGGAAGATGCAATGGTGATTGTAATTTTTTGTGTTACATGTTTCACTTTTAGTAGTATCACTTATTTTAGGTCATCATGTATCATGCATAATTATGATTTTTAAGTGTTCATAAAGGATGTGTGCACATAAAAATATATATTTTTAATTTGTTACTAATTTTATTACTATTATTTTATTATTTTTTATGTGTGTGTTCAACTGAAAGAAATCAAGTCTAATGGGTTTGAAACCATTTGGGGGTGAGTGAATGATAAATAGATTAAACTTTTTTGGGTGTGATTTGCCTCTTTTACACTTATTTGTGCTGTTTGGGATGTTTTTATCTACTCTAGGGTGATTTTTGAGTCTTAATTTGGTCACAACTTCTCTGTGTTTTAGCAAATGGAATAATTTTTGGTGACGAAACTTTTTTGACACGTATTTTGGGAAAATGCTTTGAAAATTTTCAACAGTACACTGGGCAAATGTACTACCATTTCATTGTGTTTGTGGCTTTTTTCGCCCCATTGACTTCCATTATAATGATATTTTTTGATTGCAAAGCCATGACACCATGTAATTATGCAGTCTTGAATGTTGCTGCTCCTGTTGGAAAGAGGTCAAACTGAGTTTTTACTGTTGATCATAAGTTGCAGAGCTAAAAAAACTTTATTTTATTTTATTTAATTTTTTTCTGTTTCTGGCTAAAATAGTATGGTTAAATGGAGTATAGTCAGGATGTGAACTACAGGTGGGTTTGGGGGAGGTCAGGCCCTCCTAATTAACGCTTGATCCCCCTGAAGGACATCAAAACAAGATGTATGGGGGGTCTGCCCTTTAATAGTTAAAGGGCCACGAAACCCTCCTGTCTCAGCAGGGTGTTTTCTCACCTGTAGTTTGAAAAAAGTCTGGAAAGTGGGTGTTTAGGTTTAGGTGGGAGTCGGGAATGTCGGTGGAGGAAAAAAGAGGGAAGGTTTTGCATAAAAAAAAGGGAGTTTCTGTTTGGGCACATGCTGATTTTCACAAAACAAACACAGACGCAGGGGAGAAAGACAGTGACTATGTTTACATGGACATCAGTAATCAAACTATTTGCCAAATTATTAATTTGTCAGCTTTAACTGCAGTTTGGTACTTTCACTTTCTTTCAGGAACATTTCCTGCATGCCCCCCCTCTACCTCCCTAACAAATGAGATAATGGATGCGAGGAAGTGCTGAAAGAGTGATGTTTTAATGGAATGTTTGATACCACACGGCGAATGGGAGAAAAAAAAACGGTGCATTTCTCTGTAACTTAGATGTACTCGTAGGTAGCGTCAGAAAGCCGTGTGTATAGACTCTCCTGTCACAAAATGCGGCGGAAATTTTACACAATGGTAATTGTTTGATTGCGGTGTTTACATGTTTACACACGGAGAGCAGCATTTACAGCAGATCTTTCAGTCCATAATATTGTAATGATATTAACATACTGTAAAATTAGTAACTAAATAATTTTGGCTAAGGTATGTCTTTAAAAACTGAAAGAAAACTGCTGACAATACAAACTAACTTTGACTCAATAAACAAACAAAGACACTGATCACACACTTCCTAATCTGTAGAGACAGGACAATCAACACAAACTGGAACTGTGTCTTTTTTTAAAAGAAGACGAGCGGCAAATCCGGATTTTATCATTTCTAGATGTGAAAAGCTCTCGGGTAAAAAAATGCTCCACATTTTACATACAGACAGTCGTTCTACATGCTGGAATTCATCCAATCGCTGTGATGCAGCTTCAAAAATTATTTTCTAACCAGAAGAACGAATTTGCTCGAAGTAACGCAAAAACAATCAATTTTCACTTTTTAGTGAAATATATGTGTCCTAATGGTGTTTTTAACAGCGTGGAACACATATATGACTGTCAACATCTCAAAAAATGTGTTTTGGTGTTTCGTGACCCTTTAAGAAATAGTTTGCTCTGATCTGTATCTTAAATAATATTAATATTTAAACTAATAGATATCTTAAATATACATTTAACCACCCCTGTAATGGTCGGTACCATTTTGAATGCATGTTTGCGCAAAAAAATATTAATTTAGCGGTTTGAAGCAGATCTAGAACACAAACAGACAGAGTAAGTGTTCACAAAACATGTTTCTTGTAAAATAGGCATTAGTACTGTAGGTGTCCGTTAAACTAGA
This sequence comes from Danio aesculapii, assembly GCF_903798145.1. Taxonomy (NCBI): domain Eukaryota; kingdom Metazoa; phylum Chordata; class Actinopteri; order Cypriniformes; family Danionidae; genus Danio; species Danio aesculapii. The sequence goes on along the minus strand of NC_079451.1, from coordinate 26,481,842 downwards.
TGCGTAGTTTGTGTTTCATTATACACTTGCTTGCGCATGGAAGTTAAACAGTAAAATAACAAATACGTGCGGCCTTTCATGGTCATACTTTAATGTTTATTTAATATCACAAAGAACCATCCCTCAAAACACCGAAAACATAATAACAAGTTGGATTCATAAATTAGATGTAATTTAATTAAATATATACATTTGGTGTGAAAGAGACCTTTTCAAACTTTCTTTGATATGTTTGAAAAAATTAAAAATAAGCAGCTCAGCTATCAGAACATAATAAACACAGTAAGTTTATTTATACAAGCACACCATTATTTGTTGTTTTACACCAGAGATGGCCAAACTAGGGTCCACAGGTCAAAGTTGGCCTATGTCAAACTTTGATTTGGCCCACTGTACCATCTGGGAAGAGAGGAAGAACAAAAAACAGTTAACTGTAATTAAATGCTTCAATTAAGTGTTGTAAAAAAGTTAGCTTTGTTTTAAATGTACTCGACGGATAGAAAACAATGCAGGAGACATTGGTGCGCAAATCTAGGCAGAGGAAAGTTTTTATGAAATGTAATGAATAAAAATTATAATGTTAATAAACTGTTAATATGATTAAAGGCATTTTTCTACTTATTTTTAAATTGGATGAAATAAATGAATAAATTACCATATTTACGTTTAGCCCACAGACCTCAGTCAATTTCATTTTTTGGCCCTTCATAAGAAAAAGTATGGGTACCAGTGTTTCACACCATAGAACTCCATGTACTTAAGGGTTAATGGTGCCAACTGATGATTAACAGTAAAATGTTTTACTTCTTCTAGAGGTGTGAACCTACACTGGTCTAACGGTTCGGTTATTATCATGCCATCGATTCGGTTCAATTCGATATCTCGGTGCATTGACGATGCTTTCCATAAACAATTTTATATTTTACTTCACAGCACTAGAATTCTTGTATTAAAATGTATAATTTTTAAATACGTTTTATATGTGATTTAATACAATCTTGTCCTTTAATACAAACAGTCAGATATATGAACTGTACCGTTAATTTTACCTGTTCAAAGAAAACATTCTGCATCAAACAAAACTCAAGTACATGCACTGAACAACATGAGCCTTCATAACAAAATAAACAAATGTAAATATTATCCCACTTTCTTTTTGAGCGTTGTTGTGGGATTTGTAAAACGCCTAGGACTGGTCACACGCTCAACAGAAAGGGCTGGGATTGGCTGTCGCTGTTCACCGATAAGTGACACTGGTGAATGGAGGCAGTGATCACAGCTGATCCATGATAAACGCAGTGGAGAAAACTCGCTCTGCAAACACGCTCATGTCTGGATCCACAAGTATCTCTGTAACAGCTGAGAGGAGAGGAAATATCACGCCAGCTGGTCAAACGGGCCACAGTGAGAGAGAGAGAGAGAGAGAGAAATTTCATCAATTTTACCATTTTCTTCGTAGCAGTGAAATAGGGGATTCTGGTGTAACTTTGATGTCAGTGAAAGACTGACCAGCAAACACACGCAGTGAATTTCTGTTTTAATTACTCACGCTCGTCTCCCTTGCCATAGTATTCTACAATGACATAGCGCACATGAGATAAAAGACATCAGTACACAGAAACCGGTTAGAATCTATTACTGAACCGATACCAAATTGTCTGCGTCTGCATCTCGGTGTACCGAAGAAACAACTAAGTTTGACACCTCTTCCCAACAGAGAAAAACACCAACAATTAAGAATACATGATTATTTGGTGTCATGGCTTTGTAATCTAAAAATGTTATTATAATGGAAGTCAATAAGGCAAAAACCACCATGAACACAATAAAAGGGTAGGCAAGTTGAACAGTACACAGGGCTTAAAAGCAATATAGTTATATAGAAGTGCACAGAAGCCCTGATTTAGAATAGAATGCATGTGTTTGTGTAGTCTTAGTTGTAGTATTGTTTGTTGTTCGCTGATAAAAAGTCATTTTGGAACAAAGCTTTTGCTGGAGAGGCACGTTTGCTGTCCTGCTAAATGGCCTGGAAAATAACTAAAGTGGCTCATCCTTGCATTGCATTCTGTTTAGCAGTAATCTCTGCAAAATGATCTGAACACATTACGATTGAAAGATGAGATTTAATCAGTTTAAATTATTGGAAGGTTGTTGGTTTGAATCCTGATGGTGAAGTGAAGGATTATGACTAAGTGTCAGGAGGTTGTTTATGTCAAAATCCCTCACACTGCTGTGATCACTGCCGTAGGGCGTTCAAGCAAGAGACTTAACAAAGTGACTCCCCCAGCTATTGCTGTAACAAATCTCTGGAGCCTTTACTGGAAGATTTCACCATGTACATTTACTTTTTTAAAATTATGCAAATTGATGAGAGTGGGAAGAAAACTGTTCATTTTTGCATAAAAATATTTATTAATTTATAGCAAAGTCTTAAACATGTTAATATGTTATACATAAAGATATGTTTTAGGCAGAACGACAAATTCAATAGATCAAAAGTAACAAATATTTGTTATTTGTTGCAAAATAATTTTACTTCAAACAAATGCTCTTTTTTGCTTCTATTTATCAAGGATTAAATAAATAAATAAATAAATAAATACATACATACATACATACATACATACGTACATACATACGTACATACATACATACATACATACGTACATACATACGTACATACGTACATACATACATACATACATACATACATACATACATACATACATACATACATACATACATAGACAGACAGGCACACAGACACACATTCTTACATACATACTTTATCTTTCCAACAATGTAATGTTAAGAAATACACCAACAAGAATGATTTTGAAAATATTATGTGACCCTGAAGATTAACAAGATGTCTCTGGAACTTGTTCAATACAAGAATTCATAATATTTTTAATGCCAAATAGCAACCAGATACTTTAAATAGTAATACAGGGATCTGCAGGTCTTAAAAAGTCTTAAAATGTCCTAAATATCAAAAGCTAAATTTTTGGCCCTAAAAGGACTTAAATCTACTGAAATATTGTGTTGTGGGTCTTAAATCTTTTTTAAGAGGTCTTAATTTCCCTTCCTTTATGTATAGCTATCCAATCTGGCCACCTATACAATCACCAACAATCCCAATCTCAATAAAACTTTTAACTTATTAATTTAAAATAGCATTTAATTAATTTCCTCACAGTAATGTTTGCTTAAAAGTTCACCATTTATTTACTGCTGAAGATACTGACCTGACCTATATTTTTATTATTAAATTATTATTATTGTTATTATTATTAACAGCTATTTTCTGTTCTATTTTTAGTAAGGGTTAATGGGTTATTATTGATTATTATTGTATTATTACATTTATTAAATTTAATAATTTTTTATAGGGCTAGTGAAAATATTTTCTAACTGGGATATTTCAAAAATCCTTAGCATTTAGCCCTGTATAAGTGTATAATTTCATTCAATATGGTATTAAAATGTCTCAAAAAGTCTTTAATTTATCTCGATGAAACCTGCAGAAACCCTGAAATTATATTTCACAATAACACTTTTTATTACATCTATAAATTGCATGAAATGAATATAGCCTTGGCGTGTCTAATAAAAACAATACAGTTACAACATCAGAGTTTTACTGACCCCAAATTGCGTTTTAACTTGTATATCAAAAATAATGTTTTACTTCAAATCTATTGATGTATTTGTGTAAAGGTTAGGCATCTATTAAAAACAACCATTTAAAGAGATGTTTCACTCCAAAATGAAAATGAATTCACTATTTACTTTCCCCTGATTGGTTCCAAACGTTTGAGTTTCAATTTTCAGCAGAACCTAAAAAAAGCTATTTTGAAGAAAGCTGGAAACCTGTAACAACTGACTTCCATAGTAGGAGAAACAAATACCATGGAAGTCAGTGGTTACGTTTCCAGCTTTCTTCAAAATAGCTTCTTTCGTGTTCAACAGAAGAAGGAAACAAACAGGTTTGTGACAATTTGAGGGTGAGTAAACGTTGACAGAGTTTTCAGTTTTGGATGAACTATCCCTTTAAGAAACATCCTCACAGAGAAAGCAACGTGTTTGATTGAATCTGTGGGCAGTTTGGCCAGTGTTTTCCAGCTCTTCTGCTGATTAGCAATATGACAGCTCAGAGATAGAGTTCTTTAGAGAAGCAAAGCATCCTGGGAGTTCTTTGCAATAGTCTAAAAAGTTTAAATTGAGCTCTGAATAGTCGCGGGATGAGTTCACCATGCCATCTTTCTCTTGCTCTCGGCCCCCGTGGGCAGTAATTCACTCTTATCTGAATAACCTTGTCTGTTTGGGGATATCTTGTATATGTGTGTGTTTCCTCAGTGAATTTCTGAGACGGTCAGATAAACAGCCGGGTTCAGAGAGCTGCTATCAGGGTTTTTAGGGAGGTTTTCCATGCTCTGATTCCTCCATGGCTCTCTATGCAATTCACACAGCCATTACCACTGCTGTGCATTAGGCTGAGCGTGTCGGCCTGTCAGGATATACAGAGACAGCTGGAAAATAGCAAGGACACAAGGTACATTCATCCAGAATCTAGGCTGTCATTTAATGGCTCTTCGCTTGTGCATGTGGACGCATGTAACTGAGGCTAAGCACAAACTAGCTGGGAATGACTGGATTGAAAAAAAAGGTTCTGTAAGAGTTGCATCTGATGTCCAAAAGTCCATTTATTTTCAAGAGCCACAAGTCCATTAGTCGGACGACTTTTGCTGCTATCAGATTTCTTTCTCTCTCTCTCTCTCTTTTTTTTTTTTGCAATTAATTGCTGTAACTTTTTTTCACAATATACGGTATTGTAGGCTGCACAGTGGTGCAGTGGGTAGCACGTTTACCTCACAGCAAGAAGGTCGCTGGTTCGAGCCTCGGCTGGGTCAGTTGGCGTTTCTGTGTGGAGTTTGCATGTTCTCTCCGTGTTTACGTAGGTTTCCTCCACAAGTTCAAAAACGTGGTATAGGTGAATTGGGTAGGCTAAATTGTCCGTAGTGTATGTGTGTGAATGAGTGCATTTGGATGTTTCCCAGTGATGGGAATGAGCGCCACTACTAATCATTGGTGCAAACGGGTACATAAAGAGCAATCCAAAAGAGTAGTCGGTACACAGGCAATGAGATCGGCAAGGCAAGGGTGAAGGCAAAGGCTTTGTGATGTTACAGGTTAGCATTGAACAAGACACAGCCATGATGTGTGCGTGCTGTGTTTATAGTCCATCTGAGTAGTTCTGAACAGCTTCAGCTGTGTGTGTTTGCAATGAAGGGGAATCTGGGCCAGGTGTGTGAGTGAAGTGTGTGATGGGATTTGTAGTGCAGTTGAATGTGAGTATTCTCCAGCAGTCTGCAAGAGCAACACTGTTGGTGATCATAACAGGTATTATCATGATATTGACCTAAACTGCAAAAAAATATTGCTTTAACAGGCACAAACCAACAATACTCATGAATGTATATTGGTTCATTCAGTTAGAGTAAATAACGTATTAATCTATATAATAAATGAACCAATTAAATTGCAAAATGATAACAAAGTACAATAGGTAACACTTTACACTTTAAGTCTCATTAGTAAATGTTAATTAATGCATTAAAATCAACAGCCAGTTATATGTTAAAATTAATAAAAAGGTAATTTTATTAGTTATTAACTGCATTTAATTAAATAATTAATTTTAATGTATTATTAGGCATTAAATATAAAATGATAATCATCTAAGGTAATTTTTTTTTTTTTGTTTTTGTTAATTTGACTTAGTTAAATTATCTGATGTTAACAAATGGAATCTTTCTGTACTGAGTTAATAAATAAAAAAAGCCTGCAAATACTGTAGTATATAATGATAATGGTTGAAAATAAATAGCTTATTAAGTCTTCAAGCATGTGGTGTTGTGATGAATAACCACTGCCAATACAATTATCTGAATATTCTAAATAGGCACTCTAGAAGTTTAAATAATAAATAATTATTGAGTGTCTTTTAAAGTGCTCATGCTATTAATATTGTGCATGTTTATTATCACAATTGAATTATTGGATATTAGCATACGGTACATATAATCTAAGGTCTTCCAGCTACAATATATGGTGTACGTAATCTGCTGCAGTATAGATTGTAACTTTGAGATCCATGTTTTTTAGATGTCTAAATCTAACAATCTGTAACCTTTGATTTTGATTCCAGCAATTAAATGTGTTTTAGGGTTGTAACTGCAAGTGTTTGAAGGAGCTGACTTACTGATTGTTAAAAGGTCCGTCTTGATTGTAGTCTTCATTCGAACATCAGTACAATCTTATTTGTAAATGACAATGATTAAATATGTTTATTAAACCAAATACTGTGCAATAACAGGCAACATTCTGATTGGCAGATTAGCTGTTATAATATAGCTATGAAACATCATTCATTCATTCATTTTCTTTTCGGCTTTATTAATCAGGAGTCGCCACAACGAAATGAACCACCAACTTATCCAGCATATGTTTTACGCAGCGGATGCTCTCTCTGACACTCTCATTCACACATATACACTACAGACAATTTAGCTTACCCAATTTACCTGTAGCACACATCTTTGGACTGTGGGGGAAACTGGAGGACCTGGAGGAAACTTACGTAAACACGGGAAGAACATGCAAACACCACACAGAAATGCCAACTGACCCAGTCAAGGCTTGAACCAGTGACCTTCTTGCTGTGAGGTGACAGCGCTACCCACTGCACCACTCCGCTGCACCCTATCTATGAAATGTTTTCCAAAAAAACTTCCAAACTTCATAGTATAGCTATTTCTGTCTTACAAAAGTCAAATTAGCACAGACAAATATTGGGATTGTTGTTTATAGTTTAGTGATAAACAATTGCATAAGTTAGCATGTAAATCACCTTAACTTCAGAGATCAAAGTCACATAAAAATACTTATTTAATATTTTGCTACTTTTTTTAAGTATTTGATTAAAATTTTATTAATGAATTTTTTTTAAATGCAAAAATGAAATATATTTTTTAGAACGTCTGGTAAATTTCATGCTATTTTGTTTAGTTGACTATTCAGACTTGGGCAAAGATTGTGGTCTTGATTTTAAACAAAACAAAAGAAAAATGGTTTTCTTATTCAGCTTATTGTTTGTTTAGCCGAGGATGAGAAAAGAGGAAATTAAGTGTGTGTATCTCTTTTTTTTTTCTTGGGCTGGCTGTAAAGCTTGGTGACATTATCACTTAATGAGCTGGCAACAAGATACAGATGAAAAATGCAGAAAAATATAGCTGTTTGACAGTTTCATCCAAAAACAAAGGCTGTCTGTGGCCCTGGGTGTAATTTTGTACAAATCTGTCTTATCTGTCTTACATTATTTTTTTAATGAGCTTTTAAAGAGTAATTCAAGCATATTTAGTTTAAAAAGGTTTTGACAGACACCAGTTGTTTTATGCTACAAATGTAAATGAAGAGGGTGGCATGGTGGCTCAGTGGTCAGCAAGAAGATTGCAGGTTCGAGTGCCGGCTGGACCAGTTGGCATTTCTGTCTGGAGTTTGCATGTTCTCCCAGTGTTTGCGTGGGTTTTCTTCAGTTTCCCCCACAGACTTGCGCTGTGAGTGAAACTAAATTATTAGTTTATATAGGTGTTTCCATTGCTGGGTTGCAGCTGGAAGGGCATCCGCTGCATAAAACATAAGCTGGATAAGTTTATTCTGCTGTGGTGATCCCTGATGAATAAAGGGACTAAACCGAAGGAAAATGAATAAATGAATGTTAATGATGTTTCAAATAGGTGACTTGGTTATGTATAATTGTATTATGTTAATATGTAATTTGCATATATATGTTTTATAAATATCCAGAATGATCAAAATTATAATTTTTTTAAACTAAAATCATTACAATACTAAGAAAGTGTCATATTCCATGGAGATATTTTATGCATTTCTTACTGTAAATATATCAAAATGCTATTGCTGATTAGTAATGTGCATTGCTAAGCACTTTATTTCAACAACTATCTCACTATTTATATATTTTTTCAACCCACAAATCCTAGATTTTCCAAAAGTTGTATCTTGTCCAAATATTGTCCTGTCCTAACAAACCATACATCCCCATCCGGATTATTTTGTAGGGATGTCCAGATACAATCACGTGATTGGAAATCGGGCCCGATCACACAGTTTTAGACTCGATTGGAATCAATCTTACCTTTCAGATCAGGACTTAAATATATATGGAATATATATCTAACAGCACAGAGTTAGACCTCTTTCTTGACTTCACACAGAAACAGCAATGCATGTGATATGACATCACTTTGTTGCAGAGACGCTATTGGTTAAATACCGGCAAAGTACAACACGGAAGCAGCTTGAAGCGGAAAGTGCGTCTGCGGTCTGGAGGTTTTATAATGCCTTAGCAATCTGTGAGATTTGTGAACTTGGGATTGCCTGCCAGGAATTTTTGAGGAGCTATTTGTTTTTATATTAGATGTTTTTATATTTACTGTTGCACTGAAGTCCAAAAGTGAAGATTTGATGTTATTTATTATTTGATTGTTCAAGCTACGTCACAGAAGTGCTCTTTTTGTTAAAAGAGTTGTTGAATGTTAAAATAAGGGTAATTAAATAAAAAAAATAAGAAACATCCTGGTTTCTTCACTCTTTTTCATAAATTTTTTTTATGCATTATAGAAGTATCGAACTGGGTTTCGGTATCGGTAGATACTCAAAATCAAATGATTCAGACTTGAGGGGAAAACATGCAGTTAAAAACTGACCATAATGCATATCAACACATTAGCCAATTTTGTTATATGAATACTTTTGTGTGCCTTTTCTTACACACTGATAAATTCAAGGCATTTATTGAGAAACTTTATCCTTCACTGTCAAATCATGCAACATGAATGAGTTTGAATCTTTTTAGCACTGTAACAGCAGTAAGACTAATAAATATGAAATCTCCTTTGATTCTGGCCTAAAAATAACACCATCAGGGCACACCGAGTTTGAAACACATCACATTCCAAATAACTCATCTTCATACATCAACCCTTGTAGAGATATGGTGGAGTGTGCATCTCCTATGAAATCATTATCTTTACTACCAGACATAAAGATAATTGTGGACAACCTAATTAGACAGCTAGCGTATGATTTTGTTCTCATTACAACATTAGCGCTTTTCCCTCCTCTGTCAGCATAAACACATGGACAAATACACGCATGCACTCACTCACACACACACCTTTCCTCTTCACATCAGTCAAAAGCAGCCCTAATGAGACCCAGTCGATAATTACCCACATCCAGTTGTATTTTGAAGATTCAAATATTAAAACGCCAATGAACACTCCTGACGTGCTGATTAAAAAAGGGAGGGAGGGGTAAGGCCCATTAAACGCTCGCCGAATGACAATGAGTCTCAGGCGCATCGTTGTTTTAGTCTGCGAGTCATTCCTTTCGTCAGAAGTATTAGAGGACTTCTGGGACGGGAGCTTTTGATTTGATTATTTTGTTTATCTAAACACGCCAATTCTACTGCATCAAGTAGTAAGGAAGCCTCAGCAGAAATAATACTCACAAAATACATTTCATACTCTGTCATAATGAGACCGGAAATAAAACCACTTACTGTAAATGAAAGTAATATTCCTCTAAACTGATATTTTCATAATTTCTTTCCCAGCAAATGTGCGTGCGTTGTCTCTCTGTGTGTTTTATTAATGAAAACACACACAAACCAATAGTGAAATGAAATTTAAGCTCAAAGTTTACTGGACCATGACCAGATTGAGCTGCGTATTCAGGAAACCTAATGATATTTTTCATAGTTGATTTTTTTTCTTCCTTCACTACGAGATGACATCTGTGCTGATTTAATTCTGCATTCTGCATTCTGCTACTATTCAAATACAACAGTGTATCATTCCAATTTTATCAACAATGCTTTGCATAACATAGCTTGGCATTTGTTTATAGGCAGTGACATTTTTCTATTGTTTAAAATCAAGCAGGTGATATGCTTCAGATGGAAAGTGGTTGTATTATGGGAATCTATATTTTGCATTTCTGTGTGATTGGGATTTTGCTAGTGGTGATCATAGCTGTTGTCACCACTCATGTGCTGAACTTATGGGGGTTTTGAAATAAACGATTGGTGACTGCATGCGTCTACCCTGGTGCATCCCTTGTATATTCAACACTGTAAATATTTGGACTTTACTGTGACCTTTTCACTGATGCTCACGGCCTAGTAATGGGAATTTAGCAGCTCTAGTTCTGATGCAGATTCGCTTAGTAATTCTTGGAAAATATGTTAAGTACTTGATGCTGATTATTAAAAGTATTCAGAGTAACAATTCCCCCCAATGAAAAATAAATAAAATAAATGAAAAGGGAATGTGACTTTTATCTTATGCATTTCACAGTTCTTTTTTCAAAATTGAGTAAGTGATAAAAATCATAATTTTGTAATTAAGTTTGTAGATGTTGTGAGAATTTGAATTACTTTGAGAAACTTTGTAAGAAATAATAATTTTACAATCTTACAAAATAGGAAAGAAATAATCTCAATTGTGGGTGGTGCAGTGGGTAGCACCGTCGCCTCACAGCAAGAAGGTCACTGGTTCGAGCCTCGGCTGGGTCAGTTGGCATTTCTGTGTGGAGTTTGCATGTTCTCCATGTGTTCACGTGGGTTTCCTCCGGGTGCTCCGGTTTCCCCCACAGTCCAAAGACATGCTCTATAGGTGAATTGGGGAAGCTAAATTGCCTATAGTGTATGTGTGTGAATGAGAGTGTATGGGTGTTTCTCAGTGATGGGTTGCAGCTGGAAGGGCATGTGTTGCGTAAAAACATATACTGTTAATGGTTCATTCCGCTGTGGCGACCCCTGATTAATAAAGGGACTAAGCTGAAAAGAATATGAATAAACTAATAATCTCAGTTGTATGATAATAGCAACCCCCCCACCAAACCCCCGAGAAGTAGATCTTTAAACTTGCAGTTGTGAGTTTATATCTATTCTGAGGACCTGTAGTTTCTCTTTAGTCTTCTACTACTTCTTAAAAAGCAAACTAATTGTAATAGTGAACAATAATTTGTTCACAAGTTTGTACTGATGTAGATGGTTATTTGTTGTGTACAGTACCAATGTGGACTTCATGGTTGAAATATTTTGCTCATTTATTGCCTACATTACATTGTCCACAGCTGCAGAACAGTTTGGTTTAAGTGTTTTCTAAAAATGCAACCAGCTCTGAATTAGACATAGTTCTTGGCTCACGAGTGTTATTCGTGCCCGCTCCTCTCGCTGACTGACTGACCAATATACCAACCCATCCCCTTCTCTAAACCCAACTGATAGAGTTTTAAAAAGCACTGGTTGACCAGCGTCCACCTTATTCCCTAAAGTCAACCGACAGTGTTTTGAAAACCAAAGCAGAAAAAGAAAAACCCTAATAGCAGCCTGATTTTTACCACATTATCAGATTTTACCACATTCTCACCCTGTTATTTACTTGTTTATTTTGTTTTTTGGCTTTTGTTTTTGTCTTACCTGCTTTTTGGAACCGTTTTTTTCCCAACTCGAACCCCATCATTGCAGTCATACGCACTTCTGGTTACATAATTTGCGGTCTCCATTAATGTATATAGGGCTACGTTTTCAGAATGAGTCTATGTTGCGAATAGAACAACCTGTATTACACAGCCTCTGACCCCCCATCACCACAACAAGTTAAGCCTTTCAGCGGGTTATCTATCATTGTGCTTGTCCTCATTCATCTTTGAAAAATCACACTTTCTTTCTTTTCTCTCCAACTTTTGTCAGTTGTAATGTAGCCTTTTCTCTCTCTGGTTCTGCAGTGTGGTTTTAATCAATCCTCCACCTTGCCCTTGATTTTTTTGCTAACTCCAATAAGAACATCAAAGTCAGACATCCACATCTATTCTCTTTTTCCTGTGCTTATGTGATAGTTCTAAAGTGTGACGGTGGGAAAAAGAATGACCTGTAGGCTTCCTTGCATGCTCACGATGCTTTCAAAATCACTTTGAAAAGTCTGCTGCTCTCTGCATCAGCGCTAAAGCACCGACAGCACTCTGCTGTGCTTCACATCACTGTTAACTTGTATGGATAGGTGTCTGCTGAATGCCACACCTCAATGTTCACACTATATTTGTAGGCCTGTTCAGAGCTTTACATGGTGTGGGTTCACAGAACGCCTGAATTATTAAGGAAGAGAGTGGATGTGCCGTGCAGGTTTCCACTGTTGTGTCAGAAACTCTTGTTGGAGGAATTTAAATGGTGTTTGATGAGTCGACAGATTTTCAAAGTGCTGAACATATCTGAGTGAAGTTTAATCACAAGCATGATAAAAGTCTTTAAGAGGCTCTCAAACTCAGGAGGTAGTTGGTGAGATATTAACTGTAAGATTTTTTTCTAACTCAGAGTTAGACAGTATAACGCAAATATGAGTTTATATTTCAAAATTTTGCAGAAAGTCTGAAATGTGAGTAGAATTGTCATTTTTTTCTGACTTTTGAGTATATATTGCAGTTAATAACTAGCCAGTGCGAGTTCATATCATGTTATTCTTCCAAAAGCAAAACAAACAACAACAAAAAAACATCAAAATTACCAGCTAAAAACTGATGATTAACTTTTTTTATTCAGTGGTGGATACAAACTTCCATTCAAAATTGCACAAGAAAAAAAACACCAATGGTATTTGGTCTGAAAGTCAATTAGAAAAGAAATAGAATAGATAAATAGATAAGAAATATAATTTTATTCCATTACAATGCAAACAAGGTTACTAGAAGAATCCAAAATGAGCATATTTGATAAATCAGCAGATCTTAAAATGCTCTCAAACTCTCAGGAGGCAGTTGGTGCGATATTACGTGTAAGGTTTTTTTTTCTCAGAATTGGACTTTGCACTCACTGGCCACTTTATTAGGTACACCTTACTAGTATCGGTTTCGACCCCCTTTTGCCTTCAGAACTGCCTAAATCTTTGTGGCATAGATTCAACAAGGTACTGGAAATATTCCTTTGTTTTTGGTCTATATTGACATGATGGCATCAAGCAGTTGCTGCAGATTTGTCGGCTGCACATCCATTTACTAATCTCCCGTTCCACCACATCCAAAGGTGCTCTATTGGATTGAGATCTGGTGACTGTGTAGGCCTTTTGAGTACAGTGAACTCATTGTCATGTGCGAATTGTAGCCTCAGTTTCCTGTTCTTAGCTGACAGGAGTGACACCCAGTGTGGTCTTCTGCTACTGTAGCTCACCAGCCTCAAGGTTCGATGTGTTGTGCATTCAGAGATGCTTGTCTGCATACCTCGGTTGTAACGAGTGGTTATTTGAGTTGCTATTGCCTTTCTATCAGCTGGCTGTATAGCTTTCTATACAGTATATTGCAGTTAATAACTAGCAAATGCGAGTTCATATCATGCAATTCTTCAAATAACAAAACAAAAAAAACTTCAAGCTAAAACTGATGATTAACTTTTTTTATTCAGTGATGGATACAGGCTTCCATACAAAATTGCACTTGAAAAAAACAACAAGATTAATGTTATTTGGTCTAGTCAAATGGATAGAAATATAATTGTATTTCAGTACAATGTAAAATAGCTAGAAGAATCCAAAATGTTTGATAAGTCAGCAAATGTTAAAGTGCTAAGTCACATCTAAGTCAAGTTTAATCACAAACATAATAAAAGTCTTTAAGAGGCTCTCAAACTCTCAACTTACAATATATGTCTTAGAATTAATAACTATTATGTAACTATATAAAATTACAGTACTATACATAACTCACTTTGTCTAATCTAAATTGTACATAATGCATAATATTCTACTGGAATGATCTAAAAGGAGCATGCTTTGTAAGTCAGCGGATTGTAAGGTGCTGAGTTACATCTGGGTCAAATGAAATCATGAATATGATAAAAGTTGTAAGAGGCTTTCAACCTCTCAGAAAGCTTTTTCTGAACTCATACAAGATGTGTCTTAGTATACACCTCTGAAGGCAATCGCGTACCCAATTAATCAAACGAAGAGTGTCGGGTTCACACTCTTCATTACAAAACTGTCTCTCATGTCTCTTGTGTTTTCATTTAAACCGTCAATCAACAAGCACTGTAACAACTAACTAACTTACAGCCTGAGTTTGAAATGTTTCGCACCTTTCTCTAAGGGGGGAAATTGTTATGGAAAGTGGCAGAATGTTAGATTAAAATCAGCAAAGGTTACATCTGGCAGCTCGTCGACGTGATGGATGATTATTACTTATGTTAGTGCTGAACGTCAGGGGACATTTAAGAGCCCTTCAGAAATAAATTGTTTCCTGAGAATTCATTTCAGTAAATTACAATGAAGCTCTGTGGTATCCGGCAATTTTTCATGTTATATATGAAAGCTTAAGTACAAAATAAAGTTAACGTAACTCCAAATTAAATGTTAATTAATTGAATAATGATTATTTTTTTCAAGGGCAAATCACTAAAATTGCAGCCTGTCATCAATGTATTTACATATATAGCCAGACATTACATACATAAGTATTTAGAACTAAATATTTCAGACTTGCCATATTTATTTATTTAGCCAGATAAGGATTACAACTAAATATTTCAGACATGCCAAATCAAGCAGTATTTGCTGTATGCCCAATTTGCAGTTTGATTGTTAAAAGTGTTTGCTTAGTGTTATGTAAATGAATTATGCTTGTATAAAGCTCATTAGATCTGATTTATCTATACAACTGCATAAAACTTGTGAATAAAATTGCATGCCGATTTTTATATTTGTCAATAAATTATCTCTTAATTAGAGATTATTTTCACAAAAGTGTTGGATCAAGATGATTTCTGGCAAAACTACTTGTGTGTTTTTGCAGTGATTTTTATGTTGGAACTCTGCTGTGCAAACCATTTTTTGCCTAGTGTTTTTCTTATGGTGGAGTCGTGAACACTCTCCTTAACTGCGGCTAGTAAGGCCTGCAGTTTTTTTTTTTTTTTTTTTTTTTTTTTTTTTATGTTGTGGGGTTTTTCGAGACCTCTTGGATGAGTTGCTGCTGCGCTTTTGAGGTAATTTTGGCAATATGATAGATAACACTCTAAAAGTATCAACTTGTAATACAGGTTGTTCTGTTCACAACATAGGCTCATTCCAAAAGCGTAGCCCTATATATATTTCTGGAGGTTGCGAATTATGTAGCCAGAAGTATGTATGGCTGCATTTCGTCTTTGAAATGAATGCTTTTCCTTTTTGCGCTTACCAGCTGACCACTTACCTCTGTGTGGACGCTTTCCCGCTGTTACCAGTTTGTCAAGTTAGCTCGCCATGTATGTCAGCAGACTTGAGATGCTGAGAGGAGTTGACTACGACGATGGGGTTCAAGTCCAGCAAAGAATGGTTCCAGAAAGCAGGTAAAACAAAAACAAAAGCCAAAAACTAAAAAAAACAAGTTAATAACAAGGTGAGAATATGGTAAATCTGAAAACATGGTAAAAATCAGGCAAGGGCTCTTCTGGATTGCTTTTTTTAAACTGTCAGTTGCTTTTTAAAACACTATTGGTTGGGATTAGGGAAGGAGTAGGGTAGGTCAGTTGATCGGTCAGTCAGTCACTAGTCAGTCAGTCGCCAGCGGCCACTGTTGGATTTATGCAAGAACAGCAGGCGCAAATGGTTTTTGAGAAATTTGAGATCTCAAAAAGTATACACAGTGGCCTCTGGTGGATTTGCAAAAACAAAAACTGCAAAAAAGTTACCTCATGGGACGTATTTGGCATTCTCCAGAAATGTATAGCTGTGTTTTTGACATTTGTAGATAATGACTCTCACTGTGGTTCGTTGCAGAAACTTAGAAAATAGAAATAGAAGAAACTTTAGAAATGGCTATATAACCTTTTTCAGACTCTCAATTATTTTCTTTCTCATTTGTTTTTTTTTTTTACTTTTCTTTGGACCTCGGCCTGATGTCTGGCTTTTGAGGATCATTTGGTCTACTTCACTTTTTCAGGCAGGTCCTATTTATTGATTTCTTGATTGTGAACAGGTGTGGCAGTAATCAGGCATGGGTGTGGCTAGAGAAATTGGACACAGGTGTGATAAACCTAACTTATATTTTAAAGGGGTTTTGTATTTTGTTTGCCCTAATAATAAAAACTTTCATTTAAAAACTGTTTGATATATTTACTTGTGTTATCCTTGACTAATATTTAAATTTGTTTGAGGATTTGAAACATTAAAATATGACAAACATGACAAAAAATAAGAAATCTGTAAGGGGCAAACACTTATTCACACTACTGTTCAGCTACTGTATGGATGAAATTAAGAAATCACTTGAAACGCCTGTTTCCACAGATTGATTGATTATTAAGTAGGAATTCATTTATTCATTCATTTTCCTTCGCCTTAGTCTATTTCTGAGATCGCCACAGCAGAATGAACCGCCAACTATTCCAGCACATGTTTTACGAAGCGGATGCCCTTCCAGCCGCAACCCAGTACTGGGAAACACTCGTTCTCACTCACACTCAAACACACTCACAAACAAACACACATACACTACATCCAATTAGTTTATTTAATTCACCTATAGTGCATAGGATGGAAACCTGGAGGAAACACACGCCAACACACTAAGAACATGCAAACTCCACACAGAAATGCCAACTAGTCCAGCCAGGACTCGAACCAGTGACCTTCTTGCTGTGAGGCAACAGTGCCAACCACTGAGACACCGTGCTGCCACTTGTAAGAATGCATATAGTTATAAGTGAAAAACTGGTTCATATAATCGGAATAAAGCGTCACTGTGCAGCTCTTTTGATTAACAACCCTAGTGAAAGTTGATCCATAAAAGCTGTCATTCCACTTTACTGTAATTGTGTGCAGGACAGACAGTGAGAGAGAGCGAGGGGGACATTTTAATACACTCATTGAAAGCTGGCAGTACATTGTTAGTGCACTTCTGGTAAATCTTATTTGTGTCTCTGGTGTAGGACGGTTTGAGACCTCCAGACCTACGTTCTGACATGAATTGATTAGACGTGAGGGATGTGTATGATTTCCCAGACTGTCCTATAGCTCTATTCTTTCCCTCTGTCATTCTTCTGTCTCTTTCTCTCTTTTGTACGACCATGGCTGAATGAACACACTGACAGACATAATGGAAGCCATCAGAAAACTATTTTACACTGACCTCTAAACTTGACCATGTACACAACGGAAACTGGATAAAAAGAAAAACTTGTATTTCTCTTTCAGTTTATTTTTTCAGACAGGCTATAGTTTATGTAAAGTATGCTTTCATTTTCATTTGAATGATGATAAAAACTGAAGGTTTTTTTTTCTATGAAATCCAACATTCTAAACTTACACTCTAAAACTATTATGAATATTTCAGTCCATGTACAAAAATGGTTTGCATAAATTAAACCTTTCCCCTCAATAATGCTTTATTATTAATTACTTATTATTTTATTTATTTATTTTAATGTTCAGACTGCACCAACATTTTTGTATAAATGTTATAATATATATTGTTGTTTGAAAATCATGTCGTGTTTCCACTGTCGGGCTAGTAGCTCTTAGCGCGTCACGCAAACCTCACCCCCAGAACGTCCCCTGAATCAAACATCACACAACCTGCTGAGTTCAGCGGGAATCAGGCAGATAAAGCACACCATCGCATCATCATGAAACTATTCAAATAAAGACAACCGAAACAAACAAATCACATATTACTGTACAGCATTACATTATAAGTCTATACGCACAGGTCTATGTATTTTCATTTATTATATTTGTTTACTCACCGACTGACTGTTTGCATCGTGCATCAAGTGGTCTCGCCACTAATGGAGGGATGACCCAGCGCACCATCCATAATATAAAACCACAGAATTTTTCAGATAATAACTCGGTATAAAATGTATTTTTAAAAGAATTTTTTTTTTCCATAGGCTATATGACACTTAATAGGTAATTCTCCTTTATTTAAGAGAATAATTTAAGGATGTTACATATTATTTGGTTATCTTAAGTAAAGGAAACCGTTAAGTGTTTCAGTACTTAAGAGCAATAATAGAATAGGCTATATGGTTTCACTCAACCACAAAAATACTATTTGCATGATTTGATTAATATCATCG
The DNA here is from genome assembly GCF_903798145.1 of Danio aesculapii. Taxonomy (NCBI): domain Eukaryota; kingdom Metazoa; phylum Chordata; class Actinopteri; order Cypriniformes; family Danionidae; genus Danio; species Danio aesculapii. Next base: position 26,463,652 of record NC_079451.1, on the reverse strand, counting down.
TATTGATTCATTCATTAATTTTCTTTTCAGCCTAGTCCCTTTATTAATCTGGGGTCGGCACAGTGGAATGAACCACTAACTTATCCAGCATATGTTTTACGCAGCTGATGCCCTTCCAGTCACAACCCATCACTGGGAAACACTTCCATTCACACACATACACCACAGCCAATTTAGCTTATCCAATTAACCTGTACAGCATGTCTTTGGACTGTGGGGGAACCAAAGCACCTGGAGGAAACCCACGTGAACACGGGGAGAACATGCAAACTCCACACAGAAATGCCTTCTTGCTGTGAGGCGAGAGCGCTACCCACTGCACCACTGTGCTGCCATCATCGTATCCCCATACTTTATAAGTAACATGTTAAAACTCCTCAGTTGTTTATTGTTTTTAGACATTATATAAAATCTTTTTTCAGATAGACCTTTGTAAAATTAAAGTTTAAAATGGCTTGAAGTGGTTTAGTCTATTTGTATTGTATGTACCTAAATTGTTATAGATTTCGTTTGTTTAATATTTATTTAATGTGATTTTATTATACCCAATATTTTTAATTCTTTAAAGGATTTCAATATAATGTAGCTCAGGCTATTTTATCTAGATATGACACTATTGTTTTAAGGCTACAAAAGTGGACACGTAATTTTTTAAAGTTTTATGTCTTTCTGTATTCATATTTTGTATTATCTCCAAAATAAATAAAGAAAGAAACCTAGCTGCTCGCGGCATCGACAGAGCTGTGAAGCGAGTGCTCTTTCACCTGGTCTCTCTCACATAAACACACACACATGCATTTTAATGTGCAAGTTTTATGCACAAACACACCTTTTAAACTTGACAAAAGCTTTTGATAACTGTTACTGGTTGCTGTGTCTTTAATATGGTGTAAAGATTATTATTATGCGTTATTGAAACATCAAGGAGGACACAGCAAAGAAATATCACTTATAAATGAAAACTACTTATTTTATGCAACACCCTTACATTAAAAGGGAAACATAAGGTAGATCTTAAGCAAAAAGACCCTTACCCTATAGAGTGTTTTATGGAATAGTCCATCTTAAACTGACCAGCTATATGTTTTTCTTTCTCTTATTTATTTATTTTTTTTGGTGCATGTACTCCTGTTAGATCAGAAAACTAGTGTAATGGCGTTACACCATCTTTACCAGACTCAGGGCAAAGTCTGCCTCTCCTTTCACTCTGCCCCGAAGCCCCAGCTGGCCCTCTTTGGCCCAAGGTATTCGGCCAGCGCGAAAAAGGCCGAAGCCTGGCCCCGATCAGGCCCCGGAAGTGACAGTGGAAACCCTCGCACGCTCAATTCATACACGATAGTGGAAACTCGGCTAATATTTAGACAGAAAATAAATCAAAGCAACAAAAAAGTATTTGCTCTAAATGAAATATAATTTGGCTTCATTTGTTCATGTATTCATTTTTCATTTTTATTAGCAGATAATTATAATACAAAAAAGAACTAAAGGTGAAAGAGAATAATTTGGTTAAGGTTTGATTCAGAATGATGAACCATCTTCTTGCCATTTCATTTTGATTTAAATGCTGCTGAATATGTGTGTTACGGGAAGCAGACGGACAAACAAGGTGATTAGATTATTTACGGTGTTTATTTACAACAGTGGAGCACACATGGAGAACTGATGAGAAGTGATTGGAGTATGGTAAATCTGATGGTCCTTGGTGGCAGGTTGGCTGACAAACACTGAAGGAGACCGAATGCACACACCAGAGGGCTTGCGGGGAAGACAGACTGACGATAGACACAAGGCAGACAGGATACCGGGAACACTGGACAGACTAGGAGAAACAGAGAGAAGGTAAGTATAGTTTGCTGATATCGAGGGTGAGTGATTACCAGGAGGTGTTCACTCAGAGTCCGCTTCGTAGGAACGAGACCGGACCCTGAGTGAAGTGAGGTGTGTGCTTATGTAGTGAGTCTGAGTGATTGGGTGCAGCTGTGTGTGGTTAATACTCAGGTGACGGTGATCGTTGAGTGATGCTGGTGGAAGAGCCTGGCCAATCCGTGACATTACCCCCCTCCCCAGGGCCCGCTTCTGAGGGCCTATACCTCCGACGCCGTGGTGGTCTACCACGTCCACGAGGTGCTGGAAACTCGGGGTGATTGGAATGGAACTCCTCCATAAGTGCGGGATCTAATATATCTGATCTGGGGACCCAAGACCTCTCCTCCGGACCGTATCCCTCCCAGTCGACAAGATATTCCAGATGACCACCACGACGTCGGGACCGTAGAATGTCCTTGACCTTATAGATGGATCCGACTTCCGACATCAGTGGGGGAGGAGGTTCCTCTTCATGACCAGGCTCTGTGGAGGGGATCAGAGGATCGTGAAAGGGTTTGAGGAGTGACACGTGGAATGTGGGGTGGATTCTGTATTGTGGTGGTAACTGTAATTTGTAAGTGACTGGATTGACCTGTTCCAGGATGGTGAAGGGACCAACAAATCTGGGACTGAGTTTTCGGGAGGGCAGTCGCAGGCGGATGTCTCTGGTGGAGAGCCAAACTTTCTGCCCCGGCGCATAGATAGGACCTGGAATTCTCCTCTTGTCGGAGACCTCCTTGGCTCTGCGAACTGCCCTCTGTAGGTGGTGATGAGCGTCGTCCCAGACCCTCTCGCTCTCCCGGAACCAGTAATCCACTGCGGGGACATCAGAAGGTTCGCCATCCCAGGGAAAGAGTGGAGGTTGGAAGCCCAGAATGCACTGGAATGGCGTAAGTCCGGTGGTAGGTTGCCGCAGGGAATTCTGGGCGTATTCCGCCCAGCCCAGAAACTGGCTCCAGGAGTTTTGATGACCGTGACAGAATGTTCTGAGGAACCGCCCCACTTCTTGGATCTTCCTCTCTGTCTGGCCGTTGGTTTGTGGATGGTAGCCAGACGAGAGGCTGACGGTCACACCTAGGAGTCTGAAGAAGGCTTTCCATAGTCTGGAGATGAACTGGGGTCCTCGGTCCGAGACTATGTCTTCAGGTACTCCAAAGCATCGAAAGACATGGTTGAATAGGTTTTCGGCGGTTTCTAGGGCTGTGGGCAGACCCTTCAAAGGAATCAGACGGCAGAATTTGGAAAATCGATCGACAATGACTAGAATGCAGGTATTACCTTCAGATGATGGGAGATCTGTCATGAAGTCAACTCCTAGGTGTGACCAGGGGCGGTTCGGGATGGGCAAGGGATGGAGTTTACCTGCAGGTAGATGGCGAGGACTCTTCGATATAGCGCACTCTCTACAGCCTTGAACATATCTCCTCACATCCCTCGCCATGTTCGGCCACCAAAAGCGTTGGGATAGCAGCGAGAGGGTGTTGTTGGCCCCGGGATGCCCTGTGCCCAAGGATGTATGGGTGGAATGAATCAGATCTACCCGTTGGTTTTCAGGAATGAAGCGACGATTGGGGGGACAGCCCGGCGGAGTCCTGGATTCGGGAGTGGCGACGACTGTAGGAGCGGACCAGGTGATGGGACAGACTGTGATCTGTTCTGGGAGGATTCTGGCTGGGGTCTCCATGATTTCCGGCTGATCATAAATTCGGGAAAGTGCGTCGGCTCGGATGTTCTTTGGCCCCGGTCGGTAAGATATTGAGAATTGGAATCGGGAGAAGAACAGGGACCATCGGGCCTGACGAGGACAGAGTCTCTTGGCTTCTTTGAGGTACTGGAGATTTTTGTGGTCTGTAATCACCTGGAAAGGATGTCTGGCTCCCTCCAGCCAGTGTCGCCATTCTTCCAGGGCAAGCTTGATAGCCAGTAGCTCTCGATTTCCGATGTCATAGTTTCTTTCCGCCGGGCTGAGCTTCCTTGAGAAATAGGCGCATGGATGGAGTAATGCTGGTGTGCCATGATGTTGTGATAGGACGGCTCCCACTCCAGTGGTCGATGCATCTACCTCGACCACGAACGGTTGTTCAGGATCTGGGTGAGTCAGGAGTGGAGCTTGAGTGAAGGATTGCTTGAGGGTTTGGAAAGCTGCGGCGGCTTCGGGAGGCCAGGAGAGTTTCTTGGGTTGGTTTCTGAGTAGGTTGGTCAGCGGAGCGGTGATGAGACTGTAATTGTGGATGAAACGTCGATAGAAATTGGCAAACCCTAGAAATCGTTGGAGTTCTTTAACAGTTGTTGGTTCTGGCCAGGAGACAACGGCGGTGACCTTCCCCTCGTCCATGCGAACCCCTTTCTGATCAATGATGTACCCCAAGAACTGAACAGATGGTAGGTGGAAGGAGCATTTTTCAGCCTTGAGGTACAACTGATGTTCTCTGAGGGTTTGTAGGACCTCCGCAACGTGATGGCGGTGTTCGGCCTCACTCCGGGAGTAAATCAGGATGTCATCAATATAGACTATGACGGAGATATGGAGGAACTCCCGGAGGACTTCGTGAATGAAGTTCTGGAATACGGAGGGGGCGTTGACCAGACCATAGGGCATGACCAGGTATTCGTTGTGCCCTGTAGGGGTCACAAACGCCGTCTTCCACTCGTCCCCCTCGCGTATTCTAACCAGATTGTACGCGCTACGGAGGTCCAACTTTGTGAATACCTTGGCTGATCGGAGTTGTTCCAGGGCCGCAGGGACGAGAGGAAGGGGATACCGGAATTTAACGGTACCTTGATTCAGAACTCGATAATCGATGCAGGGACGCAGCCCTCCATCCTTCTTGGCCACAAAAAAGAAACTTGAGGCAGCGGGTGACGTGGACTGGCGGATATACCCCTGACTCAGTGCCTCCTGAATATACTCCTCCATGGCCTTAGTTTCCGGAAGGGACAACGGGTAGATCCTACCTTTGGGCATAGGAGCATCTGGAAGCAGGTCTATTGCGCAGTCCCATGGCCGATGCGGAGGTAGCTGGGAAGCTCTCTTGGGGCAAAAAACGTCTTCATATGCGGAGTAGATCTTCGGGATTTGAATGGATCGTTTATCGACTGGACTTTCGACAGACGTGACATAGATGGTAAGGGGTCGCTGACGTTGAACAGGTAGGTCGGGAAAACATCTGGTTTTGCAGTCTTCACCCCATCTCTTTATTTCTCCTGTGCCCCAAGAGAGGATGGGATCGTGCTTCACCAGCCACGGGCACCCTAGAATGATGTCCATCGATGCACCCTCCAGAACCAGAAATTGGATCTCCTCCTTGTGGAGTAATCCCACTTGGAGATCGATAGGTTCACATTTGCGATGGATATGTGCCTGGGAATGGATAGCGTTGGTTATGGGTTGGATCTGGTAGACGTACGTCGAGGCTTCGGTGTTAAGTTGTAGGTGGCGACAGAGGGCGTACGAGATGAAGTTTCCAGCTGACCCGGAGTCGATGAGGGCCGTGACTGAAACAGATACAGAAGGGGTAGTTAACTGGACATTGGTGGTGAGAGGATGCATTTTTTCAATGGGAGAACTGAACACACTCACCAAGGGACGTGCTGGACGAATGGGACAGTCCAGCCTGACATGTCCGTCGGCACCACAGTACATACATAGACCCCGGGTCAGCCTCCTCTGTCGCTCAGTGATAGTGAGTCTACCAGATTCCACGATCATTGGTTCAGGTTCTGGAGGGACTGCTGGCTCTGGCGAACGGAGGAGTGCTTGGGGTACAGGTGGAAGATCATGCTGATAGACCCTCAGACGATCTGAACAGCGGAGAGATTGTTGAATGAATTTCTCCAACCCCATGGTATCGTCGAGGGCTGCTAGCTGTAGTCTGAGGCTGGGCTCCAATCCGAGCCGGTAAGTAGTGAGGAGAGATCGCTCATTCCATCCGCTAGCAGCAGCCAGAGTACGGAAGCGGAGCGCATAATCCTGAGTGGACATGGCTCCCTGTTTGAGATGGTATAACTGTTCTCCAGCTGCTACTTCTGTATCGGCGCGACCAAAAACCTCCTTAAAATACGTGATGAATGCTTGAATGGAGCTGGTTACCGGCCCAGACTGTTGCCAGATGGTTTCTGCCCACCGAAGAGCCGACCCAGAGAGAAGGGAGATGATGAACGCGATTTTGGACCGATCTGTGGGATATAATTCAGGTTGCATGGTGAATATTAGAGAACATTGCAGAAGGAATCCATTGCACTCCTCCGCCCCGCCAGAGTAGGACGCTGGTCGAGCCATGGGACTGGATGAGTGGGTGGACGGTGAAGAAGTGCTCGGTGCTGGTGGTGCTTCGGGAAGTGGAGTAGATGGCAATAAAACTCTCTTTAGCGAGTCCACCAACTCCTGAATGGGATCGTGAGTGCTCATGCTGTTGATTGTAGAGGTCCGGTCTTCTGTTACGGGAAGCAGACGGACAAACAAGGTGATTAGATTATTTACGGTGTTTATTTACAACAGTGGAGCACACATGGAGAACTGATGAGAAGTGATTGGAGTATGGTAAATCTGATGGTCCTTGGTGGCAGGTTGGCTGACAAACACTGAAGGAGACCGAATGCACACACCAGAGGGCTTGCGGGGAAGACAGACTGACGATAGACACAAGGCAGACAGGATACCGGGAACACTGGACAGATTAGGAGAAACAGAGAGAAGGTAAGTATAGTTTGCTGATATCGAGGGTGAGTGATTACCAGGAGGTGTTCACTCAGAGTCCGCTTCGTAGGAACGAGACCGGACCCTGAGTGAAGTGAGGTGTGTGCTTATGTAGTGAGTCTGAGTGATTGGGTGCAGCTGTGTGTGGTTAATACTCAGGTGACGGTGATCGTTGAGTGATGCTGGTGGAAGAGCCTGGCCAATCCGTGACAATGTGATAATCAATTTAGCTTTCAAGTGTAATTAACAGATCATAAACAAATCAACTTATCTTCATTGTTTGTGTTTGATTCTGTATGAATGGGTTTTAACCGCAGCGGTTCAAAATGTAGGTCTGCCGATCGACTACAAAATTATCAGTATTGATGGTAAAAAAATACATTCTAGTCAAACCATTCTTCTGCAATCTCATACCAAAATCAGAAATAAGGGCAGTATTAATAGCTTAAAATGTTGTACCCAGCTTAAATGTAAAATTAACGTTACCAGAAGTAAAAGGAGGAAGGGAGAGACAAAGAGAGCAAGTAGGCCTCAATGAGGCAGAGAAGATGGCCTCCAGAGCAGGAGAGTAGCAGAGCAGGAGAGAAGCAGACCAGGGAAAAAGGCAGACCAAGAAAAGACAGGTCAGGAAAAGAGGCAGAGCAAAGTTTACCTGCTATTTTGTATCTTTCTTGACCATGTGACCAAAGCCCATATATTGAGACATTCAAACTGACCAATCAACATGTGACCACATCGTAAAACCCCCAAAGTCCCTGAAGAGGCCCTGATCTAATCAGTATCTGCCTTTGGAATTTGTGTGAGCCTTCTTTGGTGAAAAAGACCATATAAACAAATGCATATGATAATTTAGACTCTTACAATTCATAGATGCTGCACACTCTCAGAATCTCTATAATAGCACAGTACCATAGAAACATGAAAACTAGAAAGAAAAAGGCAGAAAAACATGCCAATAGTGGAGAAGTGTTGTGTGTTTGACAAAAATTGTTGTCATGGGCAGGGAAAGAGATAAATATGCAAGTAAATGATTCAGATATTTGTTCCTTTACAATAAAAAAACACGTCCTGCTCTTTCCCATACAGCACCCTCTCATTTCTCTTTCAATAACCTCTTATAAACCCATTTTTTTCTTTGAGTAGTGCTCATCAGCTCTTATTCTGTAAATTTCAACTTCTTCAGAAGTACCACCTTATTGGCACTAATGTTTGTGGTTATGTTTTCTGTTACTTTATGTACCCATGCTTACTAATCTACTTTGTAAAGAGACATTGGGTGCTTAAAGTGCCATATAAATAAAAAAAATATGATTATTATTATTAAGTACTTGTAAAAAGCTAAATAATTACTCTCTCTGAAACTCTCTATAAAGTCATTGCAACATTATGATTCAGCTTATAAAATGTGTATCCGAGTGAGATGAGAAATAAAATTCCAGTCGAGATCTGCTTCCCTGGAGCTGAAAAGCTAAGAAGATATGAAGTGCTTTGGGTATGTAAATGTGGCATTTTCCTTCAAATGCTACCCTGGAAAAGAATCAGCATAAATATTTTACCAAGGATTTGAAACAAAGGCAGCTGTCAGATCAATATGTACACAAATCCATTCTGAGGGTGTAAATTGCTGTAATTTGTAAGCTAATATTACCGTGTGCTTGCTGTGTTCTTGAGCTAGTGTTACACGTTGTGCATGTTAGCTGCCGGTTAGTCAATTAAATCAATTCCACTCCACTTTACTTTGATTTTATTTGTATGATGTTTGGGAAAAGAATATCATTAGCTCGGGGAAGGCAGGCTGTAATCAAAAACCCAAATCAGACCCATAGACGAGAGCGGGTGAAGGCAGGCATGAGCCTGATCCTTGCTTGGATGAATTCCACCAAGTGAAAGAAAGGCAGTGTTTATGGTGCGAAGGGGGTAGATTGACAAGACTAATTAATCGATGGTGAACCTGAGGGTGCTCTGGAGCAGAAACGAGGTGGAACAAAAAGCATCATTAGTGAAGAATCGTATTGGCACACGCTGAGGGTAGTGCTGCTGAGAGAGATACCTGTATCTGCAGACTAATGGCGCCACAATAAGGCATGAGATCCCGAGGGCAGGTCTAGCATTAGGGCAGACTGTGGGTCACAGTCTTCGCTTTTCCACAGCCTTTCAAAACAAGCTCTGCCAAAACAATGAGCGAGCAGCAACACGCCAGGCCCAGTCTACTGTAGACTGTATAATGGGGGTGGCCTCTGGCCTCTGTTCTTTAATTAATGCACAGTACATGCTGAAGCTACAAGTCTGAATTCCAAACAGGGAAATCTGGACGAGGTGGAAAGCACAAAATCTTCTACAAGTCACTAGAAGTAGATACTGTATGTTGATATGGTTATTATTTAACATGACATTAAAAAGCATCATTGGCAGCATTTATTGGGAATGGCATTCAGGGTAGGCATTTTTTTTATCAGTATGTTAATCGTACCCCTGACCTTGGCTTTGTTAGCGCTATCAGGTTAGTGTGAAGATTGTAAACTGGGTGACAGTATTCTGGAGACCTTGTTGTGCAAAGACCTTGGTGTTTCTATAGACAGTCAAGAGAACAAAATCTCTCATATTTTGATATTCTGTTTTGTAAAGGAATGTGTCTTTTGCTGGGGATTTACAAAAGATCGGGGTTGTCATTTACACCAAGGTCTCTGAAACATCATGTTCACATTTAAAACTCTACTTTCTTTGAAGAAACTTTATACAGAGGCAATAAGAAGTGGCCATTTAAATATTGTATTTATTTTAATACCAGCTACTTCGTTTCTTATGAATTAACACCAATCAACACTTGTGTAAATGTGGTTGAAGCTATGCATCTTGTCATTGAAAGGAAATTAGTGCATGTTTGCAATTTTTATGCCTTTATAAAACTGTAATGTCTAGATGTCATGGTGATATTGGGAAAGACACTTGAGGGGATGTATTAAATGCACATTTACGCAGATACATGCACATACAGTACACAGAGAATTGAAGTGTTGGCCTGAATATGCATGGAAGCTACTTATGCCTATTATAAGTCAGTAGCAGTAAGTAATAAGGCTGCTGGTAGCTATGAATTAAATTTATTTAAATTAAATATTTACAAACATAACATTTTTTTAGTTTCACCCCAAAGCAAATCTTTTACATTTAATGGAAATTAGAATGTATAAAAAGTACAGCAATGGGCTATATGCACAGGTGTTTTTCAGCCAATGATAAACTTTCAGTGAAACTTTATGTGACGATTTTCAATTTCATATAGTTCCTTATAACAGCATCGATGTTGTAATGTATTTCAAATATAATCAGTTAAATAGACTTAACCATTCGTTTGACTGTTAAAGTGTAAAAAGAGGCAAAAATTGTTTAAATGTAAGCAACATCATTAGCAGCAGGCTAACGCAGAAAATACTGAAAATACTGGAGTAAAATTAATATCCATATTTCAAAGACATGGCATGAAAAAAATATAAGTTAATGCAGTGCTTATTGTTTGGTCTGATACCCACCTTATATCGTATCTCAGACAGGCAGTGAAGATGGCTGTTTTTTTAAAGAAATCAAATCTTAATCTCGGCAATATTGTATGGGGATGACAATTAACAGGAAGCCCTGAGACTGGCCGACTGTTATAAACAACATTTATTATACATGTTTAAAAATTATGAAATTAACAATAAAACTACAAAAAACTCAAACTATATTTATTTATAGATGAACATTTAGATGACATTATTTATTCTGTCCTCCAAATATTTTGTACTTAATGACTTTAATGACTTAACTTTTTATAGGCCATTAAAATTAAGATTTAAATTCGTACTGTAGAGTAAACAACATATTCAGTAAGTCTTTACTTCATCTTAGAAGCACTCAAAAAAAAAAAAAATATATATATATAGACAAAATGTGTTCAACATAGAGATTTTTCATCCATCTGAAGTGCCACATACTGTATGTGCACTGAAAAGCTGACAAAAGCACTCGTTTTTGTTTAATTCAGTTAAAAGTCAAATGAAACTCCTGTGAATGCACGTTGCAAAAGACTGGGTCACATTTGAACAAATTGAATAGAGGCACATCTGCATCTAAAAGAAGATTTTTCTGACTTCTGAGAGTAAAAATAATTTGTTTGTTGTATTGTGGTGTAACAGCTCTGTACAGGTCACTTCCCCCATCCAATCAAATGACAGATCCCAGCACAGAGGCGTTTAATAGAGAAAGAAACCGAGTGAATGTTCCATTCTCATTTCTTTGTGAAGTATCCACAATGACACATCCTCTCTCTCTTATTCTTTCCCCCTCTCTCTTAGTCCCCCCTCTATTCAAAGACATGTAATTGCATCATTTTTCAGGACTTTGGCCCTGTCTGGGAGGTGGATTCGCCTCATTCATCAAACTAATGGAGGCAGGAGTGATTGGAAAATACAGGCTTTGATCATGGTGTCGTCTTCTTTTCCCCATCACTTTCCTGCATGTCTTATATGTAAATACACATGATCGACTTCATCTTGCATGGATTTGGGTCATTTACGATGCACAATGCTAATAGCTGGGCCTTTACGGCTGTTCAGAAACTTTTTTAAAATGACAATTTAGATGACAATTTCACCCAAAAGGATTTACAGAAATTGAAGGCACTATGCGACAACTACATGAAGAAAGCAGCCTCAGTGTTTCTATAGCTGCACTATACCTCCTACACAAAAAAAAATTCAGTTACATTTGATTTGTTTCATAATTTCTTCTATTATTGGTTGATTTTGAAGGTTTTTTTTATATGTATTTATTGGAAGGTTTTTGAAATGAAACCACACCATTTCCGTATACTTCTGCGTCGAGTGATTGTCATAAACCCAAGCCACATTCCTTGCACGTAGCCATGCGTTTACACTTCTGCATTCTGTTTGTGTTACACTGACAATGACACTTCTGAAAAGCTAGCTGGCAATGGGGTTTCTGTGTTTCTGTGTGTTGAGTTTTTTCACTGGTGTTTTGTTTACACCTGTAATGCTAACTTGCTGTACAAGTAGCTCAAACTCGTTCATTCAAAGGCAGGAACCAGCGGATGTGCAACAACTTTAGTCATAAAGTAAACACAAAACAAAAGTATTCATCTAGAGTTCCTCTTTGGGATTCACTTGAGCTTCGCTTCATCACGATATGAGAAGTGTACAGTTGAAGTCAGAATTATTAGCTTTCCTGAATTATTAGCCCCGCTGTTTATTATTTTTTTCCCCAAATTTCTGTTTAACAGAGAGAAGATTTTTTTCAAAACATTTCTAAACATAATAGTTTTAATAACTCAATTCTAATAACTGATTTATTTTATCTTTGCCATGATGACAGTAAATAATATTTTACTAGATATTTTTCAAGACACTTCTATACAGCCTAAAGTGACATTTAAAGGCTTAACTAGGTTAATTAGGCAGGATAGGGTAATTAGGCAAGTTATTGGACACCCATGGTTTGTTCTGTAGACTATTCAAAAAAAAAATTGCTGAAAGGGGCTAATAACGATTGACTATAATTGACCTTAAAATGCCGAACTATTACAAATAAGACTTTTTCCAGAAGAAAAAATATTATCAGACATACTGTGAAAATTTCCTTGCTCTATTAAACATCATTTGGAAAATATTTAAAAATGAAAAAAATAAAATAAAATCCAAAGGGCTAATAATTCTGACTTCAACTGGCGGCGCCGGAACATCTTTGCCTTGATGCAGAAGTACAAATAAGTCTTTAAACTACATTATACACAATATGCAAGATATTTTTTCAAATATAATAATAATAATAATAATAATAATAATAATAATAATAATAATAATAATAATAATAATAATAATTCTGCATTGATTTAGAGATTTTCAAAAGCCATCACTATTCTTTTATTCTCACTTTTAAATGAATTACAAGCATTCACAATAAGCTATGTTCACAGTCTCATGATATGAAAGACAATTTACTTTAGCTAACTGCTGAACACACTAATAACGTTCTACCTTGTGGGCATTTGAGAATATGGTTAAAAACTAGCCTAAAGCACCATCTGTGGTTAAAAACAGTTGTGGTTTCAAAACTCAGAATCAATGCAGAATTGATTCTATAATTGATTCTAATCTGAAACTATATTTTTGCATGTATTTAAAATACATATATTTACACGACACTAGAATAAAGTTCTATTATTTTACATTAATTAATGCATTAACAGATATTGACTAGCAAACATAATTAGATCTATAACATGTTTAATTAAACTTTAGCAAAATAAAGGTATATCTATTGTTAATTCATATTTAGCCATATTTAAATAATTAATGTAGAAATTTTTCAGTATTTGTCATTGATAGCTTGTGATACCTAATTAACCATTGAAATTAATCAAATGTCAATTATCAAATTTGATTTCCCGCAAAAGTATTATTACACCAAAAGAGTTTATCCTGTGCTTATGAAAACACCAAACTTTACTTTAAAAAAGTCCCCAAATGTCCTCTTTGACAAGACTTGAATGAGTTGGTCTACCCAAAAACAATTTGAAGCTCAAATTGCTATTGTGAGCCATTTCTAGTCTCAGGCTGTGCTTTAGAGAGAGTTCATTGATCGAGAAACAGGTGATTTAATTAGTTTTCACAGTAGATGAGCAGAGAGTGATACACTCAGCATCACGAGAGCTCATGTTCAATTCTTCTTACTTACGGACTGCCTACACTGTTCACACCTAGATTTAATGATGGTAACACCCGCTGGTCCCTTGTTACCCTGTTCTGTTCCCAGTTGAGTTTTAATATCATCCAAGAAGTATTTAGATCTGACTGAGAAATATGGCTGGTTCATTTAATGCACAAATACTCACAAGGATGTAGGATGATATGATTGGAGATGCGGGGGACATGCCCTCCCAACACTCAATTTTTCAATGGACAGTTGTCCTCAAGCCATGTTGAGGCTTTCTTTGAGCAATATGCAGAATTTTTTAAGGAGAGAACTTTGGACAATGACACACTCAGAAGCCAATACATTCATCCTGGCTACTAAGAGGAAAGTTAATCAGGCACATTACGAAAGTGTGGTTTGTGATACAGATATGTGAGTTGTCATCGGTTTTTAGTGATTGAATTTAATGTAATAGGCTAAAATTCACTGACCAATGTTCTGTCAGTTTTTAGCACCATTTTACTGTGGATAGCTAAATACATAAGCATGAGCTTCTTTGACACTTCGGATCATTCATATCTTCTCTTAGTTCTTTCACTTTAACTTTATTAACATAGAATTAATATTACTGGATGACTCGTTTGTACTAACTGCAGCGGTTGTAATCTTAGGGTGCTTTCACACCTAGACTTTTGTTTCGGAACCTGGAGCGTTTTCCCAGTAAGCGCGGTTCGCTTGGCATATGTGAATCGGATCCGTGCCAAAACAATTGGTCCAAGATTGCCTGAATGAGGTAGTCTCAGCTCAACTGAAACTCTGGAGCGGATTGATTGTAGTGAAAAAAGCAATACAATCTGAATCAGGCTATATCACAGTGTGTTATAGACATATAATAGGCATATATACGGCTATATGAAAAGAGAATTATGAGTAGGGCAGGATGTCATTCCAACAGGTGAATGTGCATTTCATGTCGAAATACGAAAGTGAAAGCATGTTAATTATTAACAAGAGCTGTTTATCCATTAAGGAAATTGACCGAACAGCAGTCTTGGTTTATCTGTCATTTCTCTCTATAATGTAATGACTATAATGCATAAGCCAACTGCTATGTATGAGAAAGTCTTACCTCTGATTTATATCTTGAGACAATGTCTGTGGGTGTCACCATTCAAAATTAAAGTGCAGCTTTTCGCTTATATTGTCTTGCTCATCGTCATAAGTTAAAATAAGGGCGCAAGACAGTTGAGTGGGACTCTGAAAAATAAATCTGTGTGATAATAGATCAATGTGAAGAGAGTTAACTTGCATGTGACTTGTTTTAGCTATTTTGGTCCATTTAAAAACTTTCTGTGTGAAATCGAACCTCACCAAGAACAAAGTGCAACACTGTAACAGTTTTAATCTCTGTTTTGGAACAAAAGAGTCAATCCACAAGTGTGAAAGCACCCTAAATCCCACATGAAAAGAGTTTTATTAGGGTGCTTTCACATCTGTGGTTCAGTTCATTTGGTCCGGACCAAGGGCAACAACTGATACAGTGTAGCATTTCTCTGCTGTTTTGGGTCCTTTTCACACCACACTGATTGCTTTGGTCCGAACCAGTTGAAAAGAACCAAAATGTAGTCGTGACAAAATCCACATCACTCATTGGCCAGATGTTATTGAGCGTATTTCCTAAACTGCTTATCGATTGGTCAGAATTAACATGCGGGAAAATGCCAATGAATCTCCCGCAAGTAAACAAACCGGCAGACACAAAATGTCGCTGTACTGGCTGATTGTATCCCTGGTCAAAGTATACTATATAGTTTGTAAACATCACTTTAGACAAACTATACATTTTGAGAATGAACTTTTTGCGGTTGGGTCTGTTTTAGTTCGGATCAGGTTCTCACCACAAACGAACAACTCCAGGATTTGTTTAAAAGCGTACCGAGACCACCTCTTCAAGTAGGTCTCAGTACGCTTTTTTGGTCCACTTTTAGTGCGCGCTCAAGTGCGATTGCTACATTCACACCTGCCCAAACAAACCGCACCAAGAGGGAAAACAAACTCTAGTGTGATTCAACCGAACTAAATAATGCAGGTGTGAAAGCACCCTTAAGCATAAACCTGCAAGCATGTATAGAGGAGACATTAGAAGTGTATCATACTGTATATTTTGTTGTTTGGTGTAAAAATTGCTCTTGAGATGAAGTTGTTTAAAATTGCCTAATTTCTGAGATATCTGAACAAAATAAAGATAAACAGTTTGAAAAAATTAGACAATACCTCTAAAATATGTGCAAAAAATAGCTTGTTGTTGGTGTAGTACATTTAAAAGGTCTTATTAATTTATTAAATAAGGGCACTGCCCTAGTAACATGCTTTTTGACCCCTAAAGGTAAAAAAAATTTCTGCATTTTTTTCTGAGAATTTTTTTGTACAAAACGTCTAGTTCTTTTTTTTTTGTTCCATTTATAATCATAAAAAGCATGTTATGCAAAAGTGTATGAATAAGTGTTACAAATTAAATAATAAATCAATATTGTAAGCTTACAATTGTGAAACATTTTTTTTTTCCTTTACAACTAAAAATGGAATAAAGAAAAAAAAAGCTTTCAATTGGCCGAATGCCACAAAAAGACCATCTGATTCAAAGACTAAATGAGAGACCTGATCTTTACAGGGCTGTTAGTTTGACATTCAGTAAGCATTTCTAACTGATGTGAAGCATTTGCATGAATATCTATCCCACCCACTAGGAGATTTTGGCTCTCTTTGTCAGAGTGACTCACAATTACAATAATGAAGAGCTTTCTTCATTCACCACGACAGCTGGCTCCAATTTTTCCCGCCACAAATTGGTCAGTCAAGAGTATCTATTTAAGCAGTTTTAAAAACCACTGTTTTTATTTTGTTTTTATACTTCTCTCTGAAGTCTGTTATTACCTCCAAGCAAAAGAGATAGAGCGAGCTGGCGAAATTAAACAGAGAACTATCACCGCCTCTACAAAATTAGCTTCACGCACACACTGTCTATTTAGATTTTGTGAAGGCACTCAGAGGTCTAGAGTTCAACATTACTTGGTGCATTTTAATGTCTTGTTCAGAACTAACGGCCAATGAATGTTTCAGAGTGAGCAAAGATCATTTGAGAAAAAATATGATACTCTGTTCATCATTGTTGTACTGTTGGGAAAAAGGGATCTTTTGCTTTAATTTAGTGGTCTGCTCACTGTGACGATTATTCATAGATTATTAACAAAGACTATAGAATACACATGTCACTCATATAGTTTCGAATGGGGAAAAATGTAATGGTCAATATGGTGAAGGAAGGCCCACCCTCTAGTACAAGAGCCAGTCATTGATCACTAAATTAAAATATAGTACAATATTAAAACAACATTTATTTTTCATTCTTTTATTTTGGAATCACTTTCTACAGTATTTAAAATAGATCTGCAGTATAGAACTCATTTTACTGACATACAGAAGTAAATTTTATAAATAAAACGAAAGACATGAGAATACTTAATATAGATTAGGATTGTATCTGGGTTTTGTTTTAAATTTTAAATTTAATTAAACTGTGACTGACTGTGACATGATTCGTGCAGTGACCACCTCTGTTCATGACAGTGGAGCATTGTCCGTTTGATCGCCGTCCACACTTGTGTGGAGTGGCCGGGAGAAACGAAAGGCACGTACAGTACTGTATGCTGAGAAACAGCAAGATAATTCACAGACTCCATAGCAGACGCAAGTTAACTAGAGGCTGCCACAACCCTCAGTCTGACGACTCAGTGTGCTTTCATTTTCTTTTTATTTATAATAGTAAGTTTTGAGACAGGATTAAAGTTATCATGTTATATATAAAGCATTTATATCTTAAAGTTTATATATCTTAAATATAAAATAAATACATGATCAAAATAATGGTAAAAATGTAAACCTGCATATTTTAAAACAAGGTTATGATGTATTCCTTACAATTGAGTTTGTTGTTCGATGTGCCATCTAGTGGATGTTCTGTGAAGCACAACACATTTATTTCAATTCCAAGGAGATTTTGACAGCATACTGCGACTGACCGCAGAATGAAATGAGGTGAGCCGCGGTAAAAAACGCACATTTTTAATGGCCCAATCTGTAGATTGAAGATTCTCCAGGGGAGGGACTTAGACCAGAAATGAATTTCTGCAGATTTTGTGTGATTGTGTTATTGTTACTGTGTCAGTCCAGTTTCAGTATTCAGAGTTAAAATTCAGTTCAGTGTGGTTTAAATTTCACTGCTGAAAGTCCGAACACTGAAGAGAAAATCCATCAATGTGCAGCTCCACAAGTCCCAAACCAAGCAAGCCAGTGGTGACAGAGGCAAGGAACAAATTTGACCAATTGACGAAAGTGAAATAATAAAAACCTCCAGAGAAACCAGACTAAATTGGGCACCACCATTTCTCCTCTGCTCAAGCTTCCTGTGCGGAGCTGCAGTCTAGGTGCCGGAGGCTGAAAAACACTGGATGTCCATCATGGAGAAGCTGCAGGTGTGAGTAGGTCACCGGCAGGTGTTCAGGCTGGCCCACCAGATCAATGGCAATGCATAATCTCTAGAGGCCTCGGGATGAGTATCGCCAGGTGGAAATAGAGAATAAAGAACATAATTAGCGTAGCAGCTATTCATAGTGTATTTAAACACAAGATGCAAAAAAGCAACCCAGGCTCATTCTGAAAACGTAGTCCCGAGGATGTTTCTGGAGACCGCGAAATACGTCCCAGGAGGTACGTATTTTTGCAGTTTTTGGTTTTCGCAAATCCGTGAGAGGCCGCTGTGTGCGCCTTTTTTGCTTCTCGGACGTCTCCCGCGAGTGCCGTTCGCGCCCGCGTTGTTCTCGCGTGAACCCACTAGAGGCCGCTGTCGAACGAACGTCTGTCTGTCTGACTGGCTGAATGATTGACTGGGCGATCGGCCAATCGGCCGGCCGGCCGACCCACCCACCCTCCTCCTTCTCTGAACCCAACCGATTTTACCGATCGACCCGCCCGCCCTAAACCCAACCAACGATTTACAAAAGCCGTTCGGAAAAAGAAAAGCTCTCGTCCGATTTAAAAAAAAAAATAAATAAAATTTTACCACGTTTTCGGATTTTACCACATTCTCACCCTGTTATGAACCTCGTCGCTTTATTTCTTGGATTCTGTTTTAGTCTTACCTGATTTCTGGAATCGCTCTTCCCCGGACTCGAACCCGGTCATCGTCATCGTGGTCAGCTCCTCTCTGCGTCTCGAGTCAGCCAACGCACAGGACGAGCTAACCAGACAAACTGGTTGTGGTGGGAAAGCCCTCCACACGAACGTAAGCGGTCAGCCGGCAAGCGCTAAAAGGAACGGCGTCATACCGCCCCGCAGCGTTTGCTTAAAAAACTAAATGCAGCCATACGCACCTCCGGCTACATAATTCGCGGTCTCCAGAAACGTCCTCGGGACTACGTTTTCAGAATGAGCCTGGGTTTCAAAAAAGTATTATAAATGAAAATATTAGTTATATAAACAGATATAGAAACAAACATGTAAAGCATATTTCTAACAAAATGCCAGGTGCATTAAGACAGGAGGAGTGTGTCCTACAGATGGTTTGTGGTCGCTGAGTGATATGACGTGCATTACAGGAACTCTGGTAAAAAACATTCAAATCACTTCATAAACAAATATATGCGTTGCCATATTCACTGGTCTCTAAGTAAACTGAAATACAAACTAACTTTTTTTGCATTAGGTTGCATTAGCAACTATTTAAACATTAAAAAAGGTTAAAGTTTTACTCTGTGTATTTCAATTTTAAAGCTGTGATTCTGTAAATGGGTGTAATCAACCACGCTTATTCTGATATTTATCTTAAAATGAGCATTTTACTCTGTATTCTAATACTGAAAGGCTGTGATTACTGACGTAGATCAGATAATAATCACAAATCTGTAATCTACTCTTGTGCTCTACGAAGGGCGTTTATGTATCATTTTAGGCAGGCAGCAAATGAGGCCGTCATGAAGGGCCCTCGGCTAATGATATAGATTAACTCTCAGATGTGACCCTCTGTGGGTCTGCCTGAGAACGCCTTCAGTTCTTTCTCTCTGGCTTTTTTGCCTTTAAGTAAATAGCAGCTCTCTTATGTTCTGATGTATGCTGAGCACGGGCAAACTTGACATCCTCACTAGTCCCTTGTGAGGCATATGCTTGAATTTGCTTATAAAGAGGTGTTTCTGCATAGCATATAATCCACAGCAAGCTGCAGATATATTGTGGGTTTACATAGAGACACAATTACTGACAAAAGCGGATCATACACAAGTGTTGATTTGCACAGCGGACAGAAGAGAACATGCTGATCATCATGACAGCTGTAGTTTGTCAGTATAAAGATGCTGTAAGAGCAGATCTTCCAAAGCTCTGCTTTTCCATGAGACAGAAAAAAGTCTGTGGATTTTTCAGGGCTCCTTTAATGCTCACTTGTGATTTAGACAACTTAATGGTTGGACAGTTTATAAAATGCATAGTAGGGGGTCCTTTTTATTCTCACATCTATTCTCGCTCTTTGATTTCCATGTTGTGGAAAATCTGTAATCTTGGCACTAAGCGTATTTTTCAAATAAAAATTTTTGGAACTTGACAAGATTTCACGTTTTGAGGAATAATTACAATTTGTCTTAAATGGTACAATTTAACAGTAAGCATCTGTTGCATGGCACAATCAATCAGTCAGACAGTCAACACAGATTATTATAGAAAATACATTTTTATTACAGTAATTTACCATAAAATAACGGATATTAAATTACAGAAAGTTCCATAAATTAAAATTTCTGATAAATTTGTGTAATTTAACGTCTGTTATTTTACGGTAAAATTCCGTAATTTAACGGTCGTTATTTTATGAGGGGGTTTTCAGCACCTCAGCTGCCGGAAGAAAAACATAAAATAACAGATATTTTACTGAGTAGATCTATGACACTATTGTGAGCATTCAAAAGTGGACACATAATTTGTAAAGTTTTAACTCTTTCTGTTGTATTTATATTTGAATACAAATATGTGTTTGTTATCTCACAAAGAAAGAAAGAAAGAAAGAAACCCAGCCGTTTGTGGCATCGATGGAGCTGTGAAGCGAGCACTCTTTTGCCCGGTCTCTCACTCACATATACATGCATCAAAACGCGCACGTTTCATGCATAAACACACTTTTTAAATCTTACAAAAACACGACAACTGAAAGTTACTGGCTACTGTGTCTTCAATGTTGTGTAAAGATTATAAGTATTTATGTTTTTTCTTTCCCTTATACAGATATTTATTTATTATAACAATGGAACTTGCGACCATAGTTGGCTAATGATGGTTTTCGGAAATGCACCCCTGGGCAGGTTGTTTGATTTGGAGGCGTTCGCTCACAATGAAAAAGCAGTTGCTCCTTGCGCCATCTGGTGGATTTTGCATAAAGCACAAAAATGATTGTTTTTGTTTTTTAATGAAGCCGGCCTTTGCTGCTGCAGCACAGCATGTGATTGTGCATGACAAATTGCAGCACTACGTGTGAAGAAACGTACATTCTCAATGGCCACATCTGTATGTGCAAAAATTTATATTTAAAATGAACAAAACGTTTTAATTACATGAGTTCAACCATTAAAACAAATAAAAACAGGAACAGTGTAATACAGAATAGTTAAAATAGAATCTTGGAGTAAAAACACAATGGCTACACTGTAAAATATTTTACATTAAATTTACAGTAAATTACTGGTTAATAATTGCATCACTTTCACAGTATGGTACTGTATGTAAATTCACAGTAAATTAATGTGAGGTACTTCATAATAAATTTATTTGACATATAACATAACATATTTCTAAATATCAAAAAAGTGCCTGTACTAGCATAACATTTAATGTGTATTAATTTTTATGTTGAATAAAATATTAATAGTGTTTGATTTCCTATTACTAACATGCAAAAGATATAGCCATTTTTACTGTAAAATGCTGTAATCATGATGTCAGCCTTAATTTTACAATAAAATTCTGAATACGTAAAATTAAACAGTTTAATCCTGTAAAGTAACACTAATGTAGTACAGTAACATGATGCGAAATTCTGGGAATTTATTACAGTGTAATAATGTAGGGCCCTACATTTCTGTAAGATTCTGACCTGTTACAGCAAACAGACAGACAGACAGACATACCCGCAATACCCCCGACAGTAGCTTTTATGTTTTGTCCTTCCTCTCGCAAAAGCCCGCAGCTAGAAGCCTATGCAGATTTTCAGCCCCTTTCCCATGAGATTCTGTCTCATTACTGTGCCATGGGCTATTTTTTCCAATTGCCTTCCACACACAATGCTTCAGACCTCACCTTGTGGCATTTTTCTCAGTAGCCGAAAGAAAGTGGCTTTCCCAAATCGGAAAACATCATGAATAGCCAACCCTGCACCAGTAAACAAATTAGCTCAGTAGAGTTCTGTACCGTACAAAGATAAAATACATTTGGGCACTTTTTATTCATATTTAGATATTTGAATACACAGTATAGTGCATACTCTGCACATCACTAATATGAGTGTACGCATTTATAGCCACTTGAATCATCAGTCTGTTGCTTAGTAGCCAAATGTGAAGACCGTAAATCATAAATATCTCACAATCGCATGTTAACTTCAGGAGTGTTTATCATATTAGCCCAGTGTATACATAATATACATACAGTACGCACTCTCTCTGAAGGCTCGTCTTGGTTTTCTTCAAATATGACAGATGGTGACCTTCAGGGGAAAACTCTTCCATCTGTGTGCGAATGTGGGTTTAATTTACAGTTATTTGTGTAAATGATCAGGTGTTTCGTTTTATTGCTTGAGTGCTGCTGTAATGTAGGCTGTTTTATGAAACACTTTCCCCTGAGTATCCAACATCTGTGAACTGACTGATGTCTGAGTAATCGTTCTGCTTTTATTGCCTGGTCATGTACACTAGTGAGTTGGGTTTTTCGAACAGATCAAAATGCACCAGTAAATTCATATGTTTATAAGCAACTCTCGCAGCTTGCAGACAGACAGAAATTAGATGAGGCTTGAGAGTTGAACTCAGAGCCTGAGGTTTACAATTGGCAAGTAGACCTACTGGTTCTCTCTCTTCAGATCTCTCTTGTTGCATCTGTTGTTTTGTGGCCTTGAAAAGTTTTATCTTGTTGCTTGTCTAAAGCCCAAATTAAATCCAAATAGACTTTTTCCACTTAATATTCTACTTATTTGGTACTATGCCGTTGTATCAGGGTGTCTACAAGCTTGGCCTGGCCTGTCTAAATTTAGAGTAGCAGAATAATGGAACATTTAAAACAGCATTTAGGCACACCTTACTAATAACGTGTTTGATCTCTTTTGCCCTAAGAACTGTCTTAATCCTTTGTGGCATAGATTTAACAGGTACTGGAAACTGGAGATTTTGGTCCATATTGACATGATGCAGTTGCTGCACATGTATGATGCAAATCTCCCGTTTCACCACATTTCTAAGGTGCTCTATTGGATTGAGTTCTGGTGACTGTGGATGCCATTTTGGTACAATGAACTCATTGTCATTTTCAAGAAACCAGTCTGAGATGGTTGGTGCTTTATGACATGGCACATTATTCTGCTGGAAATAGCCATCAGAAGATGAGTACACTGTGGTCATAATGGACATGGTCAGCAACAATACTCAAGTAGGCTGTGGCATTGACATGGTGCTGAATTGGTAGTAATGGGCCCAAAGTGTGCCAAGAAAATATCCTCTACACCATTACATCACCCCCTCCAGCCTGAACCGTTGATACAAGGCAGGATGGATCCATGCTTTTATGTTGTTGACACCAAATTCTGATTCTACCATCTGAATGTCGCAGCAGAAATCAAGACTCGGGCAACGTTTTCCAGTCATGTATTGTCCAATTTGGATGAGCCTGTGTGAATTGTAGCCTCAGTTTTTTGTTTTTAGCTGACAGGAGTGGCACTCGGTGTGGTCTTCTGCTGCTGTAGCCCATCCACCTTAAGGTTTGATGTGTTGTGCATTCAGAGATGCTCTTCTGCATACCTCAGTTGTAATGAGTGGTTATTTGAGTTACTGTTGCCTTTCTATCTGCTGGAAGCAGTCTGGCCATTCTCCTTTAACCTCTGGCATCAACAAGGTATTTGTGCCCACAGAACTGCCGTTCACTGGATATTTTCACTTTTCTGGACCATTCTCTGTAAACCCTAGAGATGGTTGTGCATGAAAATCCCAGTAGATCAACAGTTTCTAAAATTCTCAGACCAGCCCATCTGGCACCAACAACCATGCCACGTTCAAAGTCTCTTAACTCGCCTTTCTTCCCCATTCTGATGCTCAGTTTGAACTGCAGCAGATCGTCTTGACCATATGTACATGTCTAAATGCATTGAGTTGCTGCCATGTGATTGGCTGATTAGAAATTAGCATTAACAAGCACTTTGAAAGGTGTACCCAATAAAGTGAAAGTATATAGAATTTACTTGCCAATGCGTCTGTTATTCCTGTAGCATTCAGTGTATATGCTACATGTTTGCATATTATTGATTGGTGATCTTCTGTCATCAACTGAACCCCCGTGAACAAAACCAGGACCCCTTGCTTCTCTCCCCCACATAACCACACAACAACCGCAAACTGAGTGTGCTTCATACAGGTGACTGGACTCGACAACTCTTTATAATTTTCACTTCTTGTGTGTCAATGCCTCCTTAATTGTAAGTCATTTCGAATAAAAACATCTGCTAAATGACTTAATGTGCATGTTATTGATTTTAAGATTAATATGAAGCATGATCATGCACACTTAGACTTCAATAATGGGCTAATAATAATTATAAATTAGTCATGCTAATGTACAGTAATTATTACTGGCTTGAAAAGCAAGTCACATTTTAGGCAAATTTTAAATTTAAGAAAGTAGACAAATTTTTATTAACTTAAACTTTTGGATAGAGACGTGATATAATAAATGGTGTGGGAAAAGGACATGAAATATTTCTGATTGTAGGAACAGATCAATGGTAAAATGTGCCCCTTAAAAGCATGAGTGGCCCCTTGCTGATCCTCCAGTTACTGTGGTCTCTTACTTTCTCTGTTCCTTTCTTATAAAAATGTGTATATATATATATATATATATATATATATATATATATATATATATATATATATATATATATATATATATTCTCCCCTGTTATAATCTTTTCAGTTGATGTCAGCATATCATTTTACTTTTCTACAGAGGATTTCCAACAGCCAGATTCTATGCATTCTGATGCACGTTTCTCCAAATGGACAAAATAGCACAATTTTTCTTTTGTTGAATACTCTTCAAAATGCATTATATTTTATAAGTAAAAATGGGTTGCAAATGCTATTTCATGCATACTTAATAGTCTACCATGCAGATTTCCACATAACATTTCATGGTGTTCTTTGAGAAAATTTCTCTGTCTGTCTGTAGATGTCCTCTTACTAAGTTAAAGCACATCCTATGAAAAGTATACTGTTTTGGCATTACTATTACAACTTTTATGCTGTGTAAGAAATTAGGAATGCACAGAACATTGTGACAAAGTCAGGTAGTTGTGTCAATACACATTGTTCGAAAAACATGAGAGATTTATCGATAATAAATTACATAATGATTATTAATAATGTATAATACTATCATTATGTACAGTGCTCAGCATATATACGTACACCTCTCACAAATCTAAATTTATATTTTTAATAGGAAGCTATACAATATTATATTTATGCATATACATTGGATTAGTCAGGACTGAAGCCAAATCTGGAGCTTATCTTACAAAATAACTTATAACCATCCGAAAACTAGTACACCCAAATTGATATGTTATAGAAAAATATTACATACAAATTTTTAAAAAGGAGGAAAAATCAAAAGAAACAAAATAAAAAAATTAAAAATTGTGTTGAAATTTTGTAGGTTGTAATTTGTATTTGCATTATTTTGCTTGAATTTAATTGTATTATCTTTCAATTTCTAAACATGTTTGGTGACTGAAATATTATTTTAATGAATATATCTGTTTTGTTTAAAAGCATTAAAAAACATTGCCTATATTCACTGAGAAATGCATTAAAATATTCATTTTTAAAATTGGGTGTACTCAATTATGCTAAGCACTATATGTTGAAGGATTTCAGTTTATATACTCACAGTCATTTCACTATTAAAAAATAAATAAACTAACTCATTTTGTACATCTAAAACAAACCATTTGTCAATTTAAAACTCAGCGTCCACATGGCAGAAACAACTTCAGTCACAATTTATTTGAAAATTACAAACATTCCGAGTCATCTGAGGCCAATTGATTGATTAGTGTAGGGAACAGACACAAAAGTTATCACCGTCTCCAACTTTAATGTTCAAATCAGAAACAATGTCAAAAACTGCAGATTGAAAAAGAGTTGCATCAGGATTAACTGTGAAATGCCATTTCGTTATCATGTGATGGCAATGTTTCTTCTATTGTTTTAAATTGAAAGGATGGCATTAATAATAATAACAATTAATGTTCAAATTAATTTAGTGTTTAGTGTAAGTTTTACTCGTATTCGTAGATATCGAATGTCTTCAGAAAGCTTAAAATACTATGATACTGTGATTTGTTTATAACACTTTACTCAGTCGGTAACACATGTGGCTGAACATTTATCTGCTTGCAGCGGGTTTAATTTTGCTTTAAAGTTGTTAGGTTTGGGGTAACTGTGGTATTCAGGCTTAAAATATCCAAGATTAAGTATAAATAAATTCGCCTAAAATGAGTTCTACTTTTACAAATACATGAAAATAATTAAATGCATCTGATCTGATGCTAGAGTCAAACTCTATATATTCAAGAATACACTACCCACTAAAAAGTGTACCAAAGGGAAAGATAAGGCATTAAATAATAGTCCAGACCAAATGTCAAAGCCTGAGTAGTTGGAAAAAAAGAGTGTTGAAATTATACGAGAGTGAGAAATGCAATGAAGGTCCTCGTAATAAAGGTTTGCTCTGTGTTTGTACATTCTAGATTCATGAGTCTAATTATCGTCCAGCATCCAGTGTCTTATACATGTTCATGAATGTAAATGCAGATATCCAAGGGCGAAAAAAAGAAGCCAAACATGTCAACGCATGACAAGGTGATAAATAAAAGAATAGATCTCCACGCTGTTCCCTCCGGATGTTGGTTTTTCTTTGTGAAGCATCGATCTCGCATTCTTAATTCATGTGCTAGATGGATAGTAAGCCTTATTTAATGCTCATTTTCAGTCTAATGAATAGCTGTTGCATTCTCGGACAGAGCACCGTCTGTCTGAAGCCTTCCATCTTAAATTAAACACTCTCTCAGGGAGACAAGCCTGGATCAGAGTTACCATAGCAACAGGTTATCTAACTTAACAAGGTCCAGCTTAGAATTAGACAGAGCTGAAGCTACAATAGTAAATCTGTGCGCCGTAAGAGAGAAATGTAGAAGCAGAGTAGGGATGAGTCAGAGGCTGTGTTTAAAAGCTGAAAAATTATGTATTCGAAGGATGCATTCAGAGTGAGGAAATACACAATCCTGTGATGTTTGCTGTGAGAACATAAAATAAAATAAAGATGGTGACTGAAAGCTGAAATTGGTTGTCATTTTGTGTCTCTTTGTGCAAACATTTGTTCAAAGTCACTGCCTGATAAAGAAGCAAGGCAACAGGTGAAAAATAAAGCTGTTTGATATATTTTCTGAGTAATTTAGATACTTTTCATAGTATTTGTTTTGAAATGTGTTGTATATAAAAATGGTAGTATAAAAATTTAGTTTTGTTTTAACACACAACAACAAAATTGATGAATTTTTTTTTTAAAGAAAGACTAAATAAATAAATTCATAGTTTCTTTATAAGTACTGAATTAAATATTTTTGGATTTTTAAATATAAGTACTGCGGCACGGTGGCACAGTGGGTAGCATGATCACCTTACAGCAAGAAAGTCGGTGGTTCGAGCCCCGGCTGGGTCAGTTGGCATATCTGTGTGGAGTTTGCACTTTCTCCCCTTGTTTGCGTGGGTTATTTCCAGGTGCTCTGGTTTCCCCCACAGTCCAAAGACATGTGCTATAGGTGAATTGAATGAGCTAAATTGGTCGTAGTGTATGTGTGTGGGTGTTTCCCAGTGTTGGGTTGCGGCTGGAAGAGCATCTGCTGTGTAAAACATGTGCTGGATAAGTTGGCGGCTCATTCCGCTGTGGCGACCCCAGATTAATAAGGGACTAAGCTGAAAATAAAATTAATGAATTAATTAATTAATAAATCTGAGTACTATTGTATGTTAATATTTATTTTATTATTCCTAATCTGTTGTAATTTTTCTAAAAACACCTTATTTAATTAAAAAAATTCTCTAAACAAAATATTTATAATAAATTTGGAAGTAATATCATACACGCTCAGAAATACGACAGCTGTCACAGAGGCAGAAGGTACACTTTTGTACTTTCTAGCTGCACATTACAAATTTTAGGGTACACTTTTCTACCTTCAAGGTTCACTTTTGTACCTTTAAGGCACTATGAGGTTCAGATTCAACCCAGGCTCATTATTGATACGTACCCCTATATACTTTTCTGAACATCGTGAATTATGTCCCAAATTTTTTTGTAGTTTTGGTTTTTAAAAATTCATCAGAAACGTACTCTTTTTCAGGTTTCAAATTTCTCTCGTGAGTGCCATTTTTACCTGCAGTTCTCACCTAAATCCACCAGAGGCCTATGTCACTGACTGACCGACCAATCCACCCACCCCCTTCCATTAACCCAACCGATAGTGTTTCAATAGCACTGATTGGCCTGATCACCCCCTTTTTTAAACCTAACCGACAGTGTTTTCAAAAGCAATTCTGAAAAATCAGTCCCTCGCGGCCGCCTGATTATTACCACGTTTTCAGATCTTACCATATTCTCGCCCTGTTATTTACTTGTTTATTTTATTTTTTGCCTTTTGTTTTTGTTTTACCTGCTTTCTGGAAACGTTCTTCACCGAACTCGAAACACTGTTATCGCGGTCAACTTCTCTCTGCATCAGAAGTCTGATGACATATGTGGCAAAATACAGAGCAAACTGGTAACAGCTGAAAGCCATCCACACGAAGCTTAGCTGTCAGTTGGTACACTCTCAGAAATAAAGGTACACACGCTGTCACTGGGGTGGTACCTTTTCAAAAGGTACACATTTGTACTTAAAGGGTCCATATTCGTACCTCAAAAGTATGTATTAGTACCTAAAAATTTTAAGAGGAACACTTTTGTACTTTTTAGGTACTAAAACGTACCCTTGAGTACCCTTAAGGTATTAATATGGACGTTTAAGGTACAAATTTGTACCTTTTGAAAAGGTACCACCCCAATGACAGCTCGTGTACCTTTATTTCTGAGAGTGTAGCACAAACAAAAACAGAAGCCGCTGCGGCGCCATACCACCTTGTATCATTCGTTTTAAAGCCATACATAGCTCTGCCCACAAAATTTGCACTCCCCAGAAGTGTATACAGGGGTATGTTTTCACAATGAGCCTGTTTAGTTCAGATTTGTACTTTTTTAGGTATTAATATGTACATTTAAGGACCTGTAAGGAACAAAAAAGTACCTTTTGAAAGGGTACTGCACCAGTGACAGATTTTGAACCTTTATTTCTAAAAGTGTTCACAGAATAAACTTCTCAAACCATTTCACTTTAGCAATAATAAACATTATTTATTTATTTCCATTATCAATACAAATATAGTCAGTGAGGTTATAATGTTGTTTGTATGCCACTGACATTCATTGTTTTTCAAAATATCTTCTTTTGTGTTCCAGCAGTCGATTGTGCAGATGTGTAGTTCTGCACATCCCTATGGAAGAATCAATCTCCAAAATGTGTTGTCCTGCAGTTTTTCATAATGTTAAACAGTTTATGCATGGCTCAGCAGAAGTGGATCCCCTGTCTGTTTTGCTGCTGTTTATCCTGTTGTGGATTGACAGCAATCAGTAGGTGTCTGATTCAAGAGTCTGAACTCAATCCTGGTCCATGAAAGACATCCTGCTCTCCTGCAAATCTCAGTGTCAGGGAATCAATTCTCATTGGCTTTCAGCTGATTGTTTGTTGCACATATTGATGGCTAGATGGGGAGAACCAGAGAGAGTGAGAGAGAGAGAGCATGTTTATGACTGTTCAGAAGAGATCATTCAAACTGTTAGAGAGTGTGACTGACTTAAAAAAAAAAGTACAGGCCAGAATTTCAGATAAGGGTAGGTCGTTAGACTGATTGTTTATATCCTAGTTAGTTCTTTACGACAGTCTCATTATTACGTCTATTCCCACATTTCAACTACAGCAGGCTGTTTCCATCTCTCTCATCTCTCCTCCACCTGCTTAAACTGCTCTTGACAGCACTTCACAGGTGGCTGTGTCACTTCTCTGCAGATTTCTGTTTATTTGCTTCTCTGCCAGTGATATTTCATGCGATGACACAGAGAAACCTCTTGCAGTTCTTCCTTTCATCAACTCTTCCTTCCCCAAGGAATAAAAACAAAAAAACATTATTCACGTAAATGTTTGCCTTTAATGGAGCACCATGTAGTCATTAAAAAGAGCCACAAATTAGACAATGTGCTTATTTTAATTCCATTGTTTACATTTATAGTATCGTCATGTTTTGTTTATTGCCTGCTTTAATTTAAAAGTGAAACTGCGGCTATTAGCATGAAAAGCAATTAACTTGGTCTGTCAGTAATGGAAAAGCCTTGCCCGCTTTCTCTGCGTTTGTCTCCAAGGATTACTGGTGGTTTGCCAGTGAACTTTGCTTTTGTCAGAATGCTGTCATGCGTGTGAAATGTGCGGAGATACATAAACAAACCCCATCGGGCGATACGTGCAAGCCTGCAACACAGGAAGTGGCTCTTATTCAAGTGTTGTCGACAAACCTAACAAATATTGACACCCGATGCGATTTGCTTTGTTTGTTACCGTGCATCTCTGAGGTGAACATGACCAGCACAGGGATTCCTTCTGGCCGAAAATTGGAAAATGCGCCTTTGTGAGTAGCGCATATTGATTTTATTTCAGAGCTGCAATCTTTGTTGGGCATTATTTTGAGAACAAATGTATCATTGTAGGCGTGAGGGCAGTTGTGGGAGAACTGATGTTAATGCATTCACCTTGCACTCATCGCAATAAAGAAGACGTGTTCACACTCATGTGGATTTTTTTTTTTCCTATTCTGTCAGAAAACCAATGAATGGACCAATCAAAGCTCACTATAGGTCCCCATCGTCCAATCACAGAGAGTGTCACGGAGTGGAACGATATCTCAGCCTAAATGATACTGCATTCCATCCTCAGCTTTGCTACTTAAATGTGTTTACTGGTGCTTTTTCTGGGAGAGAAGTAATGAAAAAGTCTTAATTCATTTTGTTGCTCTCTGGTTATATCCTGGCATATAGCACTTGTGTATTAAATTTGGTCAGACCGCAAGTGCTTTTTTTAAGCAAAGTATCTTTCTCCCATTAAAGGCTGTTAGCCTTGAGTGGATGTGAGTTTATAGCATCAAACTTTTATGAGACCTATTCCTCCTCGCATTGACCATGAGATTTTCCTTTTTGGAAATCCACAGGTTTTCCCATGACGACTTCTCTTTGCAATTGTCTTTGCTGTTTTGAATTTACGCCTAGGAACTGAGAAGTGATCTTAACGCAGTGTCTTTCAAGGGCACAGCCTTTTTTTACGAGCTGTTTATTTCTCAACTTCAACAATTTAATTATGAAACAGCACTGGGAGAGCATCGTCGGTGCAACTGAAATGTTTACTTTGGTTTATGTCTTTTTATTGTTTTTCAGAATTTTACCAGCACACAATATTTACACTTTCTTGCATGTTCTAGTACCAAGACATGCAAGGCAAAAAAAAGGATTAATTTAGAAACAAAACAGATGTTTTCCCCCTCAGAAACAGGCAGTGAAGTACAAAAGTGAAGAGAAACACTGCGGTTTGCAGACTGGATTTCATTTCAAACTGTACATCCACTTTAGAAGATTCATTTATTTCTTTATGTTGCTTCTGTCAGGGAGAATTGAATTATGGTGTTGTTTTAACTGTTTTATATTGCTATATAAGAACGATATATATGTATTTTCACTCATTCTAAGGAAAGTACATGTTTTACATGTGCAATCTCACTGAAGCTGTTTGTTCATGCGATTGCATGTGTGAAGCTACTGAAGGAATTTCTTTTTCCTTAAATAATTTTTTCATTTCATTCTGTGGAATTGCAACCACGGTTGAGTTTTGCAACCAATTTGCCAATTTGACTCTTTTTATGTGGTTTTAATGTAATTCCATTTCAGTTCAGCTTCATTCAGTATCAATTATCAGAATTGAATTTAAAATGGTCGTTTTTCAGACATGGAAACCATAATTAAACAAGCTGGTAACAAAACCCTTTTACCCAGCTCTATTCATGAAATGCACATTTACATTAACAACATACGCACAATTATATTTGAGCAATTATAATTTGAGCAACACACACTGTAACAATAAATTGTAAATAAGAACCAACAGTGCACACGATGCAAACATAAACTGCACAATACTGTAATGATTAACATTTTGTTAATGTGCAAGAATGAAATGAATTCATTTAAACCATATATTATCCGAGCCTACACATGTTGTTTTGTAGGTCGTTTTTGTTATTGCTGAATTTTACACTGGCACCACTGGCAAATGTTGGCCTCTGGTCAAGCACCTCATCAAACACCCAAGACTGATTTTTCTTTAATTATTGCTATTTTTGTTTTTGATTTTCACAGTGTAAGAAATAGACTATTAACGTAGCAAGATATTAATATAACATTATACTATAAACATTAAGCTATAAAACCTAACCTTCATAAACACTTTCAGGCATTTTTTTGTTCTTAGTTAAAACCTGATAATTCAATTAACATTCTTTATATAGAAAATTTAGCACATTCACTTCCTACGTTTCTTAGTTGGTTACATCTGCGGAGCGTGTGTAAGGCTGGGGAAGGCTTAGCCTCCCCCTTGCCAGAGACTACGGAGATAGCAGCAAAGAAAAAAATGCATTGAAAACATGTAACGGGTGTAAGGCGTAATATGAATGTAATTTAATGTTGATGATTAACTCAACAATTTAGCTATTGTAAGTTTGTCAATGAAATTTCAAATCCCCCTCCACACAAAAATGGAACTGTCCAACCCTGCACGTTGCACTGATGAGCGCTGTTTATTACTAAAGTTCGCAGCAGCTCTGAAAGCCAAACCAAAAGTGCTGGCCAGCGGACTATTCTGATTTGCTGGTCAAGGACATAAGTAAT
This sequence comes from Danio aesculapii, assembly GCF_903798145.1. Taxonomy (NCBI): domain Eukaryota; kingdom Metazoa; phylum Chordata; class Actinopteri; order Cypriniformes; family Danionidae; genus Danio; species Danio aesculapii. The sequence continues at coordinate 26,430,966 of NC_079451.1, read as the reverse complement.
AAAATGACAAATTAGTATTATAATAATATATTATAATAATATATACAGTGGTTTAACTTGTTTTCAGCAATAATGTTGTAACGTAGTCTAGCCTATAGTGTAGTAATCTTGTTTAGGCAATCGTTTGGAGTTTTACATTTTAAAGGAAAAATATTTATTGCTGAATTAGAAGTTCAGTTTTCAATGGGCCTCGTAAAAAAGAGAATGATTTTTCGTATTCTCAGGGCCGGTGCATCCAGAGGTGACCTAGGGCGGTAGAATAGTGAGGGCTGCGTCCTCTCTAATTTTAATTATTCTTATTATTATTAATAGTAATAAAAGCAACGAGTAATAATTTCATTTGAAACTGCATACAGTAAGTAATAAATAAATATTTAATAAATAAGTATTTAACCATTTTTTTATATTTAATAAATGCCGTCTTGAGGAACAGAATTTTAATTCGATTTTTAAAAGTAATAATAATAAAACATAAATAAACTGACCCCAAACTTTTGAAACTGTGTAGATCAGTGGGTTAGTTTAATAAAATAATTTAATGTGCGTGTTGAATAGACGTTTGTTGATAGGTGGTGCTTTTGTTAAAACCTCTTTTTGGTCGGTCGCAAATCTTTTTAAATGCATTAAAGGGCAGCGCAAATATTAGCCTTACCCTGGAGTTTGTTCACCCTCCACCTATGCTTGGTTATCATTTCTGAAACTGCACTACAGCAGTGAAGTAGTACTGAAGTGTGGTTTATTTATTAATAAATTTCAAGAGGATCACGTGCTTATGATTGAACACAGCTGGTATCGCATCAGCTCCGTATTTTGCACCAATCAGATGAACACTGATACACTATAAATAACCAGAGTTTTCTTCTCCGGTCATCCTCATCTTGAAGAATCCCCCCTTCCACCCCAACTCCTCCCCTTCTCTGATAGGGCTGCACGGCTGCACGGCAATAATGCTGCTGGTTCAGCCCCTCTCAGAGCCGGTCGGCATTTCTGTGAGTTTGCATGTTCTCCCCGTGTTCGCGCGGGTTTTCCCCGGGATTCCCGGTTTCCTCCCACCGTTCAGAAACATACACCATAAGTAAGTTGACTACTTCAAAATAGCATCTTAAGACAACTCTTAGCCGGATATATATCAGCACGTTCAAAAGCAGGGGAGTTCTTGAGACCTACCTGAGCTCAAACTCTCCTGTCGTCCTTCAAACGGGAGGGGACCTCGGGCTCGAGGATATTCTAAACTCAGGGCTCACTCCTGGGACAGCATGCCAAATACGCTTTATTATCAATCATCAGCTAAGTGTGAACTCTTGAAATAGTAAATGATGATTGTTCAAAGCGCATCCTGAAAAAAACTCCATTCTTGAGCAGAATGGGGAATATATATATTTATACTCTCTGATAAAACTTTTACTACAGAGAGATCATAACATTTTCTAAATTTTATTATGTACTTTGTACCTATGTAACATAGAAGGATAGTCCTGCTTTGCAGTGCACAATTCCAGGCTTTTCAATCTGAAAAGCCCCCCTTATCCCCCACCCCCATGTCAGTAGTGCTTGGATCAATCACACCACAGCACATTTAGTGCACACACACACATTTAGTTGCTAATTAAAAGTTCTATTGTTTTTAATCACATCATGCTCAGCCTTTGCATCTGCTTTGGAAACCACAGTGACTTTGTCAACCTCTTTTTTACCTTCATTGCCTGTAAACATAAAACACTTCCACACATTAGAGCCTAATTTTGCCAGGGTTCTGCGGGTTTCCTGAATCAATATTGTTTTGTTAAAATGTAGATCGATTAAAATCAAAGAATCTATATGTTTACCCAGGCCTATTTAATTCACACAGATTCACATTGTTTGACAGTTTAAATTTCACCGAAGTTCTAAAAAGCTTTTAGTGTGCCAGTTCACCCACTTGTGTAGCGGGAACATATTAGTGAGCAGCTAGCATGCTTGGAGTGCAGGAGTCTATCTTATATACTGTGACATGAATGAACGCAAATGTGCAAAGTGCCTTGTAAAGTGTGAAAGAATAATGTTGAAAGGATAATGCTTGTGTGATGTTGCATTTATGCATTTGGAAGACGCATAGATGCTTTTAAAAATTAATCAAACCCATGACCTTGCCAATGCTGTACTAGGTGAGCTACATGAATTGTTAAATGATAGCAGGGCTGGGGTGTTTTTTCTTTATCATGGCCGTGCATCAATGTAGTAGCATTTTTTTACATCTTAAGAGGACTCATGTATGATGCATGTGTGATGAAATGATAGAAAGAAAACCGAAGGGTTTTTTTACTGAAAATCACTGCTCAGAAAAGTGCTGCCTTTGGTTTTGTTCAAGGTTCAAAACAGCTGGAGACGGGACACTGCAATCAGTGCTCAACAGCTCAAAGAAAGAGAGCTGCTTTCAACCTAAAATCTTAAGATATTTGTAGTCAGGCAATTTATCAGACTTTTAGAAACATCCGAGAAAGCATCCAGCCATTCCGCGATCGCTTCTAAATCACGAAATGCCTGAAAAAGTTGTCTCTTTTGTTGTTGAGAAATTCTTTTTTTATCAAAAAGTGAGAATTTGACACCTCCTATAAGCTTTTGACAGTCATGTTCATTTTATTTTGCTGAAATCAACATACATTTACCAAGAGGGACTGCTTAGTACTGTTGGTCAGTAATGATGTATATTAATCATTTATATACAGTGATCAAAATATATAAGTACACCCCTCACAAATCTTTATTTTAAATTAATATTTTTAATAGAAAGCTATACAATATTATATTTATGCATATACATTAGATTAATCAGTACTGAAGCAAAATCTGGAGCTTATCCAACAAAATGGTCAAAAAGTTAGTACACCTACATGTATATGTTTTAGAAAAATATTAAATACAAGTTTAAAAAAGAGGAAAAATCAAGAAAAAAATGTTTAAAATGTTTGCTTGAATTTAATTATATTATCTTTCAGTTTCTAAACATGTTTGGTGACTAAAATATTATTTTCATAAATATATCTGTTGAATAAATCCGTTTTGGTCAAATGCACCAAATTACATTGCCTATATTCACTGAGAAATGGATCAAAATATTCATTTTTTAAATGGATTGTACTCAGTTATGCTGAGCATTGTATATATTTGATAAAAGCAAACAAAATGAATAAAAATAAAATTGACTAAACACAACTAAATGTTTAAAATTACTTTTAAAATAATTTTTAGCATAAAATGTAAATTTTAATTCCTATTTAACGTACTTACATAATACCAAAGTTACATGTCAGATGATTTCAAAACTTTGCAGATATTAATACACGATAGTTAAGTACTGCATGAGGCACTGGGGAGACCTTGCGACTGAAAGACACTGGTTTTTATTGCATTCCATCTTAGAAAAAATGTTAGAACATTTTAATTGGGATGCTTTTTTACACTTCTTTTTAAATGTGGGAGCAAACAAACCACAGTTCACACCAGCACGGCTTCAAACCCCTAGAATAAATTGTCAAATGAGACAATCATTTGTTCTCATAATCAACACAGCAGAGTATTCCAGTACACTAACAGTCATTAAGTCTCAATTGTCTTTCCAAAAGTGACACCGAAATAATAAAGATAATTGTCTGTTTACATTCTGCTTTATCTAATTAATGGCGTTATTCAAAAGCGACTGTGACACCTCATTTAAGCATTCTATTTGCCTCAGTTTTTTGTGTTCTGCAGTTCGTTTACCATTCAAGTTGAATCATGCATATATTCTCACTTTGATTTGTGATACTGTATGAAGCAGTGGGGAAGAAAGACTTGATCTCAACCTCTGCTCAGTACAGTACCATCACAATTTTTGCAGTAAAAGACGTCACAATCACAAAAAAAATCTTTGAAGGTTGAAGAATGAAGAGATCAAAAGCTGTCTTCATGAAATCATGAAGTCCTGTTGAATAAGTCACAGAGGCGCACTTTTCAGTCATGGAGTGTAGTCATGGAAACCCCTTGTTGATCTGATCTATGGCATACAAGAGAGAAAGAGTTGTCATGTAACATCCTGCAGAAAGCAAGGGGAACTCGGTTATGACTTTGGGGATTACCCTCCAATATCTTCACGCTGCATTTAAATTAGCATTATGATGAGATGGTTTTGTTGGCTGCACTACAGGAAACGTGAATGGAACAGCAAGTAGAGGCTCTCGTCCAATGCTTTCTCCTGTATGGTTGAAAGAATGTGTACTGTGAATCTCTCAGACTGAAGTACATGTGGTGCATTCATTGTGCTGAGAATCCAAGTGCAATTCAGCAGAAGAATTCAGATCAATATTTTTCAAGTTGATGTAAAGAACCCCCAAGACCATCTCCATTGTTTTGCAGCATGCATGCATGCGACATTCCAGCCTCCAGCTGTTTTGTAATCTTTTCCAGCATCCGATGTGCACTTAGAAATGCAGCTTGAGCAGGAAAATTACTTTTTTTTTTTGCATTTCATTCGTCTGTGGTCGAACCTGGAAATACACTTGCACTATCTCTTTTCTGGGTGGAATATACCAGTATTGAAACTGGTCAGGATGTTTGATAAGGAACATGTTTGATCAGAATCCTGCAATGTGGTCTTATCGCTTCATTACAGCCTGCGGTTAGTCCAATATATTCCCTAAACATGAAAGGCAGACTGTCCCTCTGCAGGTGTTCCTATCGCACTGAGATATTCCACTGTGTCCACTGTCAAGATTCACACCTAGATATTCAAAAGTCGCCATTCCTTTTCATTGACAGGCATTGCATTTCTACCAGCAGGACTGTATTTCTAAAGAATTCTGAACAATGTACTGTCTGTATGAAGACTAAAGTATACTTACATGTATGTGTATAACAAAACAAATACTGAATATGTGCACCTATACAAATTTAGACTCATTCTTCCATTCAAAAGTGTTGAGCATAAAAACATGTAAACACCTTGTAAGACCCAAATAAAGAAAAGAATGAGCAAATTTTTTTTGGTCTCTCAGATATTGTTATATGAGGCCTCTGATGTAAAAATTAAAGATTTATTTTTATTTATTTTTTATTTATTATTATTATTTATTATAAAAAATTTTTTTTACTTTTTTTACACTTTGGAACGTTTTTAGGCAAATGTAATATTGCAAGGTTGGGCCTAGTTGTGAGCAGAATTTCTGTATTTTTACTCACTTGTCTGAACTGGTAAACATTCATTTGCAGGGTTATTCACTTATTAGCTCCATAGCAGTATATATCATAAGTAATAATCAACAATCATATTTTTTACAAATAAGTATTTATTAATAAAAATATTTGAAAAAAATATATTTTGTCACATTTAGTGTGGTATGATTGTGTTTACTTACAGTGATAGTCCCTAACACAGTTCTTTTCATCTGAAAGGCACAGGCGACACAGGTGAAAAAAAAATCAGTATTGGGACTGATAAACTCTTTCAACCAGTGAAACATGTCATGGGGCACGGTGTGTTTTTTTGGTTGGGGCTTGATGTTCACATCGTCATTGGCTGGGCAGTTAATGGGTTGGTGGTTTTCTTTGTCCATTTCACCTGCATCTTCATTCTTTTGCATCACTTGCATTCATTTCAAAATCGCTCTCTCAATTTTGGACTGCAGCAATCACATTCTGCACACTGAACAGATGACCTTTCTGCACTGATGGCATTCTAAAACTGAAAAAGGTTGTATTTTTAATTAAATATGTGAAAAACACATATAACACATATATTGTAGCAGATTTACACTTTGCAGACAATTTCAATGCAAATGCTAACTAAAATTTGACTACATTTTAAACAATACTTTCCGTTTGGCCTATTATGGTCTGTACTTATCATACTAAAAGGGACACATGCATCTCCTGTAACAGGTTCACATTCAAGACCATTCACACCTTGTCCTTAAACAATGCAACAGGCTACCACTCTGACCCAACGTTGTAGAATTATAATATAGACATAATAAGCTCTAAATCATTCATTAAAACATTGATTAATGTTTTCCAAAATAAGTAAATGTTTATGTGTTCTAGACATTGTAATAAACACGAAAAAATATTTAAGGAATTTTACTTAATCTTGACAAATCCAGAGGTGCAAAAAAGGAGATCAGCTCAATGCGAAGATTGCAGGTAGAGTAAGTTCATGGCAGGATGACCATCCAATTACAACGTGAGGACACACAAAAGGACCCATTAATCATGTTAAAGTGAGAAGAAAAAAAAAAACATTTGCTTGCCGTTTTTAGAATTGTTAAAAGTGATGTTGTAATTCTGCAGCAGTGTGCTTTGCAGGATTAATTAAACTATTACCTTCATGTAGGACTTTTCACTGCATTTTGCGACAGGATATTCCACACACACACAGCTGTTTGGCACCTCCTAATACAGTAAAGGTCCACAGACACCTGCATTATGAAATCAAAACTGGTATCAAATTCTTTTAAAACAACACTCTTCCACCAGTCCTTACTTCAAACACACATTCAATACCTCGTTTGTCACGGGGGCATGAATGAAATGTTCATTTATAATGAAATGTTTCATTAAAATTAAAACTGCCGAACTGCTATTAAAGTTGAACAATTTTAAATGAAACACCTGAAATTCAATCGATCTATGTGCTATACCATGTGACAAGATCATGGAAGGAACATTTAAAAAGCAACTCATGTAAACTCCTTAATCATATTATTGTCTTATTTAGTTTAAGGCAAATTAATTCGATTACTGATGTTCATGTAAACATAGTCAGGAATAATAATTTAATTTAATTTAATTATTATTATTTTTTATTTATTTTCTTTTGGTTTTCCATAAATATTCAAAGCATTAAAGGTAACGTTATACTTTGTGTGCAATCAGTATGATTGGGCACAAAACGTGTTCTGAAATAGCAACGTCCCTTAAAATGTTTTATGTTTTACAAAAGCGTGTTTTAAAGAGTGCCCTTGGCTCTCAGTGTCCATTGCTTCAGCTTCTACTTGTTGATGTAGATCAAGCTTTCTTTTATTTTCTTCTCAGTAATTTTGCATCCTTTTGTCTTTTTGTGTTCTGCAGGCAGTGGAAACGAATCTAGCATCCAAAGATAGTCACTGGGTGTACGCCAATGAGGTAAGCACATATTTATAATGAGTTTCATAACTCATTCTTATCTGTTTCCGAAAAGAGGCATCAACCCTCAAAGCTGTTGGCAGCCCAAATGCAGTCTGCCATCTTCATTTCCAATTTCAACTTACAATGTTTGATATGTGGCACATCTCTCATTCAGTGTGTAATATGCTGTCACCATGCTAGAGCAAAGCTGACAGTGGATTATTACACTGGCACGACTTAGAGTTTTGCTCTCTTTATTTCTGTTTCTCTCTCTCTGACTCTCTTCGCTGGATGGAAGAATAACCTAATGAGAGTCTGGCCCTAGAAAAACCAATGAGAGCTAAGCACAAAGAGTTTGGCCCAATAAGAGCCGAGTCAAGAAGACAGAGAGCATAAGTGTTGGCTGAACGGTGTAAAAAACTCTTATGTTTCTGTCTGATGTGTTGACACAGACATTTCGACACAATAGAGCAAAGAAGCATGAGACAATTGTTTTATAAAGAGAGAGAGAGCGAGAGCGAGAGAAAAACTTTGCTTTTACTTTCCTTCTCTGGGAGAAAACAAAGCTATACTCAAGCTTATCCAAAAGCACTCTGTATCCATCTACACTACAAATGGGATTTCAAAACCATTCGCATGGAGTAAGAGTCATTCTTTTACTGCTGCAAGAGCCTTCAGCAAAACAAGAATGTGTGTATTTGATCCCATTCTGACATTTAAAAAAAAGTGGTATTTTAGGGTTAAAGGGTTTGTTCTTAAAGAAATGATATGAACGTCTAGGCACTCTCGTCTATACAGTGGAAAGTGGATGGCTATCACACTGAACGTGCTTTCCCGTTCTGAAAACGCAAGGCATACTGCACTGCCTTTTTTTGTTGACAAGAAAAAAACTCTATTGCCAGACTGACTGGTTGCTTTTAAATAATATTGTGATATTCATGATTTGTGGAGTCATACATGCTCTGGAAAACTCAAAACAGCGATCATTCTATCTTCCATCTTTCAAAGTCTCCGTAGTCATCTTGACAACACAAGCATGACTGTCGCTTCAACAAAAACTCTGCCTGCTTTCATTTGATTGGACAATGAAATTAGACGTGACTGACAGAGTGTGCTTTTTCTTCACAGAGTTTACTGTTTTCATCTGGCCAAGCGCAACAGGCGGTTAAAATGCACAAAATGCTCATGGCCATTTGCAGTGTTGGGGAATGTTACTTTTGAAAGTAGTGCATAACAATATTGAGTTACTCCCCCAAAAAAGTAACTAATTGCATTACTTAGTTACTTTTTATGGAAAGTGATGCGTTTTATTATTTTTAAGTTACTTTTGCGTTTCTTTTCCTTTCCTGGCTGAGGTTTGATCTCTTTCAGAACTTGTGTTTTTTTCACCTTTTTTATAGAGAAGCTCTACCTAACCTACACCTTCATTATTCTTTAAAAAAAAAAATTGGCTAAAATTATATTTTGAGAACTTTCTGAGCCCAGAGCGTATACATGCTGTATTTACAGTAGAGATTAATGAAAGCATGTAAAGTAATGTGTTTGCTACTACTTTTGAATGTTTTGTGTTATTAGTTAAGTAAATTCACTGTCCATTAAAAATAAAGACTGCAGTAAAGCCCAAGAGTACTAACATGAAATATTTATTAAGGCAAAAACAGATTTTAAACCTTTAAAATGTTTAATAAAAAAACATCCCCAAATCAAAATAAATCTTTTAGCTTTATACATTGAATAAATTACAGCACGTGGCTTTAACAAATGTAAATGTAAATCGTTTCCTAAAAGAGAAAAAATCATACTATATTACAAAACGTCGTCGTTTCTACAGTAACATTAGACAGGTTGCACCTCCTCAACAATAAAAGCAATAACCAATTTTTTGTTTAGTTAAATTAAATGTTTTTCCTGGAGAACTTGATCTGATGTCAATCATAGCTGGAGGTGGGGTGCAGGTGTAGTGCTTCGCATCCAGTTTTGTTTTGTTTTTTCAATGTCGTGTTTCTTGCAATTGTCAAGAGTTTTACTTACACATAATCTACACTTAACAACACCAGCAATCCACTACTTTTCCTCAAGTTCAAAATAACAAGAATCTCTGGCCTGCCATTGTTTCTTACTGTCTGTAGTGATGATGGGCGATTCGAGAATGAATTGTTTGATTTAACCAGATCTTCTAAGAGAACCAGTCAAACCAGTTCATTAAATTGAACCAAGTTGTTGTGAAACGGTTTGCCTCTTCAGTATGTACTAATATTCCGAAATAAACCAAAATGCTGAGTTATTCAGTTACTACAACGGTACACTGACTTATCTGCTGTGAAAAAAAAGACCTGATGATGATGAGTGCGAGCCGACTGTCTGTTTACTCGCAGCACTCTCTTTCATTGAGTGTGTGATTCAACCGTAATATATTTAATAAAAGTCAAATAAGCAGGGTAAAAAGTAACTTGAGCTACATTTTTAAAAGAAATTGAAATAATATTACATATTTTTAAAAGTAATGCATTATATTACTCGTCACATGGAAAAAGTAATATTATTACGTAATGCGCATTACTTATAATGCGTTACTCCAAACACTGGCCTCTGGAAAACCATTTTAAATGTGCGCCTGTCATTGCAAAAAGTGCGTTCGGTGAGATTAGCCCCTAATGGTGCAAAAATCACCACCCAAACTTGATATGTAAATAATTGTCAGATATAAAATGCTATTAAATTACTAAATTAATCGTGAAATTGTATTTTCTGTGTAAAATATATTTTAGTAATTTTTATTTATAACATTTAGTTTACAAGTGCATACAAGCATAATAAAAGTAATCTTTATGCCGATGATACACTGGACAACTTTTATAGCAATGTTGCTGGGCAACTTTAAGAAATTATGTCATCAATGGGAAACCAAGTTAGAGACAGGGCAATTGGATTCAGATCTGAATTTCTTTCCCATACCCAAAAAGAAAGCACCCAAGCAAAATAAGCTCTACAATAGTGATCAGTACCATTGCTCAAAAAGTTATGTACAAGGCTTGTATGAAATATTTCCATTTATTTGAACTCATATGATAGTTTACTCTAAAAAGACAATTAAAGTCATCATTGACTTAGTACTGATTTGTAAATCTCCATGCATGTTCAGTTTATGCAAAAGAGAAGCTTAGCATGCTGCTAAACATTTCATCTGTACTCTACTGAACCAACAAAGTCATATACACTCAAAAAATGACTTTAGCTGATTGTTTAAACTACTAATTTAAAATAAGTTAAATAACACAATTCATAAGGTTTTTTTGGGAACAACTTAACTGTTTTATGTTCAATCCACTTAAATTTGTAAAAAAACAAAGATGAAAAAGCTAGCCTAATTGGTTTGTGTTTGAACAGCATGACGGAATTGTGTGGAATCCAGAATGTTTTACAGTGCAGGTTTGAAAGAAGTTGGTGAATGGTTTACTACTTTCTTCTGCCACAGATTCAAATCTTATAGTTTGAGTAAAATCCTTAGTTGCTGATTCAGAAAGTCACTTTTAAACTAATAAAAGAATGTTGAGTGTTTAATTGCATTGAGTACTTTAGCGTATTATGAGAGAGATTGACGGAGTGAGTCTGAATATCTGCATCATTCATTAAGTCTCATGTTTTAAATAATTATAAATGAATACAGGCAGTGTGTCTCTCTTTTCTCCTTTTCCTTTTGTTTCCTCTCTCTCATCATATTGAATCTGCCCACTTATTCCATAACAGCGTTGAAAACATGCTGTCATTCTCCACTTCAGTCTGTGAAACAGAACACACATGATTGGAAAATATGAAATGTTAACGCACTCATTATAAGTGCACTTTTCATAAAATTAATGTAGCTAATAATACCGCGTCACTGATATAAAACTGCTAATGCTTTTACCACAAAATTTGATGACTGTGACCATGTACAGTTTGTGCACTCAGAATATAATCACTAGTGCTGTTGTACTTGTACTGTATGTAAATGATATGCTATTCTTCTACTGTAGAGGCTTTGATTTTAATATAAGCCTCTAATGCTAATTCTGTTTTCCACCATTCTTGTTTCATTTTTGCTCATTTGCGTAGAATAGATTCAGCATGTCCAAATTAAAGCACCATCACATTCAAACTAGAAATGATTAGATATTCACATGAAACCGCTTTTGTTTGCCTGTTATCCTGAATTAAAGATGATTAAATTGGCTGTGAATAAATTCAACACACATCCGACATGAAGGTCACCACAACACATCTGAACACAAATTAGACCTCTACGGTTTTCATTTATCAAACTCATGGCAGAAAATAGGGGAGAGTTCATGAATTTTGAACTAAACCTTGTATATGAGTGTCTGAAACAAAAGTCCAGTTGTGATTTTTTTTTGTTGTTTTTTTTCAGTTGCTAAGCGATTATTATTGTTTATTTAGGATGCTCGGTAACACTTTAGATAAGATCACGTTTCATGCTATTAACTACTTTCTTATTACCTGCCTATTATTAAGATGTTCATTAGTAGATATAAAGTATGATCTTATTCTGCATCCCTTATCCTACCTGAACCCTAAACCCAACTTCTACCTTACTGAGCATTAATAAACAGCTAATTAGTAGTTTATTTAAAGACACCTATGACGAAAATCATCTTTTGTAAGCTTTTTGTAGGTATGGTGTGTCCACAGTCATATTAGGGTGATATAAAGACAACAACTGTTTCTTTTTCCCTGACATTAAAATAAGATCCAAATTCCTCCCATTTTGAGGTCCACTGCAACGTGACATAGGATTGTGGTTTCCCTGCCTACCGATTTGATTGACAGCGGCATATTAACATGTCTCTGTACTAACGCGTATAATCATATCAACAGTACGTGCGCAAGGCAATCGGGAATAAAAGATCTGTTAAGCTCTCTGTGATCATCAATCATCATCAAATGCGATCAAGAATGAGTTTTACAAGTTTAAAACGTTAATAAAACAGTGCATGTTTGTGATAAAATACAGAGTCTTTACTTTATCACCACAGCCACATGTCAGTACATTTATAAAAGAGGACGCTTCAATCCCAGTCTGTGGACGTTAAATCAGGTTTATTTTGTACATAAACATAACGGATATCCATACAGCAGTGGATGTTAATGTATATCCCATCACATTTGTTGTGCAAAAACAGTGCAAAGTTAAATGCGCATGCTGTGTGTGTGTGTGCGTGCGTGAACATTGTAGCGACATTGTGTGTGACTCATCATTGCAACTTAACAAATTGATCAAATAATCATTGGAAATGGTCTTACTGTAGTATTTCTCACAAACGTTATGTGAGATCTGCTTTATTAATGTCTGTCACTGTGCTGTTTATCTGACACAGCCAGAGATTGAGGCACACTCTGACAGGCACGTGGGAATGGTGGATGGGGAGAACTAGCATAACAGACACAGGCCACAAAAACAGCTGCATTGTGTTAAGAGCAGAAAATACTAATATTCTGAAAGCTATAATAAATAATCTGAGGAGTGTTTTGAGCTGAAAGACACTTTTACAGACACATTCTGGAAACACAAAAGACTTATCTTAAATCTTAAAAAAGAGGTAAAATAGGTACCCTTTAAGCTAGTATTGTTAGTTAGTGGTTTAATATTTACTACTGAGAGTCCAAACGCTGAAGAGCAAATCCATCGATGCGCAGCTCTACAGGTCCCAAACCATGCAAGCCAGTGGCGACAGCGACATGGAAAAAACTTCACCAATTGGCGAAAGGGAAGAATTAAAAAACCTTGAGAGAAACCAGGCTCAGTTGGGCATGAACATTTCTCCTGTGGCCAAACGTCTTGTGCAGAGCTGCAGTCTAGGCGCCGGAGGCAGGAGAAACTGGATGTCAGCGAGACTCATCTGTCCCTGGAGCGTCACAGGAATCAGTCTCATGCTCTCCACTCCTCCATGACCACGACAGCAGATGCTCAGGATATGGGCTGGTCCAGGATTATGGAAACCTTGGGATCATCTCGTCGCTGGTCTTGGATCGCATCAGTGGACTTAAGATGCTGAGAGAAGTTGACTCTGATGATGGGGTTTGAGTCCGGTGAAGAACAGTTTCAGAAATCTGGTAAAACAAAAGTCAGTCTGTCATATAGTCAACAGAAGCCTCTGTTGGATTTACATGAGAAAAGCAGACACTTGAATGGCACTCTTGAGAGAAATTTGAGATCTGAAAAAACGTACACAGTGGCCTCTGATGGATTCGCGAAAAACAAAAACTGCATTTAAACTTACCTCCTGGGACATATTTCATGCTCTCCAGAAATGTATACAGAGGTATGTATCCATAATGAGCCTGTGTTGGTATTGACCATAGAGTGAAACATAAAGTTCAGCTGAAAAAAAATCCATTATTGTTCATTGCTCAAATAATTTGCTCATAACTTGAGAAGAAAAATATGAAATCTATGAATTCGAAAACAAGAATTTCCTGTGATCTCACCATGACATTGTTTCATTAAGCCCCTTCTCACATACATTTATATCTTCAGTTGTATTCTGTAACTCTGACCTTTAATAGATGTCAGAATAGTCTCCTACTGTGACAAACGCTTGAAGTTTAATTAAATGACAGATTTCATTCAGCATGTTGAGGCATTTAAACATCTGCGCTGATTTAATCACAGACCGTGACATCAGAAGTCCTGACTCTGCTTAGCATCACCTTGATCAGTTGATCAGTAAAAAGTTTATAGTCGTGAGTAAATGAATAATTAATACCTTCAGCAAGGGACGTGTATCAGAGATCATTTATATGTTGGGCCGGGCTGTTTTGATTAATGTGTTTGGAGGTTGCACATGGTGAGTCATCTCAGTGCTGTGATCTCTGGGTATTCTTCTCCTGTACAAACGCCAACGCTTAAACGGCTGCCAAGATTGTGGAAAGATATTTTGTAAGATCAAAGTCTCGGTAAAAGCCGAATGTGCTGCATTTATGAAGGTCAGTGAGTCAAAAGCTAATTTATAGCTCTTTTCTTAGAGAACAGATTTAGGCCAGACTGTTTAGGCCAGTAGTTTCCATTGCCGTTTTGTTTTTGAGGTCCTTTCCCTGGTATTTGTCAGATTCATCCCCTTTCAATTGCTTTTTTTAAGTTATACTGCAAGATTGTATTGAATTGATCAAATGTGACCATTAAATACATTCATAATATGATGAAAGATTTCCATTTAAGTTAAATTAATGTACTTCTTATCATAGAATCTTGTAAAAAGTGTCATCAATTTCACAAAAATGTATTGCAATTCAAATATACTCATGTTTTTTTTTTTAATTAATACTGAATTAAAATGGTTTCACTGTATTTTTTTGTGAAATAGATGCAGTTTTAGTACGACTTCTTTTAAAATCATTAAAGATTTTCTTGACCCTAGACTTCTGACTGCTTGCTGCACACTTCAATTTTTAACTCATGATTATGGACGCATAGTAAGTACAGCACTCAGACGGCCATAATCAATAGGAAGGAGCTGAGAAAATGTAGTCGTAAGGAAATTGAATGCTCTAAATAATGTCCAAAGTAAAATTAAAAAGGTGGCAAAAGTTGCATTATAGAGTTTAAGTGAAAGTGGCTTGCGAGCAAGGGCTATCAAGCTTTAAAAAAGCACTTTACAAGCATTATTCATTTGAGTCTTAATATTCGGAACCCAAATAACAGCTTGGTGTGAAATACTGCAGGCTGTCATTCACTGGAAATAATGCTTTAATAATCTTGCTTGACAGCCTTGGTCACTCTTTACATTCAAAGAAGCTAATCATTCAACATCTTTTGGGTTCTGTGAAAATAAGAAAGCCATTGTAAAGTCAGATTGCAAAAGACATAAGGGTGCTACATTTTGTGTGAATTATTACTTTTACAGCGATTACAATTAGCAGAGATGCAAAAACTGTATGTGTGGAGAGCCTAAATGTATTTATACTATGCCCTTGAGTGTTTAACGCTCTCTCTCTGATGTTAATACGTACTAGATAGCTTTTAGGACTCATAAAGCGCTAGGTAACTAGAGACTGGCACACAGCGCTCTTAAAACTTGCATGAGGACACATGTGGTGGGTCTAGTGTGAAGAAACATCCTTAAATTCAACACGGTAGACACTTCAGAGCTTTCAATTATTGATAGATTTTAAAACTGGTGGACATTTTTTGTACCTCAGTTACAGCTGAACTTCAAGAACATTTCTTTTTTGACTTTGTATCTGATTACAATTTGAAGACGTGTTTTGACTTTAATGCAGTTTGTTCTCAGAGGGGCCAATCCATCATTGCTGTCATTATTTTTTCTCCATATGCTGTACGACACATTCCTGGATATAGTTGATGGAATAGGTTTGCTTCTTAATTCCCTGAGGCTTTAGCTACTTTACTGTGAGTGTATGAATTGCTTGGCACTCACTAACTATACGCTTTACATTTTAAACAGACAGGCCTTGATTTCCTCAGGTTTATTTTATTATAAACTGAGGCACTTTTGACATTTGATCGATATGTTATGATTCCATTACAAACCTCTGTTACTCTGACCCACAAAACCTTTCTCAGCTTGTTCTCCTTATTGCTTTCCTTATTACAATCATACTGTATAATCATGCAATTAGTTTCTTTATTGACATTCTGTCTGGTTCTTGAACTTGATTGGCTGATAGCCATGCGATGATCAGTGATAACAGCACTCTCTTTTGTAATTTGTGGTGCTGTATTTATACCATAATAATCTGGTAGTGTCTGATGGCTGGTAGTGTCTCTGTAGACTGGTGGCATTTCATGCCGTTCAGCCTTATAATCTTAAAATGTGAGCAAAATCACTTGTTTTGTCATCACTTTAGACATTACACAAGCGATTCATTCAAATACTAGTTCTAAAGTGATGTTTGTGAATTAGCAAGGGTTTCCGTTCTTGACGGTCAGCTGCAGATGTGAATGAATGGCGGAAGAAAGTAGTTCCTTGAACAAAAAGATTCTTGAGACTCCCTGTGTTTGATTTTATTTTTTAAAATATGATTACGCCGTCAAACTGTTTTATAAATGCAATGTCACACTTGTAGCAGTGCGATATGGCTGTATATTGTGGGGCACTAAGGCACTTGGCCTGTGGCCTCGAGCCAATGCTCGCCTCCCATCAGTGCTGATATACAGCCATATTGCACTGCTACTCGTGTAATATTGCTCATACAGTATATATGTGTGTGTATATATATTCATACATGTTCAGATTACCAAAAAGAGAAATTTAATTTATTTAATAGAGTTCATAAAAATGTATGTGCAAATATGCAAAGTCCAACACGCTTGGTAATGCTTTAAAAATAACTGCGTCCTATAAAGCAATTGTTAATGATCAATTTAAAATGACTAAATAAGCATTACATTATTTACAAACCAGTTACTCAGATGTTTTCATTGATGTATAAGATTATTTAAAACATATAATTAATTGATAAACTAATTAAATGAACAGTTATATTATTCTGTCACATCAATGACATTGATTGCAATTATATTAAATGCATAAACTCATCTATTAAATAGAAAATGATTCTTTTCTGTGTGATTTGTTATGTCATGTCACCTAATTTCTGAGGGCTATATAGTATTACACAAGACTACACTTTAAAACCTTAAAATGAGTAGCATTGTAATTTGCAACCATTACTTACATAATATTTTTTTTCCAGAGGGACACAAAAGGTGTTTTCCATCATATTACAACTAATAACAAAAGCATATAATACACTGTGAATGCAATTACATATGTAACAGAGGACAGCTAGCAAAGTGCTATGCAGGTAGACCTCACTCCTCTGACCACAAAAGGTGCTCTAGCGACAGACGCTAGAGACCATGGTCTTCAACCTCCTTGTTAGAGCAACCGACACCCATACAAAGAATCGTCGATTCGATCCCAGCTCAGATGGGTTTTGTGCAGTATGACTGGTGGGTGACACATACAAAATCACATTTTTTTTAATGTATGTATATATGTGTGTATATATATATATATATATATATATATATATATATATATATATATATATATATATATATATATATATATATATATATATATATATATATATATATATATATATATATATATATATGCTGGATATTAAGCGTCAAAACGTCATAACTTTTAAAACAAAATCTAAATTTGCCACATATCCTTTACATCAAGTTATATAAGTGAAATTAAATTCTCATCTGCTTAGTCACAGTTTACATGTTGTATTGTGGGTGATGTGAATTTGAATGTGAAATGAAGCAGATCTTCTTTACAGTCTTTTATCTGGATAACATTTTCAGCAATTATCAACAACTTTCAACAAAGTTTGTTCCTCTCACTGAACTATTGTGTCCTGGCAGAGGACTGCACAGAGGACTGGTACCTCTTAATTTTCTTTGGTACCTTTTTTATAATAATTGAATGCTTAATAAATAAAAAATATGTATTACCTATTTGCTAATGCTTAACAAATGCTTTGTAGCATGCATTATAAAGTGTTACCAGTCACCGGTAGCCACCAGTTCAAATTTTTTTTCAAAACACCTTTTTATGTTGAAAGACTGATGCAAGAAAATGAAACCTGTTTGGAAGAAGTGAAGTAAATGATGGCAGAATTTTTCATTTTTTGAAGGAGCTATCCCTTTAAGACCTACAAATCAGCTGGCATAAGCTTCATTTTGCAGCATAGATATTATTAATGTTCTGTATTTGCAAGGACAGTCCCAGAGCAGCCAGAGGTTTAATATATTTGTTTGGTGGCGTTTTGTTGCCTGTAGGTAATAATATGTCAGTCTTCACACTGTATTATTGTGAATGTGTGTGTGTCTCTCTCTCTCTCTGTAGGAGGTTAGTGACACAGAGATCATGGAGCTTGTCCACAGCGCTCTGGGCCGGATGACAGTGATCCGACAGATCTTCCCCCTGTGGAGGGACACCAACATCCGCTGCATGAGGAACAATCATCGCATCTCCTCGCTGCTCTGCGACCCACAGGAAGGCTACTTGCAGTCCCTGGAGGTATGAATCTTAGTGGCATTTCCAAGTGCAAAGTTAATTCACACTCATTTATCAGAAATAGATCTGCAGGCCAAGGT
Source organism: Danio aesculapii (assembly GCF_903798145.1). Taxonomy (NCBI): domain Eukaryota; kingdom Metazoa; phylum Chordata; class Actinopteri; order Cypriniformes; family Danionidae; genus Danio; species Danio aesculapii. The sequence continues at coordinate 26,412,713 of NC_079451.1, read as the reverse complement.
CAGATCAGGTCATCTTATAGTCCCAGATGACCTTTTTTGTAGTATAATGCATTTCAGAAAAAACGACAAGCCTAAATGACCCATAAAACAAAACAAATGGTGGTCAGACCTTCTTTTCCTAGGCTAAGATCATTTGCTGGGGGGGTCTGTGCCTTAGTACAGAGAAGAGGATTTAAAGAGCCCCTATTTTGCATTATAAAAGGTCATATTTGGGTTGTCGGGGTCTCCAACAACAGGCTGATATGCATGCAAGGTAAAAAAAAAAACACTTTCATTGTTTTATAATCTGCATTTATTTTTACCTAATTATCACAACGACTCCCATATGAATCGTTCAGCGATTCATTTGTTCCCAAACCCCTCCTTAGCACAAAGCTAATCTACACTGATTGGACCGATGACCCAGTCTGTTGTGATTGGTTGGCTGCTTTTAGTGCGAGACAGAGAGAAATGCCCACCACGGCTACAGTATAAAGTAGCAGAAAGTATGTGAGAGCCCAATGCAGGAATGCAATAAAACAATGCAGTTAAACACCAGCATATTACTGTACTCTTAACCCTAACCCCAAGTAATAACAATGACACACATGCAGTATTTCTCCACACAGTTGCAAAAGTTTGACTATTTTGAAAATGGACCGTGCCGTGCATGTGTAAGGAACAGGCGATGGTGGCCATAGCAAAGACAAACGGCAGAGGATCACAAGTTCAGAAATGCATTTAAATCAGTAAAGGAAGAAGATAAGAGATTACAAGCCACGCGGGGCGATTACAACTTAGACTTTCACTTAGATGTTAAGATCCTGAGGAAGAAGAAACTGGTAACAGTGACTGTAACAGTAAGAACTGTAACAGTTACTGACAAAGTCCCTGTCAAAATTTGACAAAGTCCCAGACATAATAGTCTCCGCTGCTCCTTCCTTTAATAGCAAACGGCCGGTGAATCCCGTGTTGCAGCGTAGGTTATTGTATCAAAAATCAGAAAAATGACAGGAACAAACACAACACTAGGTTGGCTATACTGTGGTATTGTTGTGAAAATGAATTTTAACCCTTTATTCCTCCACAGCCGAATCTGTCAGTGATCATCATCTTCACGTCGTAATCAATCCTGTGATCCTTCATGCTTCGCTAGTGTCTGAAGGAAAGTGTGTTCAAATTTTACCGGATCTGGAACTATATATTTGGTGATGTACCGTGTCGACGTCGATGCGTTCAAGCAAAAGATCCGAACCCAACTAGATTCATTTATTCAACTCTGAGTCAACTATTTCAAAGAATCTATTTTTAAACAAATTATGATCATGTATTATAAATTAGAACCAGGTGTAGATTAAAGGTGCTGAATGTAATTTTTCACTTGTCTAAAAAACACAGATATGTAGAAAACAGTCAACATACTTGTGCTTTTGTAGTCAAAGTAATGTGTAAACAGCCAGTTATTCTTGTGTGTTGTTTTTTCAGTTTTGGTTGTGGTCAATGTTCATCATTTAACCCAACATAATGGTTTGATTTTTGTTCAATAATTGGATTCAATTCAACTAAATTAAATTTGTGTTTATTTCTGTAGCGCTTTTACAATATAGATTGTGTCAAAGCAGCTTAATATAAAAGTTGTAGTAAATTGAAACTGTGTCAGTTCAGTTTTCTGAGTTGAAGTTCAGTTTAGTTCAGTTCAGTCTGGTTTCACTGCTGAAAGCCCAAACACTGAATTGTACAGGTATACTATGGTATTGTTTACCTCATACATAAAGTAATCTTTGCATGCAAATTTTTCATTCTTAAGCCTTAAATAAATTGAGTTGGTTTATGAAAAAAAAATTCAGAACATGTTATCAGCATTAAACTACAGAATATCTAAAAATAAAAAATGTAACATTTAAAAATAAGATTTTAATTCAAGCCTTCTCTTATTTATCTGAATCTATCTGACCTATAACTCTAAAGATGAAATTAATCAAATACATAGGGTGGTGTTGACAACTGAAGAAGATGAATACAGCAGCTGGATGGAAAAATGCTGTTGCTGTTGTACGGTATTTCATCTGAGAGAGAGAAGTATTGTTTCAACTGTCAGTGAGATTATATTGACCCAGACACTAACCCAACAACCATCTATCAAAAATATGCTATCACCAAAAGTGTAATAGGAGCCAGATAAATATCGGAGATGCATTTGAGAGTTGGAGACAGCTTAAAAACCCATTGTCAGTTGAATTCATTCTTGCTGGTGTCATCAATCTGGCAACTCATGTCAGTGCGTATTTTAAGTTTGGAGTTCAGCACCAGTTCAACACCTAGCTGTTAATATTAAGATACGGAGCACACTTTTTAATGTTACCCACTGAACATTTGACTTGGAAGTGCCAGCAAAGCATGTAAGAATCAACGTAATGCTGTAGCAAAAATGCCACCACGAGCATGTATTTTTCAGTGACCTGACTTGTTTCTGTCAAAGTAGAACAGAAGTTCTGTCCTAGCAAGAATTTCCTCAAAGATTAATTTTTTATAATGAGCTGCTACATGCGGCATGATTTACGAGACATCTCAAGTCTTTGTGGCCTTTTGTGAAAGGTTATATTGTATGCATAGCACATTAAGATACTTGGCAGCTGCTTTCTTGCAGCAAAGGAGTTCAGCGCCCCATGTTAGTGAGATTTACTCCAATAGCTCAAGTCTAAATTCATCTGTAATTGTCTTTTCATTACAGCTTTGCAGTTGCAGTTTAGGGGTATCTGTGGCTCTGCATAATAACCACAATAACCGTCATGTTTATTTTCTTTTTTGTAATCGCTTAATTTCTCTAGAATCTTAATTTAAAACAAGGTTATGCACGACTGGTCCAGATGAGCCGCCTGGGCCCTAATGCTTTTTCCCGTTAACAAATATAATCTTGTAAAGTCACAGACGATACTGTGTAATTGTGAAAAACATTCTACCTCCCTTACACAATATTAAAACACTGTATCTGTTTCTGGCTCGACAAAAAAAAACCTTGTTTGGGCCTCAGAATCCATTTTCATTCTTTTAGAGCAGATGGTAAATCCATGTGTCTTTCTCTGGGGCTCTCTGTCTCAATAATTCATGAAGAAAGAGGGTCACGTGCAAACGAATGCCAAAGCAGTGCCACAAAAGGACAAATGAGTGCTTTACGGAAATGAGCAGGGAGATATGGAGATGTTAGGGGCCGCAGGGACACTTCTCACCCTCTGTTGGTGCTACCGATACAGTGCAGGTTGAAGAGCGCAAGAGATTGAGTCTGTGCTGTGGCAGATTGGCTGTTTTAATTAACTCGAGAGGTTGCGGCATTGTGAATCGGAGCCCTCGGGCCACAGGTCTCCACACGCCATCCTGACAGTTCACGCAACGCTGAATAAAAGCTCTGTGGGCGGTGCGTTTTATCCATCTAATTGATGTCCTAATTTTGTTGTTTTGTTTATTCATTCAGATTTAAAAGTGGTGTTATCAGAATTGTTCCATTCTCAAAATGTTTACAAGTAAATGGGGACATACACATCGATTGGCTGTGTATTCAGTGAAGCATTGTGTCCTTTGTTTTGTTATGCATTGATGTCTGTTTGTAAACCGTGTATAAGCAGTGAAGAAGGGTTGAAAAAGGGTTTGACATGAAGGTTTTTGGAGAAACACTGGTGAATTCTGCTAGGGTTAGGACATTTTATGAATATTATAAGGAGTACATTTAGAGTTGGCAACCAAATTGAATCTAGTTACATTTTTAAGTATGCTCTACCAGTGCACATAATGTGGTTGAATACTGATAATCTTTTAGAAGCTTCTCCAAAATAGTTTCCCCCACCAATATTTGGCATTTCTGTAACTTATTATATATTCAATACAGTTAAGGCCTACCATAAACAATGTTGTGGAAAGTTACTTTTAAAAGTAATGCATGACAATATTGAGTTAATCCTCAAAAAAGTAACTTGTTACATTACTTAGTTACTTTTTATAATAAGAAATGCGTTACATTACTTTTGAGTTACTTTTGCATTACTTTTTCTGACCTGGCTGAGGCTTGATCTGTTTCATAACTTGCAGGATTGTTTTCTTCTTCTGTTTTTAAATAAAGGAGCTCTGCAATTAAAAATGCACCATATAGCCTACACCTTAATTTACCCTAAAAAAATCAAAAATATATACAGATCAAAGTGTAAAGCAATGTGTTTGCTACTTTTGTTCTTTTTGTCTTACTAGTGAAATAAAATCATTGTCCATTGAGACAATTCTCTTTTCACTTTCTTTGACACATTCAGAACAATGAGAATACTGCCATTGCAGAAATGTAAGTCTCTGCCATCTTGTCGGATTTACAGTGTCTACGTTCGTTTCAATTCAGCTATTTATTTTTTATAAGCTAATTGATTAAACTTTTCCCTGTGTTGGGTTGTGGCTGGAAGGGCATCCGCTGTGTTGGCAGTTGGCAGTTCATTCCGCTGTGGTGACCTCTGATTAATAAAGGGACTAAGCTGAAAAGAAAATGAATGAATGAATGAATAATTAATGAAACTAAAATTAACCTGAATTACATTTTTTAAAAAGTAACTCAAATATTATTACTTCATTTTTAAACGTAATGCGTCACTTGTTACTGAGAAAAGTAATGTTATTACATAACCCGCGTTACTTGTAATGCATTACCCCCAACAATGACCATAAATATTTTAAAAGTTCACACTTAGCTCACGATTTATACATAGCTTGTTTGGCGTCTCTGGTTTCCCCCACAGTCCAAAGACATGCGCTATATGTGAATTGGATAAGCTAAAATTGTGAATGAGTGTGTATGGATGTTACCCAGTGATGGGTTACAGCTGAAAGGCCATCCGTTGCGTAAAACATATGCTGAATAAGTTGGCGGTTCATTCCGCTGTGGCAACTCCAAAATAATAAAGGGACTAAGCCGAAAATGAAAATGAATAATATAATATAATATAATATAATATAATATAATATAATATAATATAATATAATATAATATAATATAATATAACATAACATAACATAATATAAAGAAGAAAACCTGCTAGGTGAATACTTTAAAAAGTCATCCCATGAAAAAATGGTCAGATTTCAATCTACTGTATATACTTTTGTGTTCCTGCACCAGCTGAGCAAATGGCATTGAGATGAATATGAATGTGAACTCATTAGCTTGTTTTAATAGACATCTGTGCTAGTGAACTAAATTGAATGTCAGCTTTCAGTGCTTTAAACTAGCACCTCCTGATCAATTACTGTTCTCATTGAGGAGGCAGATATTAAAACAGCTTATTCAATGCTTTAATAATTATCAGACTTGTCTAATTTACAGCCACACAGTAGTAAGAGGTCACTGTTTTTTACGTTTGTTAGTTATTACTGCAGAGACTCTCTTCTGTACATTAGTAGTTAGCTGTTAAAGCAGATCGCATGTTTTGTCTCACTTGCGGGCAGAAAAGGCGTTGACTCATGATTCCGCAGTCTCTCACAGGGCTTCTGATGCCTTGAAACCATGTCAGGATGTGTTTGACTAATCGGACAGCTGGCAGGCCATGCTTAAGTCACTTCAACACTTCTTAGGGAGCCTCAGCAGTCAAAACCATGTGACCTTATGCCATAGGCGCATTAGCATTTTCTGCATTCACCCTTACATGAGCAAACTGTCGTGCCTCGACTGTAAAGCCAGACGACCATGAACGCAGTGTGAGTGAGAATGGATTTCCAGCTTCAGCAGAGCAAATAAGAAAATGTTCTCCATTTCTTTATACCACACATGGCACTTAAGATTTCAGTAAACCATTGGTGGCAAGTTGACCATGTAGTAAACTGAAACGAAACACAGTCACAGCTGTACGCCCGCAGCTATATGTGTGTATACAGTTCTGCTTGGCTGAATTAAGTGCTAAAAGTGCATTTGAGATGCAATCACTGTGATCTTAGCTTACTGGCATACAACTTCATTGCTTCTGTTAAAAAAATATTTTTTCATGTCACATATCATTGCAGATATACACAGTAGTTTAGCTTCTTACTATGTAAATTATAGCACTTAGAGAATTAAACAACCATTACAGAATATACATAAATTTCTTATCATGAACATAGTTTTGACAGCTTTGTATTAACACAACTGTACTGCATGAATTTATTGCTGGATTTAAAAACTTTTAATACTGTCTCAGTTGGTGTAGGGAAAAGAGCGAGGACACAAATGCAGTAAAAAATGGGTCTTTATTAAAATTAAAAAAAAAAAAAACCCTGATGTGGAAAAACATAACTAAAAAGACAAACTAGACTGGACTGGACTTGGATGGAAAGACTGGAGAGGAACAGGATATGACTCTCGGGAAGAACGACAACAGCACAGGACAGCAGACATGAGGAGACTATAAAAGAGAAATAATTAGTTAACAAACAGGTGAACAGGAAATGCTGTTTGGCACTGTTTACAATTTAGACTTTATACATCAAACCCCTGTAAACACCCACAATCTTCAACAGCGCTGCAATGTCTCTCTATGCGGATGCTTTCCGTGTGTTCTACATCTAAAATAACGAACTCACAAAAGATATCTGAACGCTTCATATTACTTACGCATGCTTATTCAGAATATATGTGAAAAACACTCGTCAGATATTATTTTAGAGAGCAGCCATGGGGTTCAGCTGTGTCCTCTGTGTCATTTTCTGTCTGATTCAGGCTCAAACTGATACGGCTAACAGCTAAGCTGACTGACAGCTTTTATACAGCAGAGGCAAACTCATGCTTGTAGAGGCGTGACATTTTTTCCTGGTGACGTGGAGCCAATCCGCGAATCACAGCACATTATGTTAGCTGACCAATCAGAGCCTCTTGAGGGCAGGCCATTTGGAGGAACTATGAAATAAGATAGTCGTTTTCATGTTTGTGGATTAGCTGTATATATTCTAAGTAAGATATATTTAAAAATATCTTGTTTTTTACAAATGAAGCATGAGCAAATATTGCTTTGCATCTTAAAAATACAACCAAGTCTTAAAAATACACTCTGGACCACCCCTTTAAAAAATAGGATGTATATTTCATAGCAGCTTTAAATGAACAAATCCATAGAAGTTTGTGAACCAATGGAATGTTTTAGAAGTGTACTGATTGGCTTAAATCTTCACCATTGAAAAAAAAAAACGTATGCAAAACATTTGAAATGTAGTTTACTTTTCTGTATCGTCTTTTTAAATTGACACTTACAACTGAATGAAATCTAATTTAGTTGTTTGGATGCAGCATAAGTAAGCTACAGGTAGAGGACAAACTGCATCTGATAAAATCAAGTGCAAATCATATCCCTTAAATGCAGGAAAGCCTTGCATTATACCGGCCAGTTGTAAAGCCTTGCAGGGATGCAAACTGAATAAAAGGACAAAGAGCAGATGAATTCATCACAGCTTGTCTTCCTTTCTTGAAATGGTTGAAGTGTTTGAAATGAAAAAAAGGTTTGTTTTATCACACTTGGTGACTCTTAGCTCTCTCTAGCATCTCACGGCTTTAGCAGAAGTGAAGCTCTCTCATCTCTCTTGTAGACAGCTATTAAAAAAAAGTGGATAAAGACGTAATCTTCATTGTAAAATGCTGTTTTTTATTCCTCTCAGCATCCTTCACTTACACTCTTTCCTCTCTCGATTATGCCGCCATTCCCCCTCTCTCTGCATTGATCTTCTCATAAGTGTGTTGTTTTGTCAGGATCACATGTCTGAGGGGACATTGAGTTTGGCCGTTCGGGCCCCGAGACTGGAGTCTCCTTGACGATAACAGTGCTGTCGTTCAGGGTGTCTTTTCTCTCTCCAGGTGTCTCTCAGCACGACAGCTGCTCTCTGCAGGAGCAGAGCCATGCAAAAATCTCCTGCAGCGCTTTCTTTTTTTCTTGCTCTCGCTCTCAAAGAGAGACAGCAGACACATTCACACACTCGAGCTGTCTTTCACCAAGTTAGAGAACAATTTTAGTTTGTGGATTGGTTGTTGAGCTCTATTCAGCTACATTTTTTTTTTTTAATTTAGACTTAGGCTGCCTACACACTGAGGAAACAGACAGCGATTTACACATAGCAATGTGCAAGATATGAAAAGAGCTTGGTCAGTTTGGGTCAGTTTATGCTTGTACTCTTAGTTCCATTATGGAGTTTCACTTTTTTCAACACTCCATTGAATTCACTGGATTTTCATTGTTCTTAAACTGCTAAACACAGCATGTAGGCATTGACATGCACAATAAAATACTGGCTACTTTTATTATAAAATAAGAGAACTCTTAAGGCTGGGACCCATTTCTTGTTGGAATATCGAAATCAGGGAATAATTGTTGGACCGCCAGCTGAAGGGAGTGCTCTGAACGGTTATTCGGCAATAAATCAGAGCATGAGTGTAACGTAGTGAAGTGACGTAGTAAGTAAACAATTCAAGTAAAGAAGGATCTCAAAGACACCATGACATCATGTGCTCTGATGGGTTTGATTTCCCCATGTATATCTGCAACACAGATGGAAAGTGTCTGTTACTTTGACACTAAAAAGAGAAGCATAGCATAAGATCCTGAAATAACATAGGGTACTTTCATCTTTAACATGTAAGAATGTTTTAAACCCCAGCGGTTCAAACTGTAGTTCTGCTGAATGACTGAAAAGTTATCAGTATGATGGTGAAAAACTGTACATCTCTAGTCAAACCATTCTTCTGCAATCTTATACCAAAAACGAAAATAAAGGCAGCATTAATAGCTAAAAAGGAGAGTGTTTCTATTATGTGATTGTATTGTATTGTAGCAATTAGGTGTTGATGTTTAATCAAGAGTAAATCACAGAATACTTAAATGAAATGATTTAATGACTATAATTCTCTAATGTTACAACTGAATTAGTTACAAAATAACTGTATAAAATAATAAAACATGAAATGATAAAAACATGATATTAATTGTACCTAGCTTAATTTAAAATAAAGTTACCTGAGAGAGAGAGTGGGAGAGAGACAGAGGGAGGGAGGGAGGGAGAGAGAGACAAAGACCAGAGAGTAGGCCTCAAAGGCTGCATTTAAACTGCATGGTTTAAGTGACCCAAATATTTTTTCTCCCATGTGGCACAGATCAGATTCGGCCCATGTACGTGTAAGCAGAAAAAAATAACATGAATTCCGCTTTACTCAAATCAGATTCAGGCCTTGTTCATATATGGAAATTTATCCGATATGAATCGGATCTGTGTTCTCATGTCTGCAGTATAAGCAGGTATAGATCAGATTTACACCTGTCAATGTGAGTCGTGCATCATTAAAAACCATAGCGAATGATGTTAACTCTGGCACTTTCACTTCAGAACAGAGTCCCAAACCTCAAATCTCATATACCAGGACAAAAAAAAGCTTTTATATTGTCACATAGCACAAGTATTTAAGCATGTCAACGAGAGAGAGAAAGAGAAAGAAAGAGAGAGCAACGTCGTCCGCCACTTAAACAATAAACTAAAACTGTTGCATACAGTACGTCACATGCATAAATCACACCATGGAAATGACATTAAGATGCCTTCTTGTCAAATATGAACTTTTCTGCCATAAACTATAATAAAACAACTTGTCAGAAAGATTTTTTAAAAATGGAACCCTGCGAACAGATTAAATACAGGAATGGAGAAAAGAGCGCTCTTTTATTATTAGCTGTCAGTCAGCGCCCGCTCTTTTTTTCCTGGTCATTGCGTCTTTGTCGTGGACAGTGTAAATGCAGTCAATCGGATACGAGTCACGCTTAAAAGATGATGTTAGCAGGATGTCAAAAAAAATCAGATATTGTCACAAAATCAGATTTGACCATCAAGATATGCAGTGTAAATGCAGCCAAAAAGAGCCTGATAGCAGTAGAGTCAGAGAAGATTCCAGAGCAGGAAAGGAGCAGAGCAGGAAAAGGAAAAGAAGGACCAGAGCAAAGTTTACCACCTATTTTGTATCTTTCTTGACCATGTGATCAAAGCCCAAGTACTGAGACGTACAAGCTGACCAATCAACATGTGACCACATCGTAAAACCCCCAAAGTCCACACACATATTAACCATTCCCTGATCTTATCAATATCTGTCTTTGGAATCTGTATGAACCTTCTTGGTGAAAAAGACATGTTTAGCAATATAAACAAATGCATATGATAATTTGCACTGCTACTAACAGAACTCAAAAGAACAAAATTTAATTAAAGCTTGAAAATTGATGGAATCAGTTTTGACTGAAGCACTGAAAATGAAGAAGTATAATTGTGTCTGCCATTACTTTTCTTGCACCATCCATCTTTTTGCATTTGCATTCAGTTGACCCTTCGCTAAGCCACACCCTAAAACCGCCACACACCAATCGTGGCTTAGTAACCGTAGCTATGCGCAGGAGGTCTGTCAGGCTTCGAGCGAGGGAAACATGCCAAAGTGTTGTGCATATGGATTGTGCAAATCTGATACCGGGTATCCTAAAAGTTTGAATGGGATAGTGGAATTTTTTTCCCTTTCCAAAACCTAAAACCCAAGGGGAGAAATGCCAGCATGGATCAAGCTCTGTGAGAGGCACTAAAAGAGCGGAGTTAAGTTGGTTTTGTTTTTGATATTCTTGACACATTTAGTGATAGACGGCAATAATTCACACACCTCTTACCCTAAAACATACAAAACCCCTACAAAAATACAAAGTAGAATATGTTTCACAGCTGTCTTTTTCATTTTTTTTTTTTTTGCATGATATTATGAGCGCTGCTCCGTTTAAGCCCGAACAATAGCTTTAAGAGTGAGCACAATCCAGTCATATTTTCATGTTTCAAGCTACGAATATTTGAAATTACAAATCAACAGAACAAAACCGAGATGTGATCACAAACTGAGCACTTGCGATCAATATACTTCACCCGCAGCTGTTTTTCAGTAATTTAAACACTCATGTCCATGTCAGAGCTACAATTCACCATTGTTTTAGTCTGTCTTTTGGAGATTTAGTCATTGGTGATGATGTTATAGAAGATTAGTGTCTGCTTTTAAATTTGGTGTCGGATTAATATTAATATAATCCCCTTTCTGGCTGTTCTTTTTATGAATAAATCATTTAGAACCACTGTCCATGCATGTTTTTTGTCGGTTAGTAACACTATATTTCATTGCACAACAACTGTTGTTGTGTTCATTAATGACCCAAAATGCATATGTTTTCTGATTTTTGTTGTTGAGTACTGTCACATGTTTGCATACCTGTAATACCTATTACATCTGACTACACTTAAAAAATACAAAGTAATCACAACATTTATTTTCTGTATTTGTGTCCAGGTATCTAGTCTATACCTTTATGACAGCGTGCTGATGTTGGCCAATGCCTTCTACCGGAAGTTAGAAGACAGGAAGTGGCACAGCATGGCCAGTCTGAACTGCATGAGGAAGTCAACAAAGCCCTGGAATGGAGGCTGGTCCATGCTGGACACCATCCAAAAGGTCTAAAGTCACTTTACAATTCATCTCACTTAGATCTAATTCGATCGGGTTCAGTTCTCTTCAGTTCAGCCCAGTAAAGTTCAATAGTGTTCAATAAAAGGGGCCTGCTTTGAATGATGTATTTCTTTCTGAGCGGACACCTTATTTGTTATTCTCTTCAGGGGCGGATTTCTGGGCTCACTGGTTTAATGGACTTCAGAAGCAATGGAGCGAACTCTCACGTCCAGTTTGAGATCCTGGGTACCAGTTACAGCGAGACATTTGGAAAAGACGTAAAGCGGGTGAGTGGAAATCCTTCAACATTTCCCAGTGCTTGATCACTTGTGTTCGGTTTACTGTATTTTAAAGCCAATCTTTTCAAGGAACCCTGCTTGTATTGAGTTTTCTCATCTTGGTTGTCATCTTCTGCAAAAAGTGGCTTTGTGATCTATACACATGCATTTGACAATTAAAGTCTCACAAAAACCAACAGAACTTACACTATATAATACAGTAGATAGATATTGTGCTTATTTTTAACTGCACACCTGGAGACTTGACACTACAGTGAGCTGGATAGATTTTGCTCCTTTGGACAGAAATTTATGCTGTGATTTGTTTTTGTTATTGACTTATTTATGAGCTTCTTATTTTACCCTTGTCCTTCTGTATGCTCCACACAGAAATGCACACAAACTTCTGATACTCTTTTGCTTGGTCGTTCATCAGTTATTTGGTCATTAAAATGTTATTATATTATATTATATTATATTATATTATATTATATTATATTATATTATATTATATTATATTATATTATATTATATTATATATTTCTTTATTTAATAAAAGTATTTGATTCAAGTTCCATGGCAACAAAGTGATCTGATGTACTTGAACAATCTATCCATTAGCATTCCTATTCAGCTCAATAGTGGTTGCTCAGCTAGCACATAGATGGCTCGTGGGCGGCTAGTTAGGCTCATTTTCTTGGATTTTTTTTTTTCAACCAGTTGCATGGTCTTTATATTAGAACCAATGGTGTATTTAACTACAAAGGGGTTGCACTTACTTTAAAGTAAAACATTTAAGTGGGACTCTATTAAATTATTAATATATTCTATTAAATCATTAAACATGTTTACATCCATACCTAGACACTATCAAAAGTTAGTTTAATGAAATAAGCCCTTTTATTGGTTTTCTTGCAAGTCAATTCTCCAATAATGCGAGTAAATGCATTCACAAAATATATTTTAATAAAATATGATTATTTTATGTGGTGACTTCAAAATGTACAGTAAATATACATATATTCTGACTGTAGTGTTACATTAGTTATGAAAGTTGTGATGTTAAATGAATGATTAAAAACTGTAGAGTACTCTGGGGAATCTTTTACATGCTCATTATTCTCTTATGTTGTCCTACATATGCGTGATATGAGAAAATGTATTTGTAATTTCTTGGGTCAAGAAAGAGAATGTGTGTCCCAAAAATAAAACAGCTGGATCGTCCTTGAGGATGATTTCCTGTCACATATAACCTGTGCACCGCAGTAGGCTTACAGAACACAGTCGAAGGTATTTACATGGTAGGTGAAATCAGAGTAAGGGGTGGAAATGTATGCTAATTAGGCTATTTATGACTTCATGCTGATAAGGAAAATGTTAAAGTGCATTACATGACCACATGTGTTGATGGCTTAAGCCCCGGTCAGATCACACGATTTTTATGGTCAGTTTCAAAAATCATTATGCCAGTTAATGCAATTTTTTTATTATTTTTTCATCTTGATAAAATCTTGACTTGTCTTGGGTAACAAATGTGCCAGACTGCAAGTTCCTTCACAAATCAGTCATCCTGTGATGTCTACGATGAGCGTTATTTCCCAAAGCAGTCACAAGTGTTGCTATAACAATATTTTTTATCTCAATTAAATTTTTTTTTTCGTATTTCAATCTTAAACACTGATGCTTGCAGACAACTAATAACACATTATTTAAGGGCATTTGTTACGACATGGATAGGATCAAACTTATAATTCCTTTTTAATATTAAGATATTTTCTTTAAAATCTAAATGTATATTTTCCTGTCATGGTTTTCTTACTAAACACTCCCTCACCTGAACTTGCCGTGAGTGAGGAGAATACTTATTTTCCTCAGAGCAAAACAAATCGTGTACCCGTATAGTCAAGTAGTGGAAGGGCGATTGTCATCCATTTGTCGTTTGCAAATCCCCATGACACCCTATGGCAATGAAATCGTGCCGAAATCGTGCCAAATTCGGGTTTTGACCGGGGCTTTAGGCATAATACAAAAGCCCTTACAAGAAATACATTTATTCAAGTGTGCTATTAGTTTGCATCTACTAAAAAGAAAAGGCTACTGAATGTTTTCAGACTTTGTTTCATGTACTTAAAAACTTAAACGTGTACTGTACTTAGCATACTGTTCAAATCAAAATAGGAACATAGTAGTATACTTTAAGTGCAATATATACAGTTGAAGTCAAAATGATTAGCCCACCTGTGTAATTTCTCACGGTAATTCGAAACTTTTTGATTTAGTGGCTAATTCGTATGTATTTGTTCGATCCCATTCATACTATTTGGTACAATTTGCTCATCTCCCACAGTTGGATTTAGGGTGGGGTTGCCATTTATACGAATTCATACCAATTAATTAATTTTAAGGACAATATTATTAGTCCCCTTAAGAAATATATGTTTTGATTAGTTAAGTCTATAAATGGCACTTTAAACTGAATACTATTGTCTTGCAAAGACAAATAACAAAGACAAATTAAATTAGTTCATTCATTCATTCATTTTCTTTTCAGCTTAGTCTCTTTATTAATCAGGGGTTGCCACAGAGGAATGAACTACCAACTTATCCAGTATATGTTTTACGCCTCTGATGCCCTTCCAGCTGCAACACATCACTGAGAAACACCCATACTCTCTAATTCACAAACATACACTATGGCCCACACGAACTTACCCAGCCGAGGCTCGAACCAGCAACATTCTTCAGCGCTGTCCCACTTAATTAGTTATTAGAAATTAGTTTTTAAAACTATTATTACTATTATTAACTATGTTTAATAAAACTGTTATACAGCATTTGGGAAATATTATTAAAAGAATTCAAATTTCACAGAAGGGCTAATAATTTATTCAACAATTTATTGCAGTGAACTATAAGTTATGTGTTTTGGAAAGAGTCATATGGAACATATACTTAATTAAACACATTGCACACACAACTTCATTAGATCTCACAAAACACAATCATCAACACACACAGACACACATTCAGACGTATACCCCGTGAGAGCGGATGCATCTATGGCTTCTATCTGTGCTTGTCTCACATCTCTGTCTCTGATCCACAAGCACTCATCTACACATGCTCGCAGGGCAGTGGAAGTGCTTTGTGATATGACTGTGGTCATTAGCAGGGCTGGCTGGTCGATCCCACGCCACGTCTCCGTCTTTGCCTGAGTATTAGTGGGTGTGTGAGTCGAGCACTGTTAGTCCCTTTGGCAAGAAGCACAGAGAGCTAATGGAGTCACACACACATAGCAGCCCTACTGTCCATTACACTGACAGCCCATAAACACAAACACACATGCACACACACACGTATGCATTCCTCTAATCTATTCTTTAAATGATCTACCCTTCAAGGCTTTGAAACCTGTATAGAGTCAGAATAATTTCTTTCTTTCTTTCTTTCTTTCTTTCTTTCTTTCTTTCTTTCTTTCTTTCTTTCTTTCTTTCTTTCTTTCTTTCTTTCTTTCTTTCTTTCTTTTTTCTTTCTTTTTTTCTTTCTTTCTTTCTTTTTGAACAATTTCCAATAATTACATGCACGTTTTATGTTCATAGTTAAAAGGGCACCTATTTTACCCATTTTTTAGGATTTAAGATAAGTATTTTGTGTCTCCAGAATGTGTCTGTAAAGTTTCAGCTTTAAACAGCCCATCAGATTATTTGTTATACCTTTTAAAAGGTTGGGATTTTCTGCTTTGAACACCATGTAGCTGTTTTTTGTGCCTGTGCTTTTAATGCTGGTTCTCCCTGTTATAAACCGCTTACTAACATCTGTTAATGTAGAGTTAATGCCTAACAGGTAATGAATTCACTATTTGCTAATGGTTAATAAATGATTCATAGTGTGTAGTTATTATAAAGTGTTACCAAAAGGTTTACACTGTACACGTTGTACATAATCTACATAGAGTTTCGGGATAGATAGATGGATAGATAGATAGATAGATAGATAGATAGATAGATAGATAGATAGATAGATAGATAGATAGATAGATAGATAGATAGATAGATAGATAGATAGATAGATAGATAGATAGATAGATAGATAGATAGATAGATAGATAGATAGATACTTCAGACAGGCAGACATAGATAGATAGATAGATAGATAGATAGATAGATAGATAGATAGATAGATAGATAGATAGATAGATAGATAGATAGATAGATAGATAGATAGATAGATAGATAGATAGATAGATAGATAGATAGATAGATAGATAGATAGATAGATAGATACTTCAGACAGGCAGACATAGATAGATAGATAGATAGATAGATAGATAGATAGATAGATAGATAGATAGATAGATAGATAGATAGATAGATAGATAGATAGATAGATAGATAGATAGATAGATAGATAGATAGATAGATAGATAGATAGATAGATAGATAGATAGATAGATGATACTTCAGACAGACAGAGATAGATAGATAGATAGATAGATAGATAGATAGATAGATAGATAGATGGATGGATGGATGGATGGATGGATGGATGGATGGATGGATGGATGGATGGATGGATGGATGGATGGATGGATGGATGGATGGATGGATGGATGGATGGATGATGGATGGATGATGGATGGATAGATAGATAGATAGATAGATAGATAGATAGATAGATAGATAGATAGATAGATAGATAGATAGATAGATAGATAGATAGATAGATAGATAGATAGATAGATAGATAGTCGGACGGACGGACGGACGGACGGACAAGCGGACGGCCGGACGGACAGACGGTTTGTTTGTTTGTTTGTTTGTTAGTTAGTTAGTTCTGGCATTTCTGATTTCTAAACAGACACACAGAAAAAAAAAAACACTTCTCTAACTGACTAAACTGAGCTGTGCAGAAATACCCAGAAGTTGTCCTGACAACCCAACCCATGCTCTAAAGCGAGAAAACGTGTCTAGTATATTGGATGTTTGGATTGAGGAGCTTATTTTTCAGCCAGACATCAAGAGGAATCTACCTCCGTAATGAAGACGGAGATGTTATTTTCTCTCTCTTTCTCGTTCTCACCAATTCCATCTGTGTCATTCCCTGTGTCTCCCTCACTCACTTTCTTTTAATCTTCTTTTTTCATTAAATTGTCTATTCTCATGCTGTGTAATCCAGACTGGGAATCTGAGCATCATTACAAGATGGATCTCTTTCCAGTTCTGCTCAGAGCCGTTCAGCCCAACACTTCCACCACACACAGGGAGCAGGTGCTGAGGAGAGAAATCTCTGAATGGATGATGAACTAGATATGCCTCTCAGCTCATTATTGATTTAATAATAGTAATAGGAATTCCACATTGCTAGTGTTATGATGTGGATTAATTCAGTCCCGATTCATTATCCAGGCTATGTCTACAGTAATACAGATGTTTTAGGCTGCAAAACTGAAATTTTTGTATACACACACAAGTGCTTAGCCATTTTCTTACTGTAAGCTTTGAAATCTGGTATGTTATCATCTGACACATATTAAACCTATTAAATTTCACTGTATTACAGTATGTTGCTTGCAATTTGAAAGGTTTACATTTTTACAGTTTTCATTCATTCATTCATTCATTCATTTTCTTTTCAGCTTAGTCCCTTTATTAATCTGGGGTTGGCACAGCAGAATGAACCGCCAACTTATCCAGCACATGTTTTATGCAGTGGATGCTCTTCCAGCTGCAACCCATCACTGGGAAACATCCACACACATCCATTCACACTCATACACCACGGACAATTTAGCTTACCCAATTTACCTATACCACATGTCTTTGGACTTGTGGGGGAAACCCCGAGGAAACCCACACAAACTTGGGGAGAACATGCAAACTCCACACAGAAATGCCAACTGACCCAGCCAAGGCTCAAACCAGTGACCTTCTTGCTGTGAGGCAATTGTGCTACCTACTGCCCCACCGTGACACCATTTTTAAAGTTTTGCGAAATTTTTCTTTGTACGATTGCTGTACATTCTGGCCAAAATGACAGAAAATTGCTGTCCTTGGGCAAAGCATGAGGTTGATTTCATTTAAATCCTAGGATCCACCAAGCTAACATCAAAGAACTAGCGGCAATGAAAACCGAATGTATTGTAAAGCATGTACAGACTATAAAAAGCTGCATGTGAACACACCAAACAGACTATAGCCTACTGAAACAAGAATGTTCTTTCTGCACTGTGTGAAACACACATGTGGCAGTAGTGTATATTGTCATTTGACAATGGTAAAACTTGAATGAACGCTACACGCATACTAACTGTAAACAAGCCAGTCTTGGCGTACCATTTCTCAGTTTTCTCCCACCACAGAGTGATTCGCTTGTTCTCTTGATCTGATAATCCATAAATTGGCAAATATTTGAGAAACACAACAAAATTACAGTCAGATGCTTTGTGGTTCATCTTGACCTGCATTATTTGTTTATTGTTGCCACTTCAATTTATGTACTTGCACTGTGATTTGTAGCTGAACAGCCAATCAGATCTTTTTTTTCACAGATGGCTCAAGATAGTTCGACATGTAAACTACCTATGACATGAACTCGACGAGTGCCAACACACCATACAAAACAGGGGTGGGCAATTAATTTTTACATTAGACATGGGGTGGTTTAGAGGGCCAGACCAACACAGTTAATTTGTTAAAGAAAAAAACTGTGAATATTAAATAAACATTTATAAAAACTCTAAAGTCTAAAAAAGAATCAATTTTACATAAAAAAGTATATTAAAGACCAGCATCACAATATCAACTTCATATAAATGTCACAGGGTTGTTTGTTTGATTGCTTAGTGAATTTTTATTTATTTATTCATTCATTCATTCATTTGTTTATTTATTTATATTTTTTTTATGTTCAATGAAAGAATTCTAACCTGTGTTGGACTGAACGAGTGCACTAAAGCCAGGTTGAAAGTGAAGTAGATGTGTGAATGATCATCACCGAGAGAGGATCTGAATCTGCATTTGATAAATCATTAATCTGAGGTACTTAGTCTACCTTGTTTACTGTGTAATTCCATACAAACTGTGAAGCTGCCTGGTTGGTTCCTATCACATGACTCGTGGTTCGCTCGCGGCTCTCTGAAAGGTTTAGATATTTTCAACTCGCAGTGCCTGGAAAATGTGAGTGTGAAATACAGCAGGTGTATCCCTTCCTATTCGCATACTGACCAGGCCATAAGTGAAAGTCTCCTTTTGTCGACTCGCAATATCAGACCTGCTCATTGCAAGGCCCTGTTTGCCGTTGAATTTAAACTAAATACATACTTCATGTGGGCTGATCAAAGAAGTCTAGCAGGCCGTGGGCCGTAAAATGCCCAGGTCTAATACAAAGTAACCTGACAGAAGCTCACTGATGGCCTGTGCTGCCCAATAGTCAACTGTCAGCTTGGTGTATCCCTGCCTTTAGAGTTTTTAAACGTTTGACTGGTTTGGTGAAATTGTTTTCTTCGATCTAATAAGTGTGAAAACTGCCATGCAAGCCTTGACTAAGACTATGGCTTAGACTAATGAAAGCATGGACTAATTCTGTTCTTCATTCAGGGACTGACGTGCAGCTCTAAGGTATTATTAATAAAAGATATTATTGAGTCCAATGTACATCAGAAATAACATATATAATGCTGATTCATTCCCAGGCTTCGGACAGAAATTAGCAAATGAAGGGTCTTGATATGTCTGTAATATAACATAATTTTCTGAGGTTATACATATACATCTTTTCTCAGTCAATCACATCCAGTTCTTCTGTCATTTCTGCCCTAAAGAAATGTAATTCAGGCATACTTTCTGTACTATTTCAGGCGCACTTGAATACTGAAAGCTCATTGATCCTCAATAAGACAAAAGACTGCTTCCACTCAGTCAAAAATCTATGATATTTAATTACATGCTTTTTCATGCATTATTCTACATGATCAAACTTTTTAAGGGGATTTAAAGTTGCTAAACTTTGTGAAATCTTAGATTGTTTTATAATGAAAACAGTTTTTAAATATATTCAGATTGATATAAACATGTCCTTAGATTTGGATGACTTTGTAAATAAGTGATCTTTAAGTGATAGTTCACCCAAAAATGAAAATGCCTCTATTAAATACTTACTATTTACTCATCCTCAAATGGTTCCAGTCCTGTGTGACTTTCTGTATACTGTTGAACACAAAAGAAGATTTTTTTTACTTCCATAGTAGGATAAACATTTACCATGGAATTCAATGTTTACAGGTTTCCAGCTTTTATCAAAATAATCTCCAATAGTCGCTAATAACTGCATGTAATGTACAAACTGAACATAATGTAATGCATTATAATCGTAACAAATGGTTTATAAATTATAATGTAATAATTTTCCCAAAATGGAATAAAATATTGAGCTCATATTGTAATAATATATTATTTAATGTAATATATATATAATGTTATATAATGTAGTATATATAATGTATAATAGTATAATGTTATATATAAGAAATGTATTACAATTTTAAAACACTGTGGTAACTTATAATATAATCACAGATCATAAGGTAATTCAAGCACATAATTTAAAACATTGTTATGATTGTTAAAATTCATTTCTTGTGTATTAAATAATCAATTTTGGATTCATAGTGTTCAAGCACATACATTTAAAGATATGTGTGGTGGTTTGTGTTCATTTTTTTCATGTCAAAAATTATCCATATACACTGATTTTTGCAGGTTTATTACCTTGCCATTGATTTGACATTTCTTACTGTGTTATGCAGGTGGGAAATTTAAGATGTCATGGACATTAAGGATTCTCTTTGATAAATGACTAATTCCTTTTCTCATTTTACAAATGAATGAATTACTAAATTCTGTGAACAGATTAACAAGTTGTTGGAATTAATTATGTTGCGATGCTTCTGCCCAACACTGGTAATTAGATCCCACAGTCGACGATTGTAAATGCAATGATTATTATCATTACATAACAATGTCAGAAAGACATACAGTAGGAGTGGGCTTATTTGACTCAGACAACCAATCAGTGTCTCTGGACCATCAAGCCATGCCCTAGCAGCCATTTAGATCACCATAGCAATGCAAATCCATAGACTGTCATTATAAAAGGCTCATGTTGATTTTTTTGGAAAACTGTGGCATAAAGACACGAGGTAGTGTTCATTTGACTCTGGCAACCAGTCAGTCTTAACCATCTTCTTGAAGACCTTCTAGCATCCTCTGACAAAAAAAAAATGTGGACACAAATTCCATAGACTTCCATTCAAAGACCCTTAAAGTTATAACCTTCAATTGTAGTGTCATAAAAACACAAAGCCTGAGTCCTTGATAGCCTCAGTGCACCAATCTGCCAATCACAATTCAACTTCACTGTTCTTAGCCATGGCCTAGCAACAGATTAACACTTTAGCAACATAAATTCAATTAGCAATTTCAAGCACCCCAGCAGCATGTTGCTTACTAGACATATTTCTAACATTATGCTGGTATAATGCCAGTATGACAGTAACACAATTAGCATGTAGCTAGCATGATGACATCATGATTAGCTCAATGCTAGCAACATAATAAGGTGAACATAATAGTTAGGACATTTTTAGTATAACATGAAATCTTTTAGCCTTTGACTCAATGGTACTAGCATCTTTGGAGCTTTTTAACATGTAGATGAGTTATGCTACACTCTCAGAAAAAAAGGGTACATGGTGGTACAAATAATGTTCCTTGAGGAAACATGTTCCTTTAAAAAAAATGATACCTTATATGGTACAGAAAATACCTCTAATGATACTGTTCTGTACCGCTTAAAGTACAGCTTAAATGAAGGTACACAATTGTTCCCAGATGAAAGGTATGAATTGTTTCTTTGTCTTAAGGTACAATTCTGTTCCATAAAAAGGTACTGCTCCAGTGACAAGGGTTTGTACCCTTTTTGGTAACATTGTACCATTTTTTCTGAGAGTGTACATTAACATGCTGCATATGGATATGTAGCCTATTACAGCACTTTAAACATTTTTAGCATGTAGATAAATGTTTCTATGAAATTCTGAAGAAGAGATATTGACATTATATTCAGAAAATGTACATTTACTTATTATTATTAAGACATGCAAATTGAAATCTGATGCTTATTGTAGCTAGGATAAGTTTTATTGTTTTTTTTTTTTTAAACGTGTTACAGCTATAACAATGTGACTATTTTTGGACAGTTTATAATTTAATGGGTTTCTCATAATGCAATAATTGTAATTACAATATGAGCTCAATATTTTAATTACATCATAAGAAAGTTATTACATTATGAGTTGCTACAACTTATTTTGTGTTCACCAGAAAATGAATTAACTTAAACATGTTCGTGACAAGTGAACTTTGAGTAAATGATGACAAAGTTTCAGTTTTAGATGATCAACTGCATCTCTTTAATGAACAACAAAGTCAATGGATGGAGAAAACAACAGAAACTAGAAATAAACTAGGCAGAGACTGTCATTTTGTCTTGCACATGCTGCTAATAAATAGGGCCAAAGTGAACAGCAATGTGTGATCTTGTGGCTGATGTTGTAATTTTATTGCTGTGACATGAAGCTAAGACTGGGCGTCCAGAGGGGCACAGGTATTGTGTTTGAATGTGGCCAAACCAACTGTGGGTGACCTGTGCACAATTGGATGAAGAGTTCCCATGGCAATGGCTTCACCAAGGGTTGCAGGTGAATCTGGGAGAGAGGAATAAAAAGAGGTGTAATGAGTCTCAGTCCACCTCTGTGAGCATCTGGTGAAAAGGACCATAAAGCTGACCTCAGGGGTCTCAGACGATACGCATGCCTTAATGTGAGAAAAAAGCAGGCACAACCTGAAATGTATTTTTGTTTTTATATGCATATGCACATCATCCTCATTATTTTTCTCTCTATTCATACTGTGCCTGCTCATTTTCCATTCCACTGTTTTTGTTCCCTCTTTTTGTATTGTTCAGACTGTTTTTCATTCAGTGAATGAAGTGCAGCTCTGAAGTATCATATTCAAAAGATCTGCAAATGTTCATAGGATGCCAGAAATAACATGCATGTAATGCTGATCCATTCTCAGGCTTTTTGCAGAATTATACAAGATAAACAAGATATATTTGTTTCAAACTGAGGTTCAACCATCTTTTCTCAGATCCAGCCTTCATGTACTTCCTGTCCTAATGAAATCTATTTGATTTGATAATACTTTCTGAATTCTCAGTGGTGCTCAAGAAGACAAGAAGACTGCTCACACTTTATCACAAGCTGCTTTTCCACATGCTGCATCATCTTATCATTTTGTTTTAAAGATTGCAGCATTCTTTCCCGATACACATTATCATTCAAAAACCTCAGGTCTCATCTACTGTAAAAAATCAAATTTGTATAGTCAAATATAATTTTATTCACCCAACAATTAAAAAAATATAATTTAAATGACA